>NC_060953.1:38985053-39099234 GCF_022045245.1 Lucilia cuprina | reverse complement strand
TAAAGTATAAAGTATAAAGTATAAAGTATAAAGTATAAAGTATAAAGTATAAAGTATAAAGTATAAAGTATAAAGTATAAAGTATAAAGTATAAAGTATAAAGTAGTTATTACAGAGTTTATTTTCGATTAATTATCGTGAAGTCAGTACGAGTTTTATTAGATTCGATCGAAATTACTACACCGCTTAAATTTAGCTTTTAAGCGATATACCTGTAGGACATTTATAGTAAAACTAGGTGAAATTATTGAATAATATTTTTCATATGCCTTCTAGTATTTTAGTAGAATGATATTTGCAGTAGTTCTATCTGCAAATATCATACTAAATCTATAGTATATTAAGTCAGTTCAGCACTTTGTAAGTATAGTAAGGCGGTTTCAAAAATTTGCTTCAATATATTTTATGAAAACAAAAACTTTTCGAAGCAATAACCATAAAAAATTTGAAATGGTAAAAATTTTAATAAAAATTTGTAAAAATTATTATCTCCCGTTACCAAGGTATAAGATATAGTAGAGAACTTAAAAAAACATATGTCTACAATTCGCATAACCCTAATGTATGTATATTAGTCTATTTAAGTACACATTCAACTACTATGCATTTACATACATACATACATACATACATACATACATACATACATACATACATACATACATACATACATACATACATACATACATACATACATACATACATACAAACATATATTCGTATAAAATTCAATGCAAGTGCACACCACCGTTGCATTTTTAATTATTCACCAAACGAATGTAATCGCTAGGTAAAGTCAAATATACCTTATACATACATTATATACCAACATACATATGTATGTAATACATACTACAGTAATATTCATACATTTTACATAAGTATATATACGTTCTATACATATATACACTGTGTATATAAACTATGAATACAACAGAAAAAAATGTATTAAAAAAATAAAATAAGTATGACAATGAAATCAACGAGAATGAAGGCAAATATGTACAATAGAAGAACGATATTCGTATTTAAAAAAATATATATAAATTTATATTTTCCATTTTTTGTGCAAAATAAAAAAGGGAGTACAATTCCTGTACATACATATGTATATATGCAAATGAATGTATATACATACTTATGTGTATATGTAACATACATATGTATATATGTATTTCGCATTTACTCTACACATACGTTTACATAGTCTCATATTTATACTACTTATCGTTGACAGCACAATATATGTATACATATAGTAGTAGAAGTAGCATTTTGTGTAACATTCATATATTCATACATACCTTTTATACTTTTACATTCTTACATATTTACCTAGAATTATACTTGTACATACACATACATATATTCATAATTTACTCAAAGTTAAACATACATGTTTACATTGTGTATGCATGCAACTTTTCATACATATTTACATATGTATATACGTTTTTAACACGTATGAGTTTATGTATATATGTATGTATATAATGGGTATCTACTGTAGCTTATGTCACCCACTATTACTAGTAGTGTTTCCAATTCTTTTTCAATTTTACAAGATCATTTGTAATATATATCAATTTATATGATTGAATTAGTTGGAATATAATATAGTAGACTTAATAGTAACATATAGTATTTAATATAAATCAGTCTATAGTCTTAACTTTAGAAAATTCTATATTTTGACTATGTCTTAATTATAGCTCTTTCTTTAGTCTTGACTCTGATCGGTTCCAGATCATTCTACAGCCTTGTATATAAAATAGTCTGCATTGTAGACTAAGAAGTATAAAGTATAGATCAGTCTATAGTTTTGGCAATACATTATTCTATAGTCTTGATAATTGGTCATTCTACAGCCTTGAATATAAAAGAGTCTTTAGTGTTGACTATAGATCAGTCTACAATCTTGACTATAAATCAATCTTAACTCTAGATAAGTAAATAGTCAAAACTATAGATCAGTTTATAGTTTTGACTATATCAACAGTCTATAGTTTGACTTTCAGTAGCCTATTCTATAGATCGGTTTATAGCTTTGATTATGGATCAGTCTTGTTATAGATCAGTCTTGATTATATATATGCCTATAGTCTTAACTATATATCAATCTATACTGTTGACTATAGATTAGTTTATATTCTCAGCCATAAGTCTGTAGGTTGTCTTGCTTTTAGATCTGTCTGTAGTCCTGACTATAGATCAATCTACAGTGTTAACTAAAAATCAGTCTACAGCATTGATTATAGATCAGTCTATAGTGTAAAATATAAAACAATATGTAGTATATAAAATAGGATATAGTCTTGACTCTAGATCAATTTATGGTGTTCACTATAGATCAGTTTATATTCATGGTTATAAGTCAGTCTATTGCCTTGTTTTAGATCTGTCTATAATCATGACTATAGAACTGTCCATTATTTGACTAATATTAAGCCAGTAGTCTCGACTGTAGATACGTATATAGTATTTTCTAGAGATCAGCCTAGATTCTTGACTATACATTAGACTATATTCTAGACTAAAGATCAGTCGAGTCATAGTCATAGATCAGTCAATAGTCTTGAGTATAGATTTGTAACGTGTCAGTTACAAAAAAAAACCTATCTTACATTAAACATCCGTATGGTATGTACATTATACAAAACGTTACATATTAAACAATCTATAAAACATGTAAGTAGTTTGTAATTCCTAACTTGTTTATGTTGAAATATGTATAAGTGGTCAGAGTTTTGTGACTAAAGGGAGAACTGATATTGCCGTTCGTGCTGCACTCGTGCATGAAACGAAGTACCGCCCGAACTTCCCGACTAAGCATCATTCAACAATCGCCCCCCGAATAACCATCGTTCAACGATCACTTCCCGAATAGCCATCGTACACTTAAGAAGATCATAAGTAGTTTAAGGATTTCAATAATAAAGCTTTGTTCCGAATTATACATCACATTTTTAATATTTGTGTTTTCATTTAGAGGAAGCAGACCTTTGAACTGAACCTGGATAGGCTGAGTCATACCTCAGCTGGAAAATAAACTGATTTACAGATTAAGCTATATTGTGAATGATAGATCTATTTATAGTGTTATAGATCATTCTATTATCTTGACTATACAACAGTCTATAGTTTTATTATAAAAAAGCCTTTTGTCTTGACTTTATATAAGTCTTTGTCTTGTCTATAGAACAGTCCATATTACGATCAGTCTATGGTCTTGATAATAGATCAGTCTATAGAGTTTACTATAGATCAGACTTTAGTCTTATTTATAGATCAGTCTACAGTCTTATCATAGTTTCGACTAAAGATCATTCTATTGTCATTACCAAAGATCATTCTATAGTCTTGACTATAGATCAGTCTATTTTCTTGACTAAATGTCGGCCCATAGTCTAGCCTATTGATCAGTGTATAGCGTATACTACAAATGATATTACAGTTGTAACTCTAGATTAGTCTATAGAAGTTCATTATATGATATTAGCGATATATTGTTAAGTAAAGATCAAGCTATATTGTAAAAGATATATCAATTTATAGTGTTATAGATCAGTCTATTGTCTTGACTATACAACAGTCTATAGTTTGACAATTAAATAGTCTATAGTTAAAGTAAGTCTTAGTTTTGACTATAGAATAGTCCATAATTAGATCAGTCTATAGTCTTGATTATACATCAGTCTAGTATCTTGCCTAAAAACCAGTATATAGAGTTAACTGTAGATTAGGCTATCTATGAATTCTATAGATCAGTTTATAGTCTTACCTAGAGTTCAGGCTATAGTATTATAGCAGTTTCAACTGAAAATCATTTAATTGTGATTACCAAAAGATCATTCTATAATCTTGCCTCTAGATCAGTCTATTTTCTTGACTAAAGCTCAGCCTATAGTCTTGTCTATAGATCAGTGTATAGTACTACAAATGTATCCTGGCTGTAGTTCATTATATGACATTACCGGTAGTCTAGAATCTAGACTCTAGATTACAGATCAATCTTGTCTTTTACATTAAATTAACATTTTCTGTATATCCGCATTAAACATAATTTGAAATGTCAATAGATTGGAAACCCTATTTATGTATAAATAAAAGTATTAAAGTCATATAACTGTCATACTTATTTATTTATGTACATATGTCCGTCATCTTTTTTTTGTAATTTTTTTTTAACTCATAGTTTCAATAAATATATATAGTTTTTTTGTTGTTGCAAAAATTACAACCTGTAAGTTTAAGTTACTATTTGAAAAAAAAAAAAAATCAGTGGTAAAACTATAGTATGTGGCATATTGCACAAGTGCAAATATATCTCTGAACGTATGGCAAGTAAATATAAGTTCTGTTGGCAAAGAATTTGTATTTTTTTGTTAGTTTTGTATGTTGCAAAAAAAAAAAAAGAAAAAAAAACGATATATTTATTACACATTAAAAAACATTTTAATTCCAAAGGTTTCTATTAAATAAATTGTTGACTCTAATGGTTTATGACGCTTTCAAGTTTATAATTTTTACGAGTTGAATATTAGTTTTTTTTTGTATTTTTATAATATTTATTTTTAGATTGTTTTATTCAGAGTTACTTAGCGATGTCATGGTGGCCATGGCATAAAAGAGGGTGTTGATGATGCAAAAGAGTTAAATTAAATGGTGTCATTGATTGTTTGTTTGCATTAATATCTTTATTTTATTCGATTATTACACGCATTTAGTTTATTATTTTTTTTTTCATAAAGAAAACTTTTCAAAGTAATTAAATGTTTAGCATTTTTTTCGAGGAATTATTGATGATTAAGAGGAATATTGAAATTAAGTAGAATTTTAATTAAGAGAATTTATTTGAATAAATTTATTTTAAAAGAAAATTGGATTTTTAATGAAATTTTAATTTAAAAACTTAAATATTCTATGGAAAATTATGTCAGTTATTAGGCATGTAGAATATTTCTGTAAAAGAGTAATATTGTAACAATTTGGTAATATCCCCTCCCATGCACAAGTTCTCTGTTAAATCTCTTTCATTTTTAAAATATTTTTTAATCATTTAAAATAATCAATTACAAATATTTCACTTTAATAACAATAAAATAAAAAAAATACAAAAACTATGACAATATTTACATTATTTTTATTATCATTTGCAACAGAATTAATTACACCATTAAATGAAAAATCTCAATATATCAGACAATCTTTATCGTTTAACATGAAACTATTTATAACAAACAATTGTACAATTTGCAATAAAAATATTTACACACATACATACATACATACATACATACATACATACATACATACATACATACATACATACATACATACATACATACATACATACATACATACATACATACATACATACATACATACACTAAATACGAATATGCCTACTTATTGCTGTGGCTATATGTGTAAATGACACTGTTTCTATTTTAATGTACAAATATGAACACAACACAGTAGAGGCAAAATATAAAAGTCTTTATAAAATTAATTTTTACTAATTGATGAGTCCCTGATCCCAATACGCAAATACTTCGAATGTCGTACTATATAAACAATCAAATGAAAATATAAATGTATATACAATACATATATAAGTAGATATAAACATTTATGATGATTATATGTAAATATATATGTGTATTAGGGTGGATCAAAAATAACTCTTTAACTTACACGAACTTTTAATATGTATCTTTACAATCAAATACAATAGTCTTTAGTTTGACTCAGGAAATAACCTATACTCTTTGCTCTAGATTAGTTTATAATCGTGTCTACAGATCAATCTAAGTCTTCAGTACAGAAAATACCATAATTTGACTATATATAAGATCAGTCTAAAGTCTTTTCTATAGATCAGACTATAATCTTGTCTATAGATGAGTCTATAGTCTTGATTATAGATCAGTCTATAGTGATTAATATATGTAGATCAGTTTATAGTATTTTTAACAGATCGGGCTATAGTCTTTTCGATAGATCAGTCTGCACTATTTTCTACATATCAGTCTATAGTCTAGATTTTAAATCAGTATCCAATCTTAACTATAAATCTGTAAGTATAAGTATGAGGGTAGGTCGAAAATCACTTTTGAACTCGGGACAATCAGTCTAAAGTCTTTTCTATAGAACAGACTATAATCTTGTCTATAGATCAGTCTATAGTTTTGATTATAGATCAGTCTATAGTGATTAATATATGTAGATTAGTTTATAGTATTTTTTACAGACCAGGCTATAGTCTTCTCGATAGATCAGACTGTACTATTTTCTACATATCAGTATATAGTCTTGATTATAGATCAGTATCTAGTCTTGACTATAGATCAGTAAGTATGTGTATTAGGGTGGGTCGAAAATAACTTTTGAACTCGGGACAATGAAACTCGTAATAGACTCTCATTTCCCACCTATATATCAGGTGGTATAGTATGGAAGGGTCGAAAACAACTCGAGGCAATGAAATTCCTAATGGACTCTTGTTTTCCACTTGTTGTATATCAGGTGGTGTGGTATGATAGAACAGATTAACCGATATTGGTAGAATGTTAGGCTAACACTGAGGCAATCGAGAGTTTTGCTGAAACCCTAAACTAAAACCTGTCTTTTCACAAGAATGACAAAATTGTTAAGTAAATTGAAAATATACTGGTTATCCACAGACTTGAGTATTTAGGTGTAACCCTTGGCGGGACGTTGAAGTGTAAGCAATATATAGAGAATGGAAGTAACAACACGTATCGGTGTTAGGGCCTTAATTCTTCGAACTTTTTTGAACATAAAGAATAAAATCTAACTATTAAAGGGTGTTCTGTGAACATTTAGCTTGAGTATAATTCAACCAAATATCTATAGATCTAGATATTTCACCAATTGACATATACATTTTTATATAGGATATACATCTACAACCGAATGTTTAATAATTTTAGGCGAACTGACCAAAAGCTAAAGGACATCATATGAATGTACACTGCACGATCGCATACCAGACACAGAATATCTAAGAAACCTTGAAGAACTGTTCTCAGATAGAACGAATAAAAATGGCAGTTCGTGAGATTAGATTGCCTTTTTTACCCATAGCTGGGAGAACATTAAGGAGAATCAAGTGATAAAGTTGTAAGAAAGATCTAATCGAATATTCTTCCAAATCATCATATGGGTAGTAATCAACAACGTTAAAGCGATTGTATCAGCTTTATAAGGAAGAGAGCTCCAGGTAGTTAAACCGACAAAATCAATCGAATTATATATATTGGTAGTAGAATCCTATGTTTTTTTGGAATAATGAAAATGTGGGTATATTCACAATGATCGTATAGTGTGACTCTAGCAAGAGCAGGACAAACATCCTCAAAATGAGCAAGTGTGAGGTTAGTACAGACAGGATTATGGTTACAGCAATATAAAAATTGACAGAAAGTAGAGCATATAGAGATGACGGCGAAACTCTGGAGCACTGTCATTGTTAGGCTTTCGTCGTAATTATATCCAAATATCTTTGTAATGATATAATTTTGGATTTAACAAACACTAATTGGAAAATACATAAGAATTACGTCCCGCAATCAGCCAGCATGCAGGAAATTTTCTAGAATAGTGCTGAAAAGATTATCTGATAGATAAGCTAAAATAATGCTTCAAGACAATTGTTGGTATGCTATCAGGTCCAGGAGAATTATTTATACTGAGATGCGCTAAATCCCTTAAAAGACCAACCGACCAAAAGGTTTGTTTCTTGGCGCAGAAAGAACCTTAGAATAAAGGCACTTCTGTTTCGTGTCTAAGCACTCTCGCACACAAAGTACCCATACAATATCACAAGCACATTACCTTACTATTTGACTGCTAGATGTTGATTCGAGTGGAAAGGGGAAGTTTCGAACCACCCTATTGTATAGGTCTTACTAGAAGTAGATTATTGCTAAATATTTGTGTATAAATTCAAAAGTATGAGTGTTTGAGTGTGTGTGTGTGCTATGGCGAACATATTTAAATATGAAATTTTTTTTATAAACTACAGATTGAGTAGTCGACTGAGTTGGTAAGTGAATAATCAACGAAACATTTACATATATTACAATATTTAAAAAGGAGTTTTAAAAGAATTAAATCGTGGTGTAAACATAAAAACAATTAAAAAACTAAATCTATCAGTAATTATTGAAGTTATGAAAAATATTTTGAAAAAAGTTTTTAGTTGATTTTTTACTTTATAAACGTATGTACATTTTATCTGTGAAAAAGCTAGATCCAATATAAATGGGACTCTTTCTCAAACCTATAATTAAACTGAAAAAATTTTAAAATCTTTAGAAGTTTTTATTTATTAATTTTTGTTTAGTAATTAGATATTAAATAAAGACTTCATTAAATTATTTGTAAATTTAAGAGTTACTTTAAAGCTCTGTATAGACATTTTACTATGATACTGTAAGTTAAAATATAATTACATGAAACAAAAATACAACAACAAAATTAAAACAATATTCAGAGTATAGAGAGACAGAGAC
Organism: Lucilia cuprina; assembly: GCF_022045245.1. Classification (NCBI taxonomy): domain Eukaryota; kingdom Metazoa; phylum Arthropoda; class Insecta; order Diptera; family Calliphoridae; genus Lucilia; species Lucilia cuprina. Next base: position 39,090,694 of record NC_060953.1, on the reverse strand, counting down.
TTAAGATTGTGGCCAGACCGATTTTAAATAGCACTATATTGATTATTAAAGAATAAACTTATCCAGTATTAAAAGTTTGCTAAGCCCCTTTAACAGGTGAACGATTTAGATCAGTATGTAATATACGATACTTTAAAGGAGCAAGAATCCGCAACGGAGCAACAAAAGTATTTTTTTTTTCACAAGAGGTACCATAACACTTGTTTATACCGAACTCCAGTTCTTGGATAGATTGTTAGTTGTGACTTACTCTGAGGCCTAATACTCAGAAACTTAAGGTGAATCATGTCGATGTTGGTGTTTATAACAATAGCCTCAAAACAAGGGTTTAGTCCAACTGCGACACGCTGGCTTTATGAAAACATTGACGCGATACAGCTTTGACGCCAGAGAAACTTTGCTAGAACCAAGCGGATCTTGTTTTATGATAATTGATTGACATATAGTACACCAACAAAGTAGAGTAGACACATTGGAAGTTTATACGCAAACACAGACGTGTTAAAAGATATAAGACCCAGATGGTCTAAAAGAATTTTAGAGCAAACTCTTGGGGGTTTGTGTTGTTACACTAATAGCAATAATCTTTCGTTATAGTGATTGCTCTAAAACTACAGACAAAACTGAATATTTATTAGAATAAAATATTCCTGCAATTTTTGATGAGTTTTAAAAAATTTAAAAAAAAATGTTCACATTAACGTATGATTAATATTAATAACTGGTTATTTCAAATTTTTATTTACTGCTTTTACAATATTTTTCAAATTTGAATAATTAAATTAAAGAAAAATGTTTTCAGCAAGAGAACCTGCACCTCTCAAGACTTTTGTCTCTTTCGAGATAACGTATACATTGTTAATTGCATGTACTGCCTGTCAAGAGTAAACGACACTCTGTCAAACTGATCGAAAAATGGACATGCAAAATCATTTCAAGAGCGAAACTATTTCACAAATTTTCAAAGGAAATCCCAAGTATTTTGGATCTGTCTTTTGGAGAAAAGATGCTAATACTTATTAGATACTATATGATTGTATATGTTGCAGATCGTATGGGCTATCCAGAGAAATAGTTATCTTAGATATAGTTTAGATTAAAAGCATGAAGAATCGGTACAAAATCATTTATATTTTACTACAAACTTATTTCATTATATGGGTTGTCCATTCATCAGATAATAAGAAATCTAATTAAAAGTTGTAAGTAGCACTGAATGGTTCCCGCTGGCTCTAAGAGAACAATTAATTCGATCAAAGTTAGGGAAAAATGATACGCTTAACTTAATCTATGCTTTGTAGGAAAGAGGTCTCTATAAAGCTTGTTTAACTCTGCATGTTTCTATCAACTCAGATTCCAAAAATTCCCCTTTACCATAAAAGTTTGGTATAAAAAGTTTTTTTTTATGAACTTTTTCTTTAAAAAAGTTACTTTTTTCATAAACACTTTTTAATAAATAAGATGTTTTAATTTGTTCTAAAAAGAGCTCTTTAATAAAAGTTATTCTATAAAAAGCTGTTTTTTCGTAAAAGCTTTTGGGAATCTCTATTTTTTTAATATGTTTTCATAAAATTACTTTACATAAAAGTATATAGAAACACGTGCTCTATAAAAAAGTTTTCTTTAAAACTTTTTTTTAAAGCTTTTCTTAAAATGAGCTTTTTTATAATTTTTTTTTAAATTTTATGTTAAAAGTGTTAGTTAGTTAGTTAGTTTAAAGGAGGATGTGCATATATACATCGAATCTGAAGAAATACACTTAGGCCTCTATCGGACCTGTTGTGTGCTTTAACAGTGCCTCAGATAAGAATCAAACATACCACCTCCGGTCTAATAGACTAAAACACTATTCACTAACCTAAAAGAAGCTAAAAATACTAATTTATTTCATTAAAAAAAAATTCTTTATAAAAGCTTTTTTCCTAAACACTTCTTCATCGCGCCACTAAAGGTTTGTTTTCTAAGTACTGAGGCTATGGTCAATAAAATTAAACCATTAAATCGACCATTTTCGCCCCAAAATATATCTAAAATTGTTTACACAAATTCTTTGCCCATTAAAAATTTTATTTTAAAAATATTTATGCCCACTTGACACACATAGTTATTTTACAACCCTACTCCGAAAAAAAAACAATTGAATGCATATTATTTTGCCAACTTAGAAAGATCTGACTCCCGTGTCTGCCAGCTTTTAATAAAATTTTTTAATTAACTTGGACTTGTCAGATCTTACATCGTTGACAGAAAAAACTTTAGAAAATGTCTAAAAATCATGTGTACTTACTCCATGTCAGATCTTACCACTTTGTCAGAAAAATCTTCAGAAAATGTGAGCTTACAAGTTGTATTTTGCAGCGTTGTCAGAAAATAATAAATTTGTGACAATGTTACAAAACAAAAATTTCAAGTTAAAACGGTTGTTAACTTGCTAATAATGCTCTTATAAAACACAATTAAACGCTTTTTATGCTTGCAAGAGAGTATACCGACAAAAGCTACAAATGCTCGATACGTGAAAAACTATATGAGCTTGTGTAATGCAAATGGTAGAATGAAGCCACCTGTAGACATGCAAGGATCACAACCCAAGCTTTTTTACACATTCCGAGAGTTAATCTACGGAATTAACGGCAGTGGTATCTGACCACTGGCCTTTCGGACTTCATGCAAGAAGACTGAACTTACTCAGTAACGACTTCTGCAGGAGCTGTCAGGATGAAGAGGAAGAAGAGAGTATAGCTCACTTCCTCTGTGACTGTCCCGCCCTAGCTAATCACAGAATTGGTCTGTTAGGTAGCTATCTTCTGCATGATTTAGCAGATCTACCGGGATCTATCTACCGAAAGATAAATTCTTATATTCGTGCGACAAACTGGTTCGGTTAAGGGAACCAAAGTGATTAGGTCGAAGTGTACTAGTACGCTGACCTAATCCTCTCGTTTCAGGTATTACAATGGGATCAAAATATTGGACCCAAGTGTGTCCCCAGTGATGACATCGAGTGGACGACCTGCCTACCTGACCAAATCTTATGTCTTCTGTTACAAGACAAAAATTGTAAGTCGACATGGTTGTTAGACATTTTTATAAACTTTTTCTACTAAAATTGTAAGATCTTACAACCGTGTATAAAAGCTTTTATATAAATAAGTCGGTAGATGAGGATCTGCCGAAATTGCATTTCAAAGAATGGACAATTAAAAAAACTTTACACTTTTATTTGTCTCCTCGTAATCTATGGGGTGACGAATGACTTCTGCCGAAATTGCATTTAAAAATTTTAACAAAGAACTATTACGAACTTAGCACTTCGCTTATGCAGTGTAAACGTATCGGAAAAGGAAAACGATTTTCACAAACGTTTAACATCTGGTTGGCTCAAATTCGTCTTTTGTCACAGACTTACTTTTTGTAAACGAGGGTGAAGATAATTGTTGCTTTAGTGTCCCCTTTTTAAGGAGAAAGAATGGACAATTTAAAAAACTAGATTTTTAACTGTCTCCTCGTAATCTATGTTTAAGCACATGTTTAAAAACCTAGTCACCTAAACAGTCGGTGGCTAAGGTTACCCTTATATGGTTGATTTAAAAAGTAGTTATGAAATGTCCGACGAACTGTTGGAATGTCAAACTGTTAAATTGAAATTAATTTTTGCAAATATCTAAAGATATTTAATAACATCCAACCCTGACGTTAAATATTAGTCTGTATTTATAAAATATATATGAATGTTGTATGAGTATAAGTTATCGATGATAGTAGATGCGTCAAAATGACATAAAGTGAGTTAAATCTCACACCCGCACTTCTAATACGTATGGCAAAATAGAAATAAAATCAACAAAAACAAACAAACAAATATAAAACGCAGATACTGACACAAAACAATACTGAAAACAAAAACAAAACAAAAATATTAAACGAAATTGAAGGGAACTTGATGAAATGAATAAATGGAGGAGGTTATTTGGAATGAAGGGTATAAATATTCGTACTTTGGGATGGATGAATGGTTGATTTGGTTTTGTTATCAGAATGACGAGTCGCTTAGATGGTGACAGTCTGGCTGTCTGTATGACAGGGCTAGTCGGCAGACCGTGCGTTAGTTCGTTCGTTCGACCGACTTAATGCTTCAGTGACGGTCTCAATCAACTGGCTCAATGGCTGACTGGCTAAATGTAACAACATGAACAGTAGAAGAGAAAAAAAAACTGTTTATAAACAATGGCGACACTTTTTTTGTTGGCTTTTTATTATGATGATAATGAAGCAAATGTTAGTTGATCATAATCATGAAAATGTCGATAATAATGATGATGATTTGAAGTGGTTTTTGTATGTCATAATGTTTATACTATGATACGTATGTAAAAATGTTTCAATTTGTGAGCTCAGATCTGAGCGTTTTTTTTTTATTCCGGCCAACTTTAAAGTAATTACTGTACACAGTTATTGTTTTCTAAGATCTAATATACATATTTACACAGTATTTGTATAGGGTTAATATAAACAAATTAAAAGCTTTAGTAGTAATTCTTTAATTAATAGTTTTTTTAAAAAAAGTTTTTTCAAAAAAGATTTTTGATAAATGAAGCTTTAAAAGCTTCTTTCAATAATTAAAAATTACGTTAAAGTTTATAGAAAAACTTCTTCTATAAACAAATGTTTTCGATAAAAAAGTATTGTCTAGAACAATTTTTTATTAAATTAGTAGTTGTTAAAGTTAAACTATAAATTTATTTTAAGTTAAAAAGTTTAAATTTAAAAGTTTCATGATAAAAGCTTTTCAATGAAAATAAATTTTTATTAAAGTTGTTTTTTAAAGAAAACTTTGTTCGTTAAAGTTTACGAAATAAACATTTTCATTAATAGAGATTTCTTTTGTAAAAGCTTTTTATAAAAGAAAACCTTTTTTTCTATAACATAAAAGCTTTTATCATAAAAGATGTTACATAAGAATAAATTTTTCGTAAGAGATTTTATTAAGAAAGTTTTTTAAAAAGTTTTTTGAAAAAGGTTTTCTTAAAAGCTTTTGTACAAAAAGATATTTCCTATAAGTCAGTTTTTCATAATACCTTACATGAAAGCTAATAGAGAATTTCTTCCATTAATTTTTTTTTCATAAAAAATTTTCTGTAAAAATCTCAGAAAGAAAATACTTTTATAAGCTTTAGTTTGGAAAGTTTTTTATATAGAAACTTTTCTTTACAGTTTAATGTTTCGTTTTGGTAACAACTATTTAATAGAAAAGCTTATTTTCATTTTAAGAAGCTTTTTCAAAAAAGCTTTTCATTAAAAGGGTTTTTCCTCAAATGGTTTTAAAACCTTTCCAAAAAAAACTTTTCTCCTGGAAGTTTTATATACAAAAATAAGCTTTTATATAATATAATAAGCTTGCTATACAGTTATTAGAGTTATTTTCATAAAATATTTTCATAAAATATTTTCTCAAAAAAAGTTTTTATATAATTTTTTTTTATAAAAGCTTTTCATAATAGATGTCTATAAAATTGGGTTTCAGTAATGTTTTTAAAAGCTTTTGTAGGAAACATTTCCTATATAGTTTTTTTAATTAAAAAAAAAAAAAATCTTAAAAGTTTTCTAAAAACATTCCTATGAAAAAGCTTTATTTATACAAAAAGCTTATTTTAAAAATATTTTGACAAAAAGCTGTCTATAAAGACTTTTTATGAAAAAAGCTTTCTATAAAGACTTTTTTTATACAAAAAGCTTTCCATGCAAATTGTTTATACAAAATGCTTTCTACAAAGATTTTTTATAAAGCTTTCTTAAAAAAGGTTTTGCATAAAAGCTTTTCTATAAAAAAGTTTTTTTGTACAACTTTTAAGGCTTTTTATTTCAAAAGCTCTTATTAGAGTCAAGTTGTTATAAAAATAATTTTATATAAGAAAAGTTATTTTAAGAATTTAGTTGTTTGCTTAAAAGCTTATATTGTTTATGTTGAAAGCTTTCCTTTAAAATTATTTAAAAGAATGTGTTTTTAGAAAACTTTCTTAAAGATTTTTTCTGGGAAATTCTTTTTGTATAAAATGTTAAATCAAAAAGCTACTCGAAAGCTACAAAAAGCTTACATTTTTTCCTTGTAAACAATTTTTTTTTGCAAATTATTAAAATGGATTAGTGTACCTAGTTTTACTCTAATTGACTGCAGTGTAACAAATCGTTTGTTAAACTCTAATTGTTTTTCGATCAAAAAAAAAATAAATATATTTATTTGCCTTGGGCTGGTCTTTCCATTTATACGTTGTTGCTAATGTTGTGGTTGTTGTTTTCTGTATCACATCTATTGTTTTGAAGACAATTATATCATATAAATGATTTTTAGCTTTATTTTCAAATGAATATTTAGTTTTTTTATTTATTTCGATTTTTTATGTTTTTTTTTTTACAAATTTCATCATCATGATCAATATCATCAACATACGCATAAACTCACATACACAAATACAATATTCAAAAGCTAAATCAAATCATCATTATTATTATAAATATCATCATCATCATCTTCCTACAAATGCGCAGTTATTGTTAGATATTTATTATTGAAAATGAAATTGAAATTGAAAATTACTTATATTGAACACTCAATCTGTTTGTTTTAATACTCTGCCACATTTCGACATACATATGTAGATACAAACATTTCTATACACATCTAGATACATTCATATACATACATATGAAGTACAAAATCTATAACAAAGTTTGTATCTATCACACATTTTCATTATTATATGAATAATAAAAACAGTTTGTTTACATTTTATTTGTCTATATTATTGTTCTTTAAAATTTTTATTTAATTTAATTTTTTTTTGTTAAATATATATTTTTTTTTGTTGTTTTGTATATATTTTTCTCATTTCAAAAAGCCGCGCGCCATAAAAATATATATATATTTTTTTTATAACACAAAAATATTTCTTTTAATTGAAAAATTACTACATTTCATGAAGTATATCAATTCAATCATCACCATATTTATATATATTTATACTTATTTGTTTGATATCTGAATGAATCTATAGCGGTCGGTGGGTATGTGTGTATAGATTTGGTATTTCATGGATGAATGATAAATAGAGATGAATTGAAAAGAAAAAAAAAAACAAAGAGCAATGAGAGAAATGCGATTGAATACCAATTATAACCTCAACCTCCTCCACATTTCATAAAAATAATGTATAACTGCTCAATATTTACAAATAGAGTTCAGTTTTTATTTATTATTTTACAAATGTTGTTGTTGTTGTTTTTATACCCTTCACCTTCGTGAGAAGGGTATATATAAGTTTGTCAATCCGTTAGTAATTTCCCTATAAAGTATATATATTCTGGATCCTTGTAGATAGCGGAATCGAATAAGTCATGTCCGTCTGTCTGCCTGTCCGTCTGTATGTTTGTTGAAATCAGTTTTTAAAGGACCCCAGATGTCGGTGAGATCTAAATCTTTAATAATTCTGTTAGACATGCTTTCGGGAAGATCGCTATTTAAAATCAAAAACAAAATACATTATCATACTGTAAATTTTGTTCCCCCCGGGGGCATGTTACTTTGGCGAGACCTCCGCCTTGGTGTTATTGCAATCCCGGGGTATAACGAAGTGCCCAATACCTCCGGTCTGACCGGGACTGAAAAATTAGTTGTTTTAGTCTACTGTTTGGCTTAGTCCTTGCATAGATTGGCAGAGGTCAGTCCAGAGCACCGCATAATCTGGTACTACGAGTGGCCAGTTGCCCGCAGGACTATGTCCTGGCTGGTCAGTTGGTTGAGGTTCCTTCGGGATCCACGTAGTAGCTGTGGTTTAAACCCAAATTCGCGGGAAGAGTAAGTGGCGGTTAAAAGACTGATGCATGATAATAGTCAATATTTCGGGATAAGTTCGGTGCTGTTGCCGAAAATCAACAGATACCCCACAGAGGAGTGACTGTGGGACTAAGCGTTGGAAATGGGTTGGAGTCAATTGTATATGATACGGAATGAATGTAGAGGTATGCGGGCCTCATCCACCCGTATATCTAAATGAGTGTGTCGTATGTTTTTCTCTATGAATGTGTCGAATAAATGAGATGTGTGCTGGGTTGAATGATGATGGATGAAAGGTATCATATACAAGTGATACCGATTTATTTTCCTTCCTTGTCCAGATATGTTCAGAGTTTACTCTGTTCGTATCAGACTTGCCACAGCGTGTCACTGTGAGTAAGAACAATGTCTACGGCTTATTGATGGATCGTGCTTCGGTCCACCGGTTACGTCTCTAGGTGCTGTTGCAGAATCAACAGAGCCATAGTAGTGTGGTTGTCTTTCAACGTGACTACTTTGGCAAGAGATTAGATAGCTCGAGTACTCCAGCAAAGTACTTGCGCATGGTTTGGTCATAGCCAATGTGCAAAAATTGCCACTTGAGTCTTCATTGAAGCGTTCTCAAGTCTACCCTGTGGATGAAAAAGACCACCGTGGGATAAGGCCGACACGGCAGGTGCTCACGTTAAAACTCTCGACAGTCTGTAAATTTTGTTATTGTACTCTGTTTATAAAAGCAAAGCAGAGCGAGAGCAGCACTAGTGTGTTGTTATTGGCTAGAAACATGCAATTAAGTATATGGAGTCTGGCTTAAGTTAGAAGCCACAAAAGGGAACTTTTTGGTACTTTTTCGTTTTCCAAAAGGTAGTTTTTGAATTTCCTATAATATTGAACCTAGGAACAGAAAATTAAGTATGTAGATTGGGAATTAGGTGAGAATACATAAAATGGAACTTTTTGGTACTTTTTCGTTTTTCAAAAGGTACTTTTTAAGTTTTCTATAATAATGAACCCAGAAACATGAAATTAAGTATGTAGATACCGGATTAGACAAGAACAAATTGATGGGAATATTTTGGTACTTTTTTTCGTTCTGCAAAAGGTACTTTTTGAATTTCCTATAATACTGAACCTAGAAACATAAAATTAAGTATGTAGAGTCGGAATTAGGTGAGAACCGGAAAACTTGAACTTATTGGTATTTTTTTGTTTGTTTTTTCTTAAGGTACTTTTTGAATTCTCTATAATATTAAAGTAAGTGATTAGAAAGAAGAGTTTTTGATACCGACTTTTTTTTAAAACACACCATGGTGAAGGGTATATAAGATTCGGCACAGCCGAATATAAAACTCTTACTTGTTTTTTTTTTTTTTTTTGTAAAAAATATTTTATTGCAAATTATTTTTGTTTCTTTTTTGATTATTATTTATAAATACTGTTAATTTATGGAAATTTTCATTTCATAATCATTGATGTATGGCCGACTGACAGCAGCAAAATGTAAAATGTTTTTTTTTGGTTTATTTTTGTAGAGCAGAGCCCCAGAGTCAAGAGGTTAATGTTTGTTGTTGCTGCTGTTGTTGTTTTTTTTTTTTTTAATCGAAGTGGTGGTAGCCTTTGGTATACAATCATATACAGAAACTCATTCATCTCTGGACAATTTGTCGATAATAATTTAAATAAGCGTTTTGTTCATATTAATTTAGTTGTAAATTGTTATACGCTATATCACTATAGCAGTGAGGGTATTATGAGTTTCTCGTAATGTTTGTAACATCTAGAAATATTTATCCACCTTATAAATATACCAATCTACTCAGAATCACTTTCTCAGTCGATAAGGATATATTTGTAAGTCTGTTTGTCGGTTCGTGTACTAATTCAAATCTTGTGCCCTCTCTATGGGAAGCAATTTTCGACATAATTTAAGGAATTTCTGCACATATTTTTTTTAACACGAGGACAAAGGATAATGATTGATTTATTGATTAAAGTGGTGTAGTAACTCTATAAAAATCAAAAAACTAAGTGTTTTATACATTCCTGGTTTTTATAATGATCATTTGAACCAAGCCCTTATAACACTTGAAAGTAAATAATTTTCTTATTACTATTTGGTATCGAGATGGAATTCAGCATTTGCTCCCATATATGCCATCACTTGGTAAATTAAAAATCGCTAAAAATTTTTGGAATCAATATAGAATATAATTTAAATGTTTTACTACAACATTTATTTCACAGTTTAAATATGTAGGGTATCATATAGTCGGTCATACCCGACTATATATGGTTTTTTCTTTGAAGAAGTAATCGTAGAAGAACATGATCTTTTTTTGAGATCATTGATTTTTCAGAAATAAAAATATTGAAAATTTTTTTTAAAAAATTTAATGAAAAGAAACTTTTCTATAAAAAAGAAAATTTGTCAAAAATTTTCCATAATTTTTTTTTCAAAAAATTTCTATAAAAAAGGAATTTATCAAATATCGAAGTTATTTGAGAATTTATTTAGAATTTTCTATAAAAAAGACAATGTATCAGAAATTTTATATAAAAAGAGAATATATCGGGAATATTTTAAAATTAATTAAAAGTTTACTATTAAAATAAATTTTATCGTAAAAAATCTATAAAAAGAAAATTTATTGAAAATAAAAAGAGAATTTATAAAAAATTTTCTATAAAAAGAACATTTATGAAAATTTAAAAAAAAGAGATTTATCGTAAATTTTATAAAAAGAGAATTTATCGAAAGTTTCTATGCAAAGAAAATTTATCGAAAATTTTCTATAAAAAGAGAAGATTTGCTTTAAAAACAGAATTTATCGAAAATTTAGTACAAAAAGAAAATTTATTAAAACTTTTCTATAAAATGAAAATTCATTAAAAATTTTCTAACAAAAGAGATTTATCGAAGATTTTCTATAAAAAGAGAATTTAACGAAAATTTTGTACAAAAAAAAAAAAAAAAAAAAAAATATGGAAAATTTTCTAAAAAAAAGAAAATTTATCGAAAAAAGAGAATATATCGAAAATTTACTCTTAATAGAGAATTTATTGAAAGTTTTCTTCGAAAATAAATTTTACCGAATATTTTCTATAAAATGAGAATTAGTCAAAAATTTTTAATAAGATAGTTTATCGAAAGCTTTTTTTTAATTCAAACTTTTTTCGAAGTTATCGAATACTTTCTATAAAAAGAAAATTTGTCGAACATTTTTTATAAAAAAAATATATTGAACCATTTCTATAAAGAAAATGGAAAAGGAATTTATTGAAATTTATCTTTAAAAAGAAAATTTATCGAAAATTATATACAAAAAGAAAATTTATCAAAATTTTGTTTCAAAAAGAGATTTATTGAAAATTTTATATAAAAAGAAAATTTATTGAAAATCTTGTACAAAAAAAAATTCTCTAAAACTTTCTATAAAAAGTGAATTTATCGAAAATGTTCACGAAAAGAGAATAAATCGGAAATTTACTCTAAAAAGAGAATTCATCAAAAATTTTTCATAAAATGAAATTTTATTTCTACAATAAGAAAATTTTTGATAAAAAGAGATTTCTGTAAAGAAAATAAAAGGGGCATTTATCGAAATTTATCTCAAAAACGGGAATTTATTGAAAATTTTGTACAAAAGAGAATTTATCGAAAAATTTCTCTAGAGTTAGTTAGTTAGTAAGTTAGTTAGTTAAATTTATCAATTTAAAAATCCTAAAAATAAATTTATATAATTAAATTATTATATTTTTACAATTACTTATTGTTCTATTTGTTTTTGCTAAAATTGTTGTTAAATTAAAAATAACATATTTTGTATATTTTTATAACAATTTAAGTGTATATGTGTGTATGTGCGTGTAAGTAACACATAGAATACATTATTAGTCTGTCCATTCCTCAATTTCTCTGTACAAATGTGTGCATCCAAATATTTATTCGATTTTTATTGATTTTGTTTTTTTGTTTTTTTTTTTTTGTATTGCGTCCACCCAACATCTAATATCTATAAGATTGTTTATTTGAAATACAATTTTTGTTTTGTTTTATTTGGTACATTTTACTTAAAATTTTTTTTGTTAAATAAATTTCTACTTTATTTTGAAAACAAAAAAGCTCAAAGCAAATGTATAAAAAAATACATATAAAAATAATTTTCAATGTGGGTCCATGAATTTTTGGAGAGAGAAAAAAAAAAAATAAAAATAAAACGAAATTAGTGATTTGTTTTTAAACAAATTTTCATGGAAAATTACTTCAAGTGTGTGTCTATAATGCCGCCTAGAATTTATTATTATTATAAAATGAAAAATTTTCAAAGATGAAGACTAAAATTTAAATTGCAAAACTAGATAAATTTCGTTTTTGAAAAATGTTAAATACTTGTACATATGTAGTTGTAATTTTGATATTTATTTGAAAATTTTTTAATAGCAACAACATGTTTATATTGATTTAATTGTTTTTATTTTAACAAAGTGTATATTTCAAAATAATTTTGGTATTGTTTTTGTTGTAAATAACATAACCCACAAAATGTTTTGAAAATTGTTGAAAATTTCTGAGAAATTTTGTTAATTAAAAAAAATTATTGTTAAATGATTAAACATAAATTGTATGAATATCAAACTGAAAGAAATTGTTAATTATAATTATTTTGTATTTTTAACGTATAAAAACCATGGACATTGTATTCAACTTTATAGTAAAATCGTAATTCCTTAAAATTTATCTATTGTTAAATAGTTTTCTTTCCTGTTAATAAAAATATTTTCTAAATTTTAACCTATAATTTTGTGGGTTATCTGGGCGTATGATTAATATTTATTGGTTAGTGTTCTGTAGGGAAATTTATGATCAAATGTTATTTGCAACAATTTATAGCTTTTGTGTTAGTCTGAAAATAAAAACGAAAACCTGTCAAAAATTAATAAATTAATTATGTAAATAATAGAAAAAACTGTAACAAAACTACTTTACAGATTTAAAGGTAATTATGTAAATGTATACAAAGTAATGCAAATATTTAAATAACCTGCTATACACTGTTAGAAATTTGAAAGTAAAATGTATATGATTTGAAGATTGGGAAGACAACATATTTGTAATTTAACGATAATTTAAACTATAAATATGTATATTACTAACTAACTAACTAACTAACTAACTAACTAACTAACTAACTAACTAACTAACTAACTAACTAACTAACTAACTAACTAACTAACTAACTAACTAACTAACTAACTAACTAACTAACTAACTAACTAACTTACTAACTAACTAATTTTAAACAAAAATAAACAACTATTTTATAAACAACTGTCCTTCGTAAGAGGTTAGTCCTGCAGTTGACAATGCATATTTGAACGTAAAGCGTTAATACCCTAATACCCTACTTTTGGGCCAAGTGCATATTGTGTAAGTGCCGATGTTTGTGACTCACAAAAATGTTCAAGTATATTAATTGGATCAGATTATTCTTCTGAGTCAATATCATCCATCCTTGTGCGCAAAGTACAAGGTCGATTTTTTTATATAATTTTTTATACAATTTAATACATTCGCTTTTGTTTTGAACAATTATTAAAAAAAACACTGAAATAATGGTAGATTTTAGATATATTATTTCACTTAAAACCCCTATTCGGCGACCTAGGTGAAATAATGGACCGATGTTTACCATTTTCAATAGGCATCGTCTATGGTACCACAGAAGATCATGTGCCAAATTTCATTGTATTACCTCCAAAATTGAGACCTACAGACAGACATACATACAGACGGACAGACAGACAGACAGACAGACAAACAGACGGACAGACAGACAGACAGACAGACAGACAGACAGACAGACAGACAGACAGACATACAGACATACAGACATACAGACAGACAGACAGACAGACAGACAGACAGATAGACAGACAGACAGACAGACAGACATACAGACATACAGACATACAGACATACAGACATACAGACATACAGACATACATACAGACATACAGACAGACAGACATACAGACATACAGACAGACGGACAGACAGACAGACAGACAGACAGACAGACAGACAGACAGACATACAGACGGACGGAGTGACGGACATAGCTAAATCGACTTAGAAAGTGATTTTGAGCCGATTGGTATACATTAAGGTGGGTATGGGCCAATATGATTGTGCGTTACAAACATCAGCACAAATCCAATATACTCTCCCGAATAAGGTGGTGTAGGGTCTAAAAGTATTATATATATTTATCAGATTTTGATTTAAATTTTACCAAGATTCCCCATATAAAGCTGCATTCATAAAATTAGTTTTTTGTTTCATCGCTGCCCGTGTCCTTTCATTTATGCGTAACCTAACATTTACATTTAAAAATACGTTAAAGTTCATTATTTTCAATTTACTTTTCGGTGTATTAAGTTATTTACATAAATAAATAATTGTCGTAGAATAAACTAAAATACAAATACGATGATACAAATACACACTTTTATTTACTTAAATATATTTATACATACATATGTATTTTTATAATGTTAGATACATATGTAAATATACAACTTAGATATTAACATATACATATTGTATATACAACTACATAAATACCTATATGTATACATATGTATGTATCTATGTACGTATGTATGTTTATTTTGCATTGTAGACTCATTCATAGATAATGTATAATGCTTATAAAAGGTTTTGTTATATGTATGTATGTAGTTACTTAGTATTCACACACATACTTTTTATTCACATAATTATACATAGTTATCCAAGTAGCATAACAAGGAATTCATGTATCCTTTTTTTGTTCATATCTCTAACTTTTTAGTTTACTAAATTTTTATAAATTTTTCAGTTATATGACATCCGAGAGAATGTCAATTGTTATTTAACTATCCATTAAGTCTTCAAATAATGTCTCCTAGATGTAAGTTTTCAATTGAATTATTTTTATTCTAGAAAAAGCTTAAGTGGAATGTTTTAGTCGCCATATTATTTTGTAATCTGGTAATTTGCTTATAAATGTTTAATTTTACTAATTTGAGGAATGTCACCAGCATCTGCAGAGAAACATTTATGTGTATATGTTTGTATAAATAAACAAAATTTCTTATACATACACCTCCACATACTGCCTTCGAACAACGTCATAATAATTTTATATTTAAATATGTAAATAATTTTATTATGTGTATTAACAGTAGATTAGTTAAATATACATACAAACAAGAACATTGGGTTCATCCATTGCAAAAAAAAAAAAAACTGATCAATATAACTTTTTTTGCATAAGTTCTTCTTATATAATAGTAATAGTTATTTTGTTTGGTCACGCCTTTTTTTGGCGGAATTGAAAATAGATTTCGAAAAGGATTTTATATATCTATTTAAAATATGATAGGTTTATTGTCAAAAGTTATAAGCTTTAACATGGAAAAAATTAGCAAAATGTTTAAATTTTTGTATCAGATACCCAAAACTACTGGTTATATAATACAAACAGTTTAATTATGCTGCATATTGTATTGTTACAGTTTATGTTTGAAAGCTTGCAACAAGATAAACAAAAATTATATACATATGTATGTATGTATATGTAAAAACGTATGTATTTGTAATCCCAGTGAAAAAAGGAAACATCCATTGAAGCAAAAAAGAAAGACAGACAGAACGACCCACAGTTGGAAAGACATACAGACAGAAAGACGAAAGGATATGGTTATTTATAGCGTTTTAAAATGTAATAGAGTTATTTTCTCTTGAAAATGTTCGCTGGGTTATATAAATACACATAATTATGTATGTTCATATTATGTTTATTTATTGCATTAATATGAATAGAACTAACAAATACCGAAAAACATACACAAGCATAAACTTAAACAAATTACCAGGGTAAGGATTTCATGCACTAAAAAAATAAAAATATGCACATATAATATGCACTATAAAATTATGACGTGAGAGAGATGTAAGAACAAAATTTCATAAAGTTATCTTTTTATATGGACACACAGATGGACTGACTAAGAAATTTATTTAAGGACCAAAATACCTTCCCCACTATTGTGGTTTTAAAAATTAAATAAAACTATTTAAAATTGTATTTCATAGAACGTAGTAATTTGTTGTCAAATCGAAATTTATTTAAAAAGATTCTAAATATGTAAATACTAAATTTGTTGTAAAAATATGAAATACAGAGAAAACGAAAAAAATATGTTTTAGAGAAATTAAAAAATATGCAAAATATGCTATAAAAATGTCCGAAATATGCAAAATATATGCACTTTTAAGCAAAATATGCATTTGTAACAAAACATGCAAAAATATGCAACAACAACTTTGATTCGAAAAGAAAATTAGTTAAAAGTTATTTTGAGTTACTCAGTACAAACATGCATTTGCATAGAAAACCTTGCCTTGCATATTACATATTGATGATGAAAATTTAACACCAAATAACTAAAATATTTTATTTCTTACATAATTTAAAAAAACTAGTAAGAAATTATAGTCGAGCGAGGGCCACCATATAGTACCGATCTTAACCATAGGCTTCGTCCCTGGGTCAATAGAAAATCATGTACCAAATTTCATTGAATTATTTTCAAAATTGTGACCTGTAGTTTGATTACAAGGTTTATTTGGACGGACACACGGACAGATACGAATGTCGAGAGTTTAACGTGAACACCTGACTTGACGGCCATATTTCACGGTGGTCTTTTTCATCCACTGGGTAGACTAGAGACGGTCTAACATGCGCCGCTGAATTCTTCAGTTCAAGATTTACATGGACGGATCCACGGACAGACACGAATGTCGAGAGTTAAACGTGAACACCTGCCTTGACGGCCTTATTTCACGATGGCCTTTTTCATCTACTAGATAGACTAGAGACGGTCTACCATGCGTCCCTGAATTCCTCAATGAAGAACTCAGGTAGCAATTTTTGTACATGGCTGTTCCGGTCCATGTACAAGCACTTTGTTGAAATACTCGAGCTATATAATCTCTTGCCATAGCAGCCCCATTGCGGAATGACAGGCAGCATAGGATCAAATCCCAATGCGAATCCCGACAAGGAAAAAGCAATCACTGGTCTAAAGTCAATAGAAGGGGGTGACAAGTCCAAACACCCTTATCATGTCATGAAAGATTGCATTATTCAAAGTACAATCCCCATCATCTAATGACCCATTCCCATGCATTCCTTAACCTCTTTAAGCCCGCACAACCACACTACTGAGATGGCTCTGTTGTTTTGCCAACAGCACCTAGAGATATATTTGGTAGTCCGAAATACCCAATAAAATGAATCAGGATTTCTCTTTTATGAACCGATCAATGTAAGAAAGGAAATAGAAATTTCCAAATTCAATATATCCTGTTGAGATGGCAACATCACCGAAGAACTTCCCGGAAGCATAAAAAAGGCATTCTAAATCAGTACTAATCTCCAATATATGGAGACATTGCCGATCTTTCACCAATTTTCGTATCAATTTCATTCCCTTGATGATAATGATCGCTCTACGCAATGACAGGCAACCATTGAATACTGACCTGACAATTCTCCAACATATACCGGCGTCGCACTACACGACCGGTAAAAGATACCGATCGGGTTTAGGAATCCCACATATGCTGCTTTGTACACAGACCTGTTCGAAGAGAGAATTATCCAACCCATTAAGCAACATTCTCTCCCCCCGAAGGATCCCGAAGGAGCCTCAACCAATTGACTGGTCAGGATTAGGTCCTGTGGGCAACCGGCCACCCGTAGTACCAGATTATATGATACTCTGGTTAGACCTAATGCCAAATCATTCCGAGGCGAAGCCAAGGATACATTTGACATCACCAGTTTATAGTCCAGGCAGACTAGAGGTATTGGTAGCACCTCTTTACCCCGGGATTGCAATACACCATGATGGAAACATGCCCCGGGGGGAGACTGACAGACAGACGGACAAATTTAAATCGACTCAGAAAATTATTCTTAGTCGATTGGTATATAGGATCAATATTATTTGCGTTACAAACATCAGCACAAACCCAATATACCCTACCCACTAAAGTGGATGGGATTAATAAGTTTTTGTTCGAAACTACATGTTAGTTATTTGTCTATAACCTTTAGGCTTATATATACATATATGTATACATATAATTAATATAATATGTGTATGTATTAAAATATTTCACATATCTTTACAGCATTGTTTAAGTAATAATTAAAAGATTTAATAGTCTTTTAGTTTAAAGGATTGAAAAATTAACTTAAGACATTTAAATATTTAGAAAAAATAAAAAACAACAAAGTAAAAAATTTGTTAGTTATTAAATAAAAAGTTATAATTAAATTTATATAAGAAGAATCTTTAAAAACTAATTATTTTTAATAAACCAATAAACATTTGTGCCAAAGTTTAGCTTTGAAGGGGAAAACTTTTGAATCCTTTCCAGATCTATACATACACACAATAGTCTGAAGAAAAAATCATTTAACTTTTTCATGTTCATATATGGGACAAAGGTGGCCAAGATTTGTTTTCCAATGAAAACTAAGTTGTGTTCATTTCTTTGTTTTTGTACTTTTTATACCCTACACCACTTTAGTGGGGGGCTACGCCTGACTATACATTCATACTTGTTTTGGATCTCGTTGATTTTACTATCATACAAAATTTCGATACTTTTTATACCCTACAATACTATAGTGAAGATGTTTGTAAAACTGCTGATGTTTGTAAAACCGAAAAATATTTGTCCTACATCCACCTTAAAGTATTGCAATCGGGAGAATCACTTTCTGAGTTGATTTAGCTATGTCCTTACGTCTGTTCATTTGTGTCCATGTCAAGCTGAATGCAATTTTTAAGATAATTTGAAATGAAATTTTACACATACTCTCTTTTCTACCCAAGAAATCTATTGAAAATGATAAAAATCGGTTCACTATTTCACCTGCCCCCTGAATAGGGCTTTTGAGTTAAAATTTATTTTAACATAAATACTGTTTTCAATTCTAGTACGGACGGACGGACATGTCTTAATCGACTCAAAAAGTGATTCTAAGTCGATCGGGTGTAGTTCTTTCTAGTAAATTTAATGATCATTGTTCCATAGCTGAGTTCGGAATCGTTTTGTATATACTAGAATGTCTTTATTTAATAATGATCGGTCCCTATCATAAAAATTGCAGAAAAAAACATTAGTTTCTAAAAATAATATTTTATAAAAATATAACCCAGAGTCCTGAGACCCGTTGAATCCAAATTTTGGAATTGTGATATTATAGTCTCTTACCGTTTAAATAAAGACTTAACATCTGACTTTTATTCTTTTTTTTCGAGATATCTTCACCAAAACCTTTTTTATAAAAATAAATTGACAATCGTTCAATTGTACATTTCGCTTTTTTAAAAAAAACTTATATATTTTAGTTTTCCATATATTACATATAAAATAGCTTTCGAATTTTCGTAAAATCAGACGTAGTTACTGAGATATCATCCGCTGAAGTTGACGGACATGAAAGTGTCCGATTGGAACTTCGTCTGGTAGGTGTGGATCCAATATTTTGTTATTTTCTCAAATTTCAGGACACGATATCTCAAATTTCATATGTGACGAAGTAAACTTGTCGTTCATATTCAGAGCTGCTCAATTCATTGAAAACGTCTAATTTGCTCTCTCGAGGTTTCGATCTTTTTTGTAATTTTGTCGGCCTGAGTAATTTATCGAAGGCAGACAAACAAATTTTCAAACAAAATTTTTTATTTTAAAACCTAATAAACGTTTAAAATCACTTATAAAATTATTTACTAACCTCAAGGTTTCCTCAAGTTGCATCAAACATTTGGCAATTTTCTTGCAACGTATTTTCGAACCATATTTTATCTCAATCGGTGGTTGTGGAATTTTAAACTTAAATTTTTTCATATTTTACTTAAAATTCGTATATTTTCACTTAAGTTTTCACAATTTTAATTTTTACAATTTTTATAAGAATTTCTATAAATTTCATTTATTTTTAAGAATATTATTTTTTACAATTTAAAAAAGAAAATCACTTTTACTATATTGAAACACAACTTCGCTTGAAAAGCCAATTAGTTTTGTTAACTTTATTGAACTATTGTAAATCCCGGACTGTTTCAGTCATTTCAAATCAGTTGTGATTGAGCTGTAGTAACAATTAGTCGAAAAATTAATTTATGATCGATTAGGCCAGGGAATATAATATCTGTTAGTTTGTAGGTGTTTAGAACACATTTTATATTGTGTATTGCTACAATTATTTAAAACCAACAAGTGCATGTAAAATGATGTGTAACAAGTGTTTAAAAAATAATAAATGTAAGAAAATGTGCTAAAATATTGTGGCAGATGGGACAGTGGAGCATGTTGGTTTAAAATATATTTCTTAATTTTAAATTCGTGTTATTTCCTCCTATAAATAAATGACTTGCAGTTTATGTTAATGAAAGGAAAGACATAGAAAAAATAAACATTGTTTGTATACCCTGAAATTAACTTTAAGTTTAGGACTTAAAGATGAAATCCCTTCATAGATAGATAATAGATATTGAGTTATTTTCTATTGTACTTTAAAATTAATTCATTAAAATCACTGTGCTTTCTGACTTGGGAAATGTAAGTTAAATTTTTTTAAATACTATATAAATTTATTGTTTTTATACCCTACACCACTATAGTTGGGAGGGTATTATACGTTTGTGCTGATGTTTGTAACACACAAAAATATTGGTCCAATACCCACCTTAAAGTATACCGATCAATTCAGAATCATTTTTGGAGTCGATTAAGACATGTCCGTCCGTCCGGCTGACTGGCTGGCTGTCCATGTAAACCTTTGGAGTTGATTAAGACATGTCCGTCCGTCCGGCTGACTGGCTGGCTGGCCGTCCATGTAAACCACAATTTTCAAAATAATCTTCAACATCATTTTTTCTTCAATCATTTTTGGAGTCGATTAAGACTCCATGTCCATGTAAACTTTGTGCGCAAGGTACCACAATTTTCAAAATAATCTTCAACGTCATTTTTTCTTCAATCATTTTTGGAGTCGATTAAGACACGTCCATCCATCCGGCTGACTGGCTGGCTGTCCATGTAAACCTTTGGAGTCGATTAAGACATGTCCGTCTGTCCGGCTGTCTGGCTGTCCATGTGTGAGCTTGTGCGCAAGGTACCACAATTTTCAAAATAATCTTTAACGTCAAAAATAAACTTGTAACCATTTGTATCGCAATGAAACTCAACAAAACTAAATGTTATTTAAAAATATATCCTTTTCCTAAATTTACCGAGGATAGGCCCATGTTTGACCTATCTTCCTATACTCATTTAGAAAACTTTTTTTTATCAATAAATTCCTTAAATACTTTGAAATTAAGGTAAAATTCAATATAAAAGTTTCTTCGTGAAAAATAAACATTTTAATAATATACTCATGGTGTAGGGAATTATTTGGTCGGCCATGCCCGACTATACTTTCCTACTTTTTTTGTAAACTATGTACTGTGCACCTCAATCTTACTACAGAGTTTCTATGTCAAGAAATTTCCATTTTTTCCAAAATCAATTCCTGGCACATAAATAAATAAATTCTAAACTTCTTGAAAAGAGTTTATATAAGGTTGTCAATTTTTATTTAGTATATTCTTAGTCTTAATAGATAGAGAAGTCGATTAAGCTATGTCCGTTTAAATGTTTACTGTAATCAATTTTCTGAAAACCTCAGATATCTTTGAGACCCAAATCTTTAACAATTCTGTCAGATATGCATTCGATAAAATTTACTTATATGTTTAATTCTCTTCATTGGAAGTTCTTTTTTTGTTGGTTACATCCAGACCACTATCGGGCGTATTGTGCGCTCCTTTTCATGAAAAAAAGTGTATAAGATACATGTATCGACGAATGCCAGGCAGTGGCAAAGAACAAAGAGTTTCACCGTTTTCTCAACATGCTTTAGATTCGTCTGAATCCGCAAGTCCAATTTTGTATAGATGTGCTAGTAATATTGTGTGTCTACTCACAATAAAACTATTACATTCGTTGCCGGCTAATCCCGAGTAGCCTGCTACCCATATGATGTAAGACTTATCTCTGGTAGATTATTCGGAAAATGCTTTCGTACAATCCAATTGTGTTTTGGATTTAATTTTATCATATAATAAACTAATCGTCCCTTATACAACGAAGAATATTGAATATACTTAATAGAATTATGGAATCAAGCAAGTAAAGCTTCATTTTTCGTCATTAAAATGTAGAATCTAAGAGAGACAGATTTTTTTTCATTTTCTATAACACTCACCTCTAGGCCTCTTGTGGGCTCTTTAACCATTGTCTCAGGTGGGAATCGAACCCACCACCTCCGGTCTAACAGACTAGAACACTAACCACTAACCTACCGGGGGGTACTATGTCAATACTAAAGTGGCTCTGAAAATATTTATGGACTCTATCTGTTATATTTTCTCAGATATACCAATTTAAAGTTTCTTTCATCAACATGTGTTCCCATGAATGTCGAAATTGTTTATTCTAAATTTCAAGACACTAGCAGTTTTTGAAATATAGTTGACTTTAAATACTTAATTTTTAAGTGGGCATAGAACCTCGCCTTAAAAAACCAAAACAAAAGGAAGCCTATGGTTCCTTCCAGACATATCGGACATATGTAAGTATATGTACAAAGCCAAATTCATTATGAATTAAACCTCAATATAACAGAATATTTTTGGAAAATTTTAGACCTCCAGCTTATTTCGCTTGGGCCCTAACGTGTTTTCAACAAATGTATGTCCTTTTGATGATGATAAGTTTATACATTATTTCTAAACAAACGCATATATCTATTTCAATCGGTTACAGCTTGTTAGGAATTCTTGAAAACCATAAAATAAATCCAAAGTTGTTTAAAAAAATGTAAAACCCTGAATATATTGCAAACTTTTAAAATTATTATTATAGTAATTTTTAAAAATTGTAACATGATAAGATTAACATCTGTTTTCTAGGAAATATTGATAGTATTCTAATGACAAAGAAGTCAAAGTACGCAATAACAACTGAAAATATATTGTGGATTATATTGTTGACAAATAATGTTCGTAATTTGTTATGATAAGAAATCGATGTTTACTCTACATAGAAGATCGCTATGTACAAGTAAGTGATACTTATTACATAAACTAGAACCTCTACCCGTATGTACTTACAAAAGAACTTAAATTTCATTGACGACCGTCTACATTACTTTTAATTACTATAACAATAACCATTCATATACATATACAAAGCTTAAGTTATTTGATTGTGTGCTAGAAACATTTTTTTTTGTATTATGTGTTTGTGTTTAACAAAATTACTTTTTAACACCAGATTTGTAATGACTTATTTAAGAACAGAAATATTTCTAAGCTTGACTCCAATGACATCGGCGTTTTAAAGGAATGAATTAAAGTCAATGATTAAATAGAGATAAATATATACGTTTAACAGCTTTTTATCACATTTCTTTTTATTGTAAGTTTTTTCTAATTAAGCTCCTCTCAATCTCTTAGTAATTTATACCACAGTCTCTAGATTAAAAGATATTGGCCAGAGTAATGCAAAAATAATATTTCCATTAAAAATTATTTATTTTTAAAGTTCAATCGGTAATTTTTACTTATAATCGCAAAAACAAACATTGTCCTTTTCGACGCCAACAAGTCAACATGTTAGAGTACAAAATAAAACCCACACAAAATTGGTGTTATAATGAATTCTGCTTTTGTAACATTTTAATAAATTAATAATTTTTGTTATAAAAAAAAACAAGGAAAAGAAACTGTTTCAATTACACATATACACATACACAAGCACCCACCTTAAAGTACAAATTAATGAAAAAATACCCCCAAGTGTTGGCACTTCCATATTTTGTTATTTAATTTTTCGTTCTGTTGCTGCTTCCTTACCAACAACAAACAAACGCATTTATTGTATAAAAATGACCTCATTTCTTCCAATTTATAACAACAAAAATATTTTCATGTAAAACTCATGCAACAATAAAAATAACAACAAGAAGCAGCAACAACAAGTTAAAACATTTAAATGTCCTTTTTTCCGCTGTTATTTTTAACAACCCAACAGTCTGTAAAATAGAACAATCTAAAAAAGTTTATAGTCTAGTCTATAGTCTAGTCTATAGTCTAGTCTATAGTCTAGTCTATAGTCTAGTCTTTAGTCTAGTCTATAGTCTAGTCTATAGTCTAGTCTATAGTCTAGTCTATAGTCTAGTCTATAGTCTAGTCTATAGTCTAGTCTATAGTCTAGTCTATAGTCTATAGTCTAGTCTATAGTCTAGTCTATAGTCTAGTCTATAGTCCTGTCTATAGTCTAGTCTATAGTCTGTAGTCTAGTCTAGTCTATAGTTTAGTCTATAGTCTAGTCTATATTCTAGTCTATAGTTTAGTCTATAGTCTAGTCTATAGTCTAGTCTATAGTCTAGTCTGTAGTCTAGTCTATAGTCAAGTCTATAGTCAAGTTAGTTAAGTAGTTAGTTAGTTAGTTAGTTAGTTAGTTAGTTAGTTAGTTAGTTAGTTAGTTAGTTAGTTAGTTAGTTAGTTAGTTAGTTAGTTTGTTAGTTAGTTAGTTAGTTAGTTAGTTAGTTAGTTAGTTAGTTAGTTAGTTAGTTAGTTAGTTAGTTAGTTAGTTAGTTAGTTAGTTAGTTGGTTAGTCAGTTAGTTAGTTAGTACACACGCACATGTTAATGGCAACAATCGACTTACTGCATTCTTGTTTAGTTTTAGTTTTTGACTCTTAACAAGAAACTACTTAATATATTAAACTATTTAATGTTTTCCAGTTAATGGTTTGTACTAACAATTTCACGCTTTAATTTCTCAAAATTAATCTAGTATTTTCACTGGCCAAATTGTAAAATAATAACAATTTTATTTGAAGAATATTTTTTCGTTGCCAACAAATATTGACCATGTTTACAGTTTCAATTAGATTTAATATAAAATTCATGCTTAAAATTTATTTAGCTTTTTTCCCTCTTGTTAATTTTCAAATAACAATTTGACCTCAATATACCATTTATTACTAACTTGTTTTTGAGAAATAATTTCTGATACGCTTTGGGGTTCTTTATCCTTATTTTTAAGGTATGAATAGAATGACCTTGCATTGGTAACAAAAATAATGTAGTGAATAAATCTTGCTTAAAATACTAAATTTTTAAGTATTTTTAATTTTAACCGAACTATATTCTAATTTTTCCACTCCAGTTCGAATCACTTTTAAAGAATAAATTGTTGTTAATAAGAATATTGTCCGGTCCTATATAGGATTCAGACTCAAGCGTCTGAAATGTACAATACTAATTTGACCAAAAAATTAATTAAAATTAAATTCACCTTAAGCTCTTCTAGCAGAATGTAAATTTCTCCTATTCTAATCTATTTTTTTTACTGAAGTGTATTTAAAATTCGTCGTTTACTTGTGTAATCAGATCCAAGCTTTTTTGTTCTCTTTTTAGCTGGTAAAGAAATAGAAAATAAGTGTTTTATCGTTAATTTGTTTTACTTCGGTTTTTATTATTTTAAGCACTTAAGTAAATGTAAATATATTTATTGAAAATCATATACACACGCCAATATTTTAACGAATAATACGAACATATCAACATTACATATAAAATACCCTGCAGTTATAAAAGTCTATTTAAATATTTAAACTTTTATATGTAACTAGGAATATTTCAGAATTAGTTGAAATTATTTCCGAATCAATTGATTTAAATGAGTTTGTCATTTATAATATATTTGCATTGTCTATGTAGTTGTCATTGTCTAACATAAAATCTTAATATTTCGGTCCTTTAGATACTTCCGTGCGAACCCACTTAGGATCTAATAAGGACCCAGTAGGTCTTTTGTTGGTAACTGTACAAAAACTAGATGTGTTAACAGAAATCAATTCCCACAAACGTTGCAAAGAACTGCAGGGTATATTTTAATTTTGCGGTATACACATGTCTGTATAAACTACCCAAAATTGAACATGTCCTTTTAATAGTATTTCTACATACATATAATATTTTTTTCCTATTTTCTATAATAAAACTTTTTCTCATTTGTTGTTGGGCTAAACACGAAAAGAAATGGTATTTTTATAACATGAAATTTTATTTTCATACACAATTTTCTTTTTCACAACTAAGTAGACAAATCGAAAAAAGAAACTACTACAACTACAAAAACAATAAAAGGAGGGAGTCGTCTTCTATATATGTATGTATATATATCCATGTTTGTTCAACTTAATTTATATTTTTTTGAAGGCTAAGTTGGAAGTTGTACAAATATTGCTCAGTTCAAAACTTCCTTAAACCCCCCTTTAACCACTAGTTTTGTTTCTCTCACTGAAACGTATACATTCAACAAACGGAAGTGACAATGGATGGCGTCGTTGGCACATTTGGGTGCCACGTTTTTTTCTTTCTTTATTTATTTCGTCCACAAGTTATGGAATGGATGCCACCATTATGTTCTAGTTTATTTTTTTCATACTTTCTGTTTGTTGTTAGTTAAAAAAGACCTCTTACTCACTTCTTTCTTTTAGAATTCTTAATAGGAAATATCCTACACTTTACATAAATACATACAAACACGACAACTATTTGGCTTTTTGACCCAGCAGTCCCAGAGTTACATACTATAGAATAGATTAAAGACTATAATATAGACTAGCCTGATTAGACAAGATAGATAGACTAGACTATGTTCTAGCCTATAGACTAGACTATAGACTAGACTATAGACTAGACTATAGACTAGACTAAAGACTAGACTATAGACCAGACTATAGACTAGACTATAGACTAGACTATAGACTAGATCAAGTCTATAGTCTAGTCTATAGTCTAGTCTATAGTCAAGTCTATAGTCTAGTCTATAGTCTAGTCTATAGTCTAGTCTATAGTCTAGTCTAAAGTCTAGTCTATAGTCTAGTCTAGAGTCTAGTCTATAGTCTAGTCTATAGTCTAGTCTATAGTCTAGTCTATAGTCTAGTCTATAGTCTAGTCTATAGTCTAGTCTATAGTCTAGTCTATAGTCTAGTCTATAGTCTAGTCTATAGTCTAGTCTATAGTCTAGTCTATAGTCTAGTCTATAGTCTAGTCTATAGTCTAGTCTTTAGTCTAGTCTATATTCTAGTCTATAGTCTAGTCTAAAGTCTAGTCTATAGTCTAGTCTATAGTCTAGTCTATAGTCTAGTCTATAGTCTAATCTATAGTCTAATCTATAGTCTAGTCTATAGTCTAGTCTATAGTCTAGTCTATAGTCTAGTCTATAGTCTAGTCTATAGTCTAGTCTATAGTCTAGTCTATAGTCTAGTCTATAGTCTAGTCTATAGTCTAGTCTATAGTCTAGTCTATAGTCTAGTCTATAGTCTAGTCTATAGTCTAGTCTATAGTCTAGTCTATAGTCTAGTCTATAGTCTAGTCTATAGTCTAGTCTATAGTCTAGTCTGTAGTCTAGTCTATATTCTAGTCTATAGTCTAGTCTATAGTCTAGTCTATAGTCTAGTCTATAGTCTAGTCTAAAGTCTAGTCTATAGTCTAGTCTATAGTCTAGTCTATAGTCTAGTCTATAGTCTAGTCTAAAGTCTAGTCTATAGTCTAGTCTATAGCCTAGTCTATAGTCTAGTCTATAGTCTAGTCTATAGTCTAGTCTATAGTCTAGTCTATAGTCTAGTCTATAGTCTAGTCTATAGTCTAGTCTATAGTCTAGTCTATAGTCTAGTCTATAGTCTAGTCTATAGTCTAGTCTATAGTCTAGTCTATAGTCTAGTCTATAGTCTAGTCTATAGTCTAGTCTATAGTCTAGTCTATAGTCTAGTCTATAGTCTAGTCTTTAGTCTAGTCTATAGTCTAGTCTATAGTCTAGTCTATAGTCTAGTCTATAGTCTAGTCTATAGTCTAGTCTATAGTCTAGTCTATAGTCTAGTCTATAGTCTAGTCTATAGTCTAGTCTATAGTCTAGTCTATAGTCTAGTCTATAGTCTAGTCTATAGTCTATAGTCTAGTCTATAGTCTAGTCTATAGTGTAGTCTATAGTGTAGTCTATAGTGTAGTCTATAGTGTAGTCTATAGTCTAGTCTATAGTCTAGTCTATAGTGTAGTCTATAGTCTAGTCTTTAGTCTAGTCTATAGTCTAGTCTATAGTCTAGTCTATAGTCTAGTCTATAGTCTAGTCTATAGTCTTGTCTATAGTCTAGTCTATAGTCTAGTCTATAGTCTAGTCTATAGTCTAGTCTATAGTATAGTCTATAGTCTAGTCTATAGTCTAGTCTATAGTCTAGTCTATAGTCTAGTCTATAGTCTAGTCTATAGTCTAGTCTATAGTCTAGTCTATAGTCTAGTCTATAGTCTAGTCTATAGTCTAGTCTATAGTCTAGTCTATAGTCTAGTCTATAGTCTAGTCTATAGTCTAGTCTATAGTCTTGTCTATAGTCTAGTCTATAGTCTAGTCTATAGTCTAGTCTATAGTCTAGTCTATAGTCTAGTCTATAGTCTAGTCTATAGTCTAGTCTATAGTCTAGTCTATAGTCTAGTCTATAGTCTAGTCTATAGTCTAGTCTATAGTCTAGTCTATAGTCTAGTCTATAGTCTAGTCTATAGTCTAGTCTATAGTCTAGTCTATAGTCTAGTCTATAGTCTAGTCTATAGTCTAGTCTATAGTCTAGTCTATAGTCTAGTCTATAGTCTAGTCTATAGTCTAGTCTATAGTCTAGTCTATAGTCTAGTCTATAGTCTAGTCTATAGTCTAGTCTATAGTCTAGTCTATAGTCTAGTCTATAGTCTGGTCTATAGTCTAGTCTTTAGTCTAGTCTATAGTCTAGTCTATAGTCTAGTCTATAGTCTAGTCTATAGGCTAGAACATAGTCTAGTCTATCTATCTTGTCTAATCAGGCTAGTCTATATTATAGTCTTTAATCTATTCTATAGTATGTAACTCTGGGACTGCTGGGTCAAAAAGCCAAATAGTTGTCGTGTTTGTATGTATTTATGTAAAGTGTAGGATATTTCCTATTAAGAATTCTAAAAGAAAGAAGTGAGTAAGAGGTCTTTTTTAACTAACAACAAACAGAAAGTATGAAAAAAATAAACTAGAACATAATGGTGGCATCCATTCCATAACTTGTGGACGAAATAAATAAAGAAAGAAAAAAACGTGGCACCCAAATGTGCCAACGACGCCATCCATTGTCACTTCCGTTTGTTGAATGTATACGTTTCAGTGAGAGAAACAAAACTAGTGGTTAAAGGGGGTTTAAGGAAGTTTTGAACTGAGCAATATTTGTACAACTTCCAACTTAGCCTTCAAAAAAATATAAATTAAGTTGAACAAACATGGATATATATACATACATATATAGAAGACGACTCCCTCCTTTTATTGTTTTTGTAGTTGTAGTAGTTTTTTTTTTCGATTTGTCTACTTAGTTGTGAAAAAGAAAATTGTGTATGAAAATAAAATTTCATGTTATAAAAAATACCATTTCTTTTCGTGTTTA
The DNA here is from genome assembly GCF_022045245.1 of Lucilia cuprina. NCBI lineage: Eukaryota > Metazoa > Arthropoda > Insecta > Diptera > Calliphoridae > Lucilia > Lucilia cuprina. The sequence goes on along the minus strand of NC_060953.1, from coordinate 39,061,220 downwards.
GCCCAACAACAAATGAGAAAAAGTTTTATTATAGAAAATAGGAAAAAAATATTATATGTATGTAGAAATACTATTAAAAGGACATGTTCAATTTTGGGTAGTTTATACAGACATGTGTATACCGCAAAATTAAAATATACCCTGCAGTTCTTTGCAACGTTTGTGGGAATTGATTTCTGTTAACACATCTAGTTTTTGTACAGTTACCAACAAAAGACCTACTGGTCCTTATTAGATCCTAAGTGGGTTCGCACGGAAGTATCTAAAGGACCGAAATATTAAGATTTTTATGTTAGACAATGACAACTACATAGACAATGCAAATATATTATAAATGACAAACTCATTTAAATCAATTGATTCGGAAATAATTTCAACTAATTCTGAAATATTCCTAGTTACATATAAAAGTTTAAATATTTAAATAGACTTTTATAACTGCAGGGTATTTTATATGTAATGTTGATATGTTCGTATTATTCGTTAAAATATTGGCGTGTGTATATGATTTTCAATAAATATATTTACATTTACTTAAGTGCTTAAAATAATAAAAACCGAAGTAAAACAAATTAACGATAAAACACTTATTTTCTATTTCTTTACCAGCTAAAAAGAGAACAAAAAAGCTTGGATCTGATTACACAAGTAAACGACGAATTTTAAATACACTTCAGTAAAAAAAATAGATTAGAATAGGAGAAATTTACATTCTGCTAGAAGAGCTTAAGGTGAATTTAATTTTAATTAATTTTTTGGTCAAATTAGTATTGTACATTTCAGACGCTTGAGTCTGAATCCTATATAGGACCGGACAATATTCTTATTAACAACAATTTATTCTTTAAAAGTGATTCGAACTGGAGTGGAAAAATTAGAATATAGTTCGGTTAAAATTAAAAATACTTAAAAATTTAGTATTTTAAGCAAGATTTATTCACTACATTATTTTTGTTACCAATGCAAGGTCATTCTATTCATACCTTAAAAATAAGGATAAAGAACCCCAAAGCGTATCAGAAATTATTTCTCAAAAACAAGTTAGTAATAAATGGTATATTGAGGTCAAATTGTTATTTGAAAATTAACAAGAGGGAAAAAAGCTAAATAAATTTTAAGCATGAATTTTATATTAAATCTAATTGAAACTGTAAACATGGTCAATATTTGTTGGCAACGAAAAAATATTCTTCAAATAAAATTGTTATTATTTTACAATTTGGCCAGTGAAAATACTAGATTAATTTTGAGAAATTAAAGCGTGAAATTGTTAGTACAAACCATTAACTGGAAAACATTAAATAGTTTAATATAATTAAGTAGTTTCTTGTTAAGAGTCAAAAACTAAAACTAAACAAGAATGCAGTAAGTCGATTGTTGCCATTAACATGTGCGTGTGTACTAACTAACTAACTGACTAACCAACTAACTAACTAACTAACTAACTAACTAACTAACTAACTAACTAACTAACTAACTAACTAACTAACTAACTAACTAACTAACTAACTAACTAACAAACTAACTAACTAACTAACTAACTAACTAACTAACTAACTAACTAACTAACTAACTAACTAACTAACTAACTAACTAACTAACTAACTACTTAACTAACTTGACTATAGACTTGACTATAGACTAGACTACAGACTAGACTATAGACTAGACTATAGACTAGACTATAGACTAAACTATAGACTAGAATATAGACTAGACTATAGACTAAACTATAGACTAGACTAGACTACAGACTATAGACTAGACTATAGACAGGACTATAGACTAGACTATAGACTAGACTATAGACTAGACTATAGACTATAGACTAGACTATAGACTAGACTATAGACTAGACTATAGACTAGACTATAGACTAGACTAGACTATAGACCAGACTACAGACTAGACTATAGACTAGAGTATAGACTAGACTATATACCAGACTATAGGCTAGACTATAGACTGGACTATAGACCAGACTATAGACTAGACTATAGACAAGACTATAGACTAGACTATAGACTAGACTACAGACTAGACTACAGACTAGACTATATACTAGACTATAGACTAGACTATAGACTAGACTATAGACTAGACTATAGACTAGACTATAGACTAGACTATAGACTAGACAATAGACTAGACTATAGACTAGACTATAGACTAGACTATAGACTAGACTATAAACTAGACTATAGACTAGACTATAGACTAGACTATAGACTGGACTATAGACTAGACTATAGACTAGACTATAGACTAGACTACAGACTAGACTATAGACTAGACTATAGACTAGACCATTGACTAGACTATGGGTACAGTGAAATAGCTCCCAAATGAAATAACTTCCAACGAGTAAAATGAAATAAACCCCAATTTCATCAAAAATTAACTTTTAAAATGAAATAACTCCCAAAGTTTAAAATGAAATAATTCCCAGTAATTGGAAGTTTGGGAGTTTTACAAATGTAAGTCCCAAAAAATGCGAAATAGCTCCCAATGAAACAAATCCCAAAAATATGAGATTATTCCCAAGTCGAAGAATCTATTTGTGTAAAATAACTTCCAATGAAATAATTCCCAACAGAAGTGAAATAACTCCCAACTCCTTACGAAAGTGTGGTGGACAGCCGGCCTTCGGCCGGGCGCAAGGGTTTTCAACTTTGGGGTATTTCACACACCGGCTTCGCTAAATTAAGCCTTTTCATGATAAATGGACTATTTGTATTCAATGGAACTTATGTCACTATGCTCATGGGCATTATTAAAATTGTCATATGGAATTGTGATACATTTGAAAGTTTCGTAGTGTTCATAATCATAATGATATAAAATACATGGTGTACAAAGAAAGGTTAAATTTAGCGAAGCCAGTATTCGAAATACCCCAGAGTTTTAAACCCTTGCGCCCGGCCGAAGGCCGGCTGTCCACGACACTTGTTTAAGGATCCAAAATGCATTATCCACCAAAGTTTGGAAAATTATTACCACAAAATGAAATAACTCCCAACAAGAATGAAATAACTTCCAATTTCAACAAAATTTACAGAAATGAAATAACTTCCAATACATATGAAATATCTCCTAATTTCTTCAAAAAAATGAAATAATTCCCAACAAAATTTGATTGGGAGTTATTTCATTTAAGTAACATTAAAATATGAAATAAGTTCCAACAAATTGGGAGTTATTTCATATGAAATAATTACCAATTTGTATGGACAGTTGATTGGGTGTTATTTCATTTTACCCATTGGGAGTTATTTCATTTGGGAGTTATTTCACTGTACCTAGACTATAGACTAGACTATAGACTAGACTATAGACTAGACTATAGACTAGACTATAGACTAGACTATAGACTAGACTATAGACTAGACTATAGACTAGACTATAGACTAGACTATAGACTAGACTATAGACTAGACTATAGACTAGACTATAGACTAGACTATAGACTAGACTATAGACTAGACTATAGACTGGACTATAGACTAGACAATTATGACTAATTTAAGCTGTAAGTAATACTAAAAAAAATACAGTTAAAAAAAATAAAATATTAAAACGAGAAAGAAACCTGCAAAAAATACTGGGGAACAAAATAAATAATTCTACTTTAGTTAAGAAAAATCTGTGGAAAAATAAAATAATGATAGTAATTCCCAAAAGTAAATGAAAATAACAAAAAAAATTATATATAAATAAATCTATGTACAAAGAAAAATGTACAAAAATGTTAATAAAAAAGAAATGTATTAAAAAATACAATAAAATAGGAAAAAAAGAACACAATATAAATAAATACCACCCAACAAAATGGGAAAAAAGTATTTGAAAAAAATAAAACATTAAACCTTACACTAACACATTCATATCGTAGCACTCACAACAAAGACTTGCCTAGTATTTTCAAAAGTTTTGGTACAAAAAAACACTTAGTAAGTTATTTAGTTAGAATAGAAAACACGCAAAGTTACTATCGGACCTATTGGACGCTTAATTGACAGAGTTTTTAAACCAACTAACCTAAGGAGGCATTCAATTTTTATTGCTTTGGTTTGGGTTTTTTGCGAAGATATATGTGCCCAGATCCGAATTCCTCAAATATTCTGATCTCTTATATGTTATTCCTTTACATATAACTTTTTTAAATAACTTTTTTGCGATTTTGTAACGGTAAAATCGGGTAGAAGAACTTCTGAAAGTTTTAACTCTCAAACTGACATGAAATACAGAGGAACCAACATGTATTATACATGTTGAAGAACATGCAACATACACAAATACTTTTGATAGCATAGTGTTTCGTTCTGCTCTTGAAAAGCTTGAAATTCAACACAATGGACAACAGCAAGCAACAAACATAAATCCTTAATACACATATACATACATACAAAACACTCATACATATACTCACACACAATCTCTTGTAAATAGACAGTCATACACATAACAGTACAAAAAGGATACTTTAACCAAAAAAATTATGAAAACAAATAAAAAATGTGGGCGAACTTGAACGACTATGTGATACCCTTTTATACCGACCATTAGTCTGTATGTAACATTTAAAAATGTTCATTTATATTTTCAGAACATTCATCCGTCTGGCTGTCTATTGATTGAAAATGTAAGGGGCTCGAGGGATCCAAGGTTTTCTACTGAATCAATACAATTGTATTTCATAACACTGCTAAAACAGTTGTCGAAGGATTTAAGAAGTCATAAGAATTGGTCCACCAAATTGGTCATTCAAAAATAGTTTCGATGTTTGTATTAATAGCAATACATAATTATACAACTCAGCCTAAAAGTTAGGAAATTAAGTAAGTAATTCGTAGAAATATATTCTAGAATGATCAAACGTAGGACCACTTAAAAATACAGACCCAAAAGTACACAGCAAATAATCTGCAAAAGTACTTCCAAAGAATCGAAAAAGAAGTAGAATTTACTCCATTAGTAGTACTGAAAAAGGCCTAAAGTAGTATTGATTTTAACACAGGCTTGTCATAAGAGGAATGTCCTTTTTATCTGATTTTTTCTTTTACTTTTGTTGGGTAAAAATAGTTCATAGGTTAGGTTACGTTTACACAGGTAGCCTATTACGGCTTTACTTGGGTCCATGTTGATCCCATTGTAAAAATAGCTGTAAGAAAAAGAAAGAGAAGAAGCGATAGGTAAGAGTGGAAGAACTGATACAGTAGCAAAGAAAAGGAGAGGATGAGAAATGAGAAAGCCAGGGCAGCTGCCGTGGATAAATAGTGTGAGTTATAGGATTCACATCCATTTTGACAAATTAATGAACTCTAGAAGACGTTCTAATTGGATGTATGACAATTCGGATAGATCACCAAAATAGGTTGATCCAAGCATCCGAAACCGGGCCTCCGCCAAAGCAAGGCAATCGCAAAGAAGATGAGTAATAGTCTCTTCTTCATTCTCGTTTTGACAACTCATACAGTAGTCGTTGAACGGGAGGCCCATGCGTCTAGCATGGTTACCAAATTAACTGCGGGCAGTGAAAATCGATATCAGCCTACTTAACTGCGGTCTTTGGAGAAGATATTTAGATATTTGGACCTGTGTGGATTCATTTGAGGCCATAGTACTCTACATATTGAGCACGTGTGTTCACACGACCATTTGTCGCGAGAAATGTTGAGGTAGTTTTCATTGATCTGCCTCTTTATTGCAAGTAGTGGTATACCGCAGAATTGATCCAGTCTGCTAAGCATGGTACCGGCTCTTGCCAAGGTATCAGCATTACCATTGCCATACGAAATCCCATGTCCCTTTACCCAAATTAGGATGATGTTCGATTGTCTCGCCATCTCATTGAGAGACGTCCGTCATTCATGGAAAATTTTGGATGTGGAGAACACAGCAGGGATTTTATAGCAGCTTGACTATCGTTATAAATTCCCTATTAAATATCCCTGTTAGATATCCTATAATACCTTAGCCAATTTACCGCCCTTGATATCGCCGATATTTCAGCTTAAAGAATACTACATTCATCATTGAGTCGGAAGAAGAATTTCGTTACAAATTCCTCAATGAAAATGCAACCACCAACTCCTTTCGTCGTCTTGGATCCGTCTGCATACACTCGGAAGCAATTATTTGGTAGAAGGAGTTAGTTAGTTTGTTTGTTTTTTAGTTAGTTAGTCAGTCAGTCAGTCAGTCAGTCAGTTAGTTAGTTAGGTAGTTAGTTACTTAGTTAGTTAGTTAGTTAGTTAGTTAGTTAGTTAGTTAGTTAGTTAGTTAGATAGTTAGTTAGTTAGTTAGTTAGTTAGTTAGTTAGTTAGTTAGTTAGTTAGTTAGGTAGTTAGTTAGTTAGTTAGTTAGTTAATTAGTTAGTTAGTTAGTTAGTTAGTTAGTTAGTTAGTTAGTTAGTTAGTTAGTCAGTCAGTTAGTTAGTTAGTTAGTTAGTTAGTTAGTTAGTTAGTTAGTCAGTTAGTTAGTTAGTTAGTTAGTTAGTTTGTTAGTTAGTCAGTTAGTTAGTTAGTTAGTTAGTTAGTTAGTTAGTTAGTTAGTTAGGTGGAAACTATCACATTTTCAAGTATCTCACTAAGAACATTTAAGGAATTACGTCTAGGGAACTGAGATTCAAAACATCGGATCGTAATAACTTTATAAGATCTTTGTTTTAATTAACAAACATTTTACGTAAACAGATGCGTACAACAGGTCCAATAGGGGCCTATATATATTTTTACGAATTTGAGATAGTATACATTAAGTTATAAACCTAACCTACAATTATTGTAGGGCTAAAAAGGTTTCAAGAAAAAAAATCACTGATAGCATATAATATTATTGTATTGTACAGTCACACATACATATATAGTCATTTATATATAAACAAATACGATAACTATAGTAACAAATATTTAAAGGAATTACTTGTAAATTTAAAATTAAAAATAAAATTAGTTAAAACGTAAAAAATTTCTATAAAGTTTTCAGTTTTGCTATCGCAATGTTACTTTTAAATTTTGAATATATATTAAAATTTAAACAATACATTCTTTTAACACACTGCAAAACAGCCAAAAGGTAGGTTCAGTAAAAAATTCTGGTTATATATTTAACAATTACAAAAAATGGAAAAAAAAACAATACCAAAAATAGAAGATACAAACTTTTTGAACAGAGAACGATGAAGAAGGAGTGTACAAGTTTATGGGTATATAAATAAAAATGACCAACATGTATTGTATGTTTAAGTCAACATAGAGAGAAAAAAGAAACAACTATAAAATAACAACACAAAAAAATAAAGGACCAGGAGAAAAAAATTAAGAAAAAAGGTCCTGGCCACCACACAAGAAGACCATGATGTACAAGTAACAGAAACTAAAACGAATTGTTTTATATGCTCATTTATTCATTTAATGGCAAAAACGAGAACTGAATGTTGGTGAAAAAAGACGAAAGAAACTTATGAAACAAGGATGAAAATACACATTCCCCACCATATTTCAACAACAACAAAAAAGGATACAATTTTAGCAGAAAAGGATAAGAAAGCAAATAAAAATATAAAAAGAAAAAAATAGTATTCTATATTTAATTCCTAAAATAAGTTAGTTTTTACTTAATGACAGATATAGATTTTTATTTAGCTTTTATTTTTGGGTTTTTATTTCTCCTCCCCAACCCAAATAATTTATTTATTTTGGAATTTTTTTTTTGTGTTTTGTTGTGGGTTTTTATTTTGATTTTAGGGTTGTTGTTCATTCATTTTTTTTTTTAATATTTTTTCTGGCTGGTTTTTTTCATAAACCTTATTTTGGGTACTTGAGATCTTTGTAATTATATATTTTACCATCAGAAAGGAGGATAGGGAAGTATGTTTTTATGGTAGTTTTATGAAATGCTGTCATTTATTGTCATATGCTTGAGAATGTTCGGAAGGGTCAAGTTATTTATGTTGACAATGGTTTGCTAGCTAAGTATACAGTTGGAAAGGTTATTTAATACTGTACTTTAATTTCCTTTCTATAATCCTTACCATAAGTGCTAAGGTAGCGAGTTATTCATCTTTTCTTCTGTCCTTTTAACAAAGTCTAGATGTTTCCTAATGAAATTAATAATGTATTTACTTAAATTCTAACAATGTATATATGTACATCCCAGATCGGCAAAGAGCTTTGTTAAGAGCTTTCTTGCACTCTTAATTTCAGACTCATGTATGCTTACACATGTATAAAAACGGTAAAAACCAGTAAGAGAACTTATTTTTTACTCTCTGCCGATAGAGGATGTACATATATCTTATGTCCGTCTGTTACATATCAGCAAATCCGTTTAATACGTAAAAAGCTATGAGTAGATTCCCTCGAAATATTAATTATTGATTAGTATTAATTATGTATACAGATATTAGCATTAGGTATATACAAGCGTGAGGGCCGCACAAACCTACATCCGTCTCTTATCATATACAATTGACAACAACTCATTTCTAACGCTTTATTCCACAAACTATTCCCTCCGGTATATTAATTGTCTGTTGCAACAGCGCCGCAATATCCTGAATTAAAGACCCTACGCTGCATAAGCCTTTTAAACAATATTTTCTTCCTGCCATTTGGGGTTTAAACTACTGCCCACTACGTACGCCTGCTATTTACATTTCAATCTTTGACTTGACCTTGAGCGATTTGAAAAGCGGTCTAACCAGAGCACCACATAATGAGGTACTACGGGTGGCCAGTTTCCCACAGGACTATGTCTTGGCTGGTCAGTTGGTTGATAATCCTTCAGGATCCATGTAGTGGCTGAGGTTGTAACCACAGGAAGAGGGTGTTTGGTTCACAATAAATTTCTGTTATTGTTCCTATATTCTAGGAGCAGTACATATTACAGAGCAAGGCTATGGATTAATAAAATGTTGGATTTGAGCTGATAATGGAGTTTATTTGATGTCTATTATGGAGTTTGATTATGTGCTAACTAAGGTTAGCAAAAAGGTTTTTTAATTTATCAGCAATTTTCCTACATTGAAGTTTAATTTATAACATGCTCAACTTATCACAGTGGGTCTTTGGGCGCACTGAAATAAAGTCTTGTCAATTAAAATGATCCGTATTTCGGACTACGAATTACGTCCCTTTACGTGCTGTTGCCAAATCAACAGAGCCATTTCAGTAGTGTGATTGGGCAACATTATTGTCGGAGTTAGATTAAGCTTGTCCATGACACCTGTACTTTTACAAAGGCGTTACTATGGCAAAAGTGCACGTATAATGGACCAGACATCCATAAAATATAATTGCAACCTGCGTGTAAGATACAAAAAAGGGGAAGTGGTGAGTTGTTGCTACTTTTTACTCACACAGTGGATGAAAAATACCACCGTGAAATACGCCGTCAGGGCAGGTGTTCACGTAAAGCACTTCGACTTCAATGTGAAGGGACCTCTCCAATAACCGGGACAAGACAAAAACGAAAACTCTGCACTGTGGGTTACCGGTTTTCATGGTACCAATTAAAAAAGCTCCCTAGTTACACCCCAGATCAAATTAAATCTAAGTAAATGTCGCACACCATACTTCTTCTAATACAATTTCCACATTCCATTATTGCTCGGACTTCTATGCCAAAACTAGTATAGTGATTAGGTAACGATATTATATTTCTGTTTCTGGGACTTCCCGAGACCATTTTGTCCCTCAGGAATTTGCTGTAATGTTACGCCTAACCATGTCATTCTATCTGCGAGTAGTGTTTCAAAGTTCTCGGCATATTTTATATGTAGCATGCAACCGGACACTTCGGATGTCTACGTATAGCCTTCCAGTGTGTCCAGTGTGTCCAGTATACATTTATATTGTAATGTCTCCTTTAACCGCCTTCAGGTTGTTCGCCTACAGTTAAGAGGCGTTCCGCTGTAAATGCTGCCTCATATAATTAACACTATAAAAACTCAATTTCAAAATTAGAATTTAATCTAATTCCGAAAAAGTCAACCTAATGTTTGCTGCTGCCCCATAGTGTTAACAATACATTAAAATCTTTGCCTTATATTTTGATTTCCTTCTTGCTATACTTAGCCAATAACTTTACTTAAAATTCATTTCGAATTTATTACATTTTTATTCACATTGTAACTAAAAACCCTATTACAATCAACAAATATAACGATGGTGAAATGTTGACACTAGGCAACTAACTTTTTTTTCAAATATCACTTTAATATGTCAATTGTCATAAAAATTACAAAAAATATATATAAAAATAAAACTTGACAGTTACCTGGTATCAATACTCCACTATCAATAAGTATTTTTTGCAAAATCCCAAATAAAAATAAATGTTAAAATAACAATGTATTAAGTGAACTTAAAACTCTTGGGAAAAAGAAAAAAAAGGATACAAAAAACAAGAAAGGGGTAAAGCAGGGAAAAATAAACGGACTACGAACATATTTTAATGCGGGTGATTGAGAAAAGGTATATATAGTTATACATATAGTTATAGGAAAAAGACAATGAATAAATGAAAGGGAAAATATATGAGGTTGTAAAGTTCTAGTAAAACAGAGTGGTCACTTTACTAACAACTAACACACATGGGTTAAACAAAGAATTCTGACAGAGAAATTCACCCTCAAATTTGGAATATGTATAGCAAACAACATATATACATACATACATACATACATATGTGTATACTTTAACATTACATTTTAATAATAACAATAATTTAACCCTTCTTTGGTCATAATTTTCTTGCTTATTTTATATATTTTATAGTTTTTTTTTCTTTTATCATTTTATTCAATTTGTTTTGTAGATTAAGCAACAAAACTTGGCATAAAAAATGGACACGGGGCAAAGGGATAAAAAGGGTTATATTTTCGGTGGGGGTTGAGTTTACACACACACACCACATTCATATAAAAAGTTACCCACCGACACATCTTAACCGTGTGTGTAAGCTAATCTATTATATCCTTTTTGTGGGCAATTGGCATTTGTATGTGCTGTTGGAATGGCATTGATTTCTTAAGAAATAAAAATAAATATGTTGGAAAAATAAGTAAAAAAGGGGTTTTTATAATGTTGTTACTTTACTGTTGATTTTGTTTCTTTTTAAGTTATTTTATATTTTTTTCTTTTTCAAACTGTCAAACTAAAAGGGAAATAAAAACTTACTTACAGACAATCATGGATTTATTTTCGAAATTCAATGCTTAATTTTTTTATGACATTAAAAAAAGATATATCTATATATAAAAGAGTAGCGTTACTGACTGACTGATTCACTGATCGTACAGCCCAAACGGCTGAACCTAGAATCATGAAATTTTGATAGTAGATGTGTTTTTGATTATGTAGATCCACTAAGGAGGAATTTTTGGAAATTTGCACATTTACGGGTAAAAAGGGGAAAAAACGGGTAAAACAGGTTTTCTTAAATATCTTACATAATATTAGTGATACAAGAAAACTTTTAAATGCACCTGTATCTACTCTTAAAATGAGCAGATGGGTGTCTGGTACTTTTTTGAAATTCGTACTTTTAAGGGGTAAAATGTGTAACAAAGGTGATTTTAGTACCTCTTTCAGCCCTTTATAACTTTTAAACTAATTAACATAATCGAATTTTTCTAAATATTTTGGATGCCTCTCTCAAAATTATAAGACACCTGTTTCGTCCTTTTTGGGTGTGAAAGGGACAAAACTGTATTTATGGTACTTTTTTTAATAAAACTTTTTCGGTTTATTGAATTATTCATATTAAATTACTCAAACTCATTGAGCCAACTTTTATAAAATTTCAAAAAGTAGTTTATTTACTCACACAAAATAAGCTTTTGGTATATTATTTTGGAATTCGAGTACTAAGGCCTATATAGAACCAAATTCTAGAATAAATGAATGCAGCTTTGAACCGTTTGAGTTTTATCTGTGATATATATGTAGATTTAAATACGGAAGATTTTGTAAACTTAATTCTGGAAGAAGTATACTTCTAAGCGAAAAGGGGAAACATTGTACTCTTTTTATTAGTACTTTCCACTTAGGTAAACTTTATTCCACTTTTGGTACTTTTTCTTCCTTCAAATGATACTCTATGTATGTTCTTTAATATGAACTGAAGTGGGTACTATTTGGTACTTTTCTATTATTCAAATGGATTCTTTATAATGGTTAACCGGAACACACGGTCCTTATTAAATGAAAATTTATTGTAAGAGATCTTTGTACTTTTTCGTTTTTCCGATGGTACTTTTTGATATTTTTACGATATTGAACATAGTTAGGGTAGCGAAGCACCCAGGGTATGCTAGTATATGTATATATGTATATATAGATAGATAGATAGATAGATAGATAGATAGATAGATAGATAGATAGATAGATAGATAGATAGATAGATAGATAGATAGATAGATAGATAGATATATTGATTACTTGCATAATCTATTCTATATGTGGTTGAAGAAGACTAGAGTGGATGGCTTAGATTCGTATGCCCAGGTATGCGCACATGCAAAAATAGATCTGTGTTCATGTAGACTGCCTTTGCAGAATGACTACTGTAGATAAGCTATCAAATCCGATTTAGGGCAATTTCTTACAATATCTCTCAATATAAAGAGATTCTAAAGCTCTGTGTAGAAGGGGATACAAAGAAAAATAAGGATCAAATTCTTTCAACTTCAAATACTATCTTGTTTCAATAGAGATGTGTATGTCAAACCGTTCGTCTTAAATGTATATAATATACTACCCAGAGGTAGCACAGTGTGTTTAAAGTTTCGAATTCTATTAAGTTTTTTATTTTAATTTGACCACAAAATGATACATAAATAAACTGACTACATTGTAAGTAAAGTACATACATACGTGCTAAGAAATGTATATATTTCAAAACTAACTTATACAAACACCCTGTATAATTGAAGTTTCCTAGTCCATATTTACACAAATCAGCACTAAAATATAATAATAACCTAAACTAAAATGTGCGTTTGTTGCGAATAAATATTAAAACATCTACAACTACTAGAATAAACAAACTAACATGCAAGTACACATATGAAAACATAACTACATTTAGACATAAATATCTAAAATATACACACATACTCCCATATACATATGTATGTATACACACATTCATATAAATAGATAGCACGTATTCTAATAACTCTCACAAACGCGTAAAAATAAATGTACAACCATACATATACTAACTGTAACAACAAAAAATGTAATCATAACTCAGATACACACGTAGCAATAGTATTACATACACAAGAACATACTATATAGAGATAAAAACATATTCTCATATCTAGAACCTAAAGGATCGAAGAAACACACATTCTCAAATACTCATACTTATATACAACAATAAATAAGAATACCTCCACAAGCAACAACAACATTCAATGCATACAAATGGCATTTAAAACATTTTAGATTTCAACCAAAAGTTGGAGCACACAACTGCAGGAGGGAGCGCAGAAAGAAAAAAATAAACGACTGAATGAATCGAAAACGGAACCAAAATGAGTTAAGGATACAATCAACAAATATATGCACATATTTTCATACACACATGTATACTTTATACAGATAAAGTACTCAGATAAATGGGTAGACAGACATACAGTCAAAACATACAAACTAATGGTAATATGGTTAAGTTAAAGCATAACAAGTACTATCACATAACTACAGATAGTATCTCATACAAACATACATATGCAGGTTTATAAATTTATGTACACACATATAATATCTGAATGTTCATAGAATTGAACAGAAACACAGAAATTTTAGTTACAAGGCGAAATATTCAACAAATCAAAAAGGAAAGAAAAATAACAAATTAATATGAAAACTATACTATTTACCCCAACAAACACGTTTATAAGGACTGTGAACATAACTATATGAACTGAACTAGAACTGAACTGAACTAGAACTAAACTAGAACTGAACTAGAACTGAACTAGAACTGAACTAGAACTGAACTAGAACTGAACTAGAACTGAACTAGAACTGAACTAGAACTGAACTAGAACTGAACTAGAACTGAACTAGAACTGAACTAGAACTGAACTAGAACTGAACTAGAACTGAACTAGAACTGAACTAGAACTGCACTAGAACTGAACTAGAACTGAACTAGAACTGAACTAGTACTGAAATGAACTGAACTAGAACAGTAGAAAGAATATCTAAGTCCAATTCTAGTTTGAATATCAGCACTCCTTACTCACGAATATAAATATATACAAGTGTAAATGTATAAACCCACATATGGATGTATGTAGGAGTATATGTTTGTTTATATTGAAGTGAAGTACTATAGCGAATGATGTGTTTTCCTGAATGAATGTACGTACAATCCACATCGACACACTCACACAAATATGGTTTATTCGGTCATAATTTTCCAAGTGTAAGAGGAAAAATAAAAAAAAAACAGCATTAAACTGAATAAATGGCTGATGATCAGACGGAAAGCAGCAGCAGTCCACACACGTGTCTATGACTCTCTCTTTACACAAACATATGTACATATGTATGTATGTATGTTTATGAGAGTTATAAAGTTTGAAGTATTTGTGTATGTGTATAATTTATCCTGCAGAATGTTATGAGTACAAAATATTTACGTTTCTTCATATTTTTTTTCCTTTTGTAGTCTGTTCATTGCAACGGTTTATGGTCATAAAATAAACCAAATAAACAACCAAAACCATGTCATATGTGTGAAGCTAAAAGCAAACTTTACAAACAAGTGAAGGTATATAACTACTGAAAATATGGTAACAACAAAGTTGAGGATTTTAACGTCAACGACTCTAACTGCAGCTTTAACATCGGTTGTAACGTGAAGTGTTATGTACAAGTTTATAACGAATTTAATATGAGCTACGAAAAACTAATTCGAAGAAATTCTAGAAATATTTTATTTTGAAAATAATGTTGTGTATAACTGTGGTCTGTCAATTTTATTCTCAGTTTCCCTACAACATATTCATACGTCTTATATAAATATGTATAATTTAGATAATTTTTAAATCTCAATTGTTAGCTGGTATCCTATAATACTACAAAGTTGTTAATGTTAAAAACTGACATGTAAATAAAACTGTTCATATCCATAAATACATACATACATGCATACATATTTATTACAGAGATATAAAGAAATTTTAAATTTCCATTCATATAATGTGTCAAACTTTTAAGGCAAACATACAGAAATATTTCGACAATCAAATGTTAATTTTTATACTGATGTATGTGTGTATGTACCTATTTATGTATGTATATTAATAATGTAAGCATAAAACCTATAGGGATAAAACTTAAAATAGTTTATCAACTGAATTAAAATTGAATTATTTCAAAAACTTCTTTAAAATAAGTTGATATGGTATAAAAATATAAGAACAATCTGCAATGAGATTCTGTACCTTAAAAGGACGTAAATGTCGTCTTAACATATTGCATTGTCAAAAATGAATATCTGTTGCATTAATATTGATATACACTATTGATATACACTTGGTATAATATCGAGAAAATCTCCGTTAATAGAAACAATATAAAATTTTTTAAAATATACTCATGGTGTAGGGTTTTATATGGTGGGCCATACCCGACTATACTTTCCTACTTGTTTTTGCATTATTTGGACTACGTGACGTATTCGTAATATTTATTTATTGACACAATTTTAATATAAGATGTTAAAATTTTTTTTACAATTTACATATGATATGTACTAACTATTCTAGTAATTATTCTGTTAAATTTTTAGATAATACCGATTTTGGTATGCATATTATGGTCAAAAAACAAAAAAAAAATATTTTTTAGATTTTTATATTAAGCATTCTGTTGGTTACGTGGCGTATACGTAATATTTAATTTTTGCCCCAAATTTACCTTAAGATGTTAAACATTTCCTCCTTTCAAAAGGGACTTAGTCAAGTGTCCGAAAAGTGTAACGTCTCGAGAATGAAACATTTATAATCCAGATTAAATTCAAATTTAGAGTAAAAATTCTTAAATCGCTAATTCGATATCAACTTAAGGCAAATCATTTTAAATATCCCAAAATGTTATTAATTATTCAGTAAAATGTGTATATAATAACGATTTGGTGTGGGTGTTATGATCAAATCTATACAAATATTTTTGAGATTTTTTTTAGCATTATGTCGGCTACGTCGACGTATACGTAATATTTTATTTTAGTCCCAATTTAACAATTTTATCTTGAGATGTTAAAAATTTCCTCCTTCGTTTTAAATGTAAAAATCTACCTTTTGAATGGGGCTCAGTGAAGCGTCTGAAAAGTATGACATTCATTGGCAAATTTGTCCACCAATTTACACGCAAATTTATCGATTTTATACTAAACATCATAAAGAAATACAAAAAATTTCAAAAAATAAAAAAAAAATTATAAGAATTTAACAAATAGAAATATAAAAATATATTATATTCTATTTTATTTTAATTATATTAAAAAAAAACTTATTTATAAATGCAGTTCACAATATTTATGCTGAAAATTTTTTCTGTGAACAATCAATATAATAATCAAATTATAACAAGACTCTTTGACAACAATAACTTTGATAATAATGTTTAAAACTTTATTGAAAATTGAAATTTTGACGGGGTTAAAAATACCATGAGTTAGAAAATAATGATTAGTGTATTTTATTTTCTATTGTTCTGTATTCTGCTGAAAAAATAAGGTATACGTAATATTTTATTATTTCACAAATATTATATGAGATTTTTATAATTTTACAAGTGCAAGGTGTAGACATTTTTTCATTTTTCACAGTTTTCTAGAAATTAGTAAATTAGAAATTAGAAATTAGTAAAAAATTTCTAATTATAAATATTTTAAACTTATATAGTCTGTTTCAGTAAAAATGTAAAGCTAAAAAGAAATTTTGTAAATTGTTATCACGAATCTCTCAATCCAATAATGGAAAGAACCAAAACAAAATCTAAGCATGATAACACTTCCTTTTTGCGCAGTAGGTATAATTTCCCACTTTTCTATATCACTACCACTAAGAAGCGTTTAGTGTCGAGTTAATGGACAATGATTTCCCCTTCCTGTAGCAGTATAAAAAGATTGATCCTTTTCACTCCGTTGCAGTGTGGTTGCACTTAAAATAATAATTATGTAATCCCTAGTCCAATAAATCCGGAGCTGTTTAAGATATATGGTTTTCTCAAGAACTAATCGTTAAGTATAAAAAAACCTAAATTAACCATTTTTGTACCTACCATCGAAAAAGTTGGGGGTATATTTATTTTGTCACTCCATTTGTTACACATCGAAATATTGATCAGTAGACTTACAAAAGTATATACATTGAGGGTCTTTATTAAATTCTAAGACGATCTAGCCATGCCTGTCCGTCCGTCTGTCTGCTGAAAGCACGATAGAGTCCAATTAAGCTAGAGGGTTGAAATTTTACACAAATATTCTCTATAGGTAAGATTTGTTTGGTGTTGAAAATGGGCAATATCCGTCCACGTTATCGTATAGCCCACATACAAGTGGCCCTTCAAAAAACAGCTTTAACAGTCATAGCTGTTTTTTTAATGCGAGAATATCGTTAAAATTCGCATCATATATCGTCGTGTCCTAAAAATGACTTTAACCCCCATTATTGGCTTAAAAATATGAGTTTAGAGCTGAAATTCGATATAAGTAAGTTTTTTACGAGCAAAAATCTTTCTTCCGAAGTTTATGAGGATTGTACCACAATTAACCCTACTCCCCGAAAATGACTTGAAGCCAGTAGTGACTTAAAAATACAAGTGTAGCGCTAAAATTCGTCAGAAATAAGTTTCTTATAAGCACAAATCTCTTTTTGACGAATTTTATGAGAATCCTCCCCATATAAGAACCCCTTCAGAAATATACTTTATCTCACATTACTGGATTAAAAATGCAAAACATGGAATTAATTCCGAAATGTACTTGATTTGAGTTTGATTCGTACTTGATATCAGAATTGAGAACAATGAGTTAAAAAAAATTATAACTCGTTTAAAACTAGATTTTCATAGAATTTTTGTTTTTTTTAGGCTAAAATTGTTGGTTCTGTTTTGGATTGTGTGGCTAGGGGAATTAACTCATCAGAGCTTACTTTTCAGATTTTTGTTAGTTATACCTCAACGGGACTATTATGCTACAGAAATAAGAGAGCTCGATTACTTAAGCAAATCGAATTATAGTAAATGAAAGAGAATGAAGTGATCACTGTTATGTTAGGTTTATCCTCCGGTATTTAAAAGGTAAGTATTCTAGCCTGTAGATCGGAGATCGTGTTCAATTATCACCTGAAACACTTTATAATCAATGTTAATTTAAAAATCTCTATTGGGTCCTCAACAACTTATATATCTTTATAAATTGTATGTCTGACTATGAGTACAACATATTTCACAACAATTTATTCACATACATATCAATATTATGTACATAAGTACATTTGTATGTATATGTTTTTAACAAACATATATGTTTGTGCAAATGTAAATATGTTTACGCGTAGATATGTGTGTTGTTAAATGTATATATGAATGACCTTTTTTTAGCTTTTATTTTGTATAATACAAGTAATTTTATGCAGTACATGAGTACATCACTCACTTCCTCACTTTATATACAAAAGTACACAGATACATGTACATATATACAAGTTAGTGTATATACATAAGGTAAAAACCCTGCAGTTCGAGGGTCTATCCCAAACTAGCTAGATTCTTTATTTTCTATTATCTATTATAACAATTAAATAATGGACTATGTAATAGAATTTTATAAGACATAAACTTCGGTTAAAAGTAAGGTAAGGAAAAGTGACTTAATGTGATTACTCCTTAGATTACATAGAGATACTAAAGTGGCCATAGTCTCCATTGAAACTTTACAAAAATGTTGTAAATAATATACACATATACAAAATAATAATTATCTAAGTAAGTAGTTAGACATTTGGGAAAAATACAAATACCTTAACTCTTTTTAAAACTCTGGGAAATCTCTAGTCATTTACACTCACACATTCGTACTTAAGTACATAGCCATTCCTGCATAAATATACAAAATTCCAGCTTTGTATTCACTTACATCGTAAACTTTATGTGGTTATATTTATGACTTTGTATGGGATATTTACACAGATACATATACTTACATACATTGTATACTTTTCTTTTTTTACTGTATACTAAATGAACACATTACATATATTACATATGAATGTATATGTGTTTGGGATTCAGTTTATATGTGTTTATTTGTAACTTTTAGAAAATTCATGTTCATATTTATCAATAAAATTCCCATAAACTTTTGTGGTTTGTATTAATACGAGCACGTTAGTTGCTGCTGGTTTTTTGTTTTTTTTTTTTTTTCAGTTTCACATGGCGATTTTTTTCACATTCCATTTGACCCACACTTTTGCTGGGGTTCGTGTGTGTTCTGTCATCATAAAATAAAGAGAAATGTTGTCAGTCAGTCATATGTATATATATTTTTTTATTTTGTACGCGTGGCGACATGTATTCAGGGTATATTTTGTTGCTGGCCAAGTGTTGGCGACCATAATCATTGTCTATTGAGTATTCGAGAAATGCTTGTTAGGTAACATGGTTGGTGGATGGGGAAATTTTTCGCACAGTAAAGGATTTTTGTATGAGAACAGTTAAAGGGAAACTACAATATAATAAAATATTTTCTGGTGAAATTTTCAATTTTTGGTGAAACTTGAAAATTGGAGCCAATGATACCGATTAGACATACATAAATAATAACGTCCGAAAAAGCCTTTAGAATTCCAACGAAAACTTTCGCTTTCCGCAACGAATTTGAGACTTTATCTTTAGAAAAATCGTCACAACTGCTAATATTCAAAATGATTGAGTGTCATCCTAGCCCCCACTCAGTAAAAACATTCATTACCTAGTAAGCTAGAAAGTAATCATGGAAACGTGTAGAAACTAATTACTCTTTGGTTGAATAACAAATTATTATTGTTCGACGAGGTTCAAATGATATGTACCTACCTTAAACAAATTAATAATTGGTTACTTATTTGTTACAAATAATCATAAAAATATGTTATGTTATTTTGTGCGGACTTTGTATGAAAGCAAAATATATAAAAATTCCTCAGCCTGGGTTTGAACCCAGGCATTTAGTTGTTTTCTATGTTTCTCACTCCAGCCGCTTACTCTATGCTCCATTCATATGTTGCTCTTTGTAATTTTGAGAACGACTTTTTACAGAAAAAATAAAGCTTATCCAGCAGGGCTCGAACCACGAACCCTACTGGATGAAATGAACAAAATTGCTTTGTTCTTTACCAGTAATAACCTATTCAGCTAAATGATATAATGAACACCCATTACCAAGTAATGTATGAAAAAACTACTGGCCATTATCAAAAATTTAAAATTTTTTGCTGGTCATATACAGTTTCTCTCAGAAAATAGCTTAATTTCTTTATAACTAACATTTTTGAAAATATTGAGCAATCAGACAGATTTCATAAGGATCGGATCGATATATATAACCCAATCTCTCATATATAGTATTTTCCAACCATTGCTGAAATATTTTGAAAATAAAGCAATATTTCACATAAAAGATTTATTAAGAATATAGTCACATTAAAAATAAACTTTTAAATGGTGTAGGGTAACATGTCACTGACCAACTACATCAAATAAACTAATGCATTCATTATGTATTCTTCGAAATATATTAATGTTGTATCTATAATAAAATTTGTCACTGTATAAACAATTATTTGTCTAAATAAAATGTAGCACATTTTATGAGGATACAATAATGTTTAGCATTTTTATAAACGGAAAAGAAAAAAAAAAAACATTAAATTTTTCAAAAACATTACATAATTTTGAACATAGCAAATATTTTATTTAATTAAAAATTTCATTACAAATTTCAATAAAAAGTATTTTAACAATGTTTTTCTTTAAATCATTTATTTCCCTAAAAAAAATCCAGATTAGTTGATGATTTCTTTAATGACAACCAGATAATATCCCAAAACACATTCACACCAAATAATGATGATGATTTTCGTTCGACTTTCAAATACATTTATCAAATTTCAACAAACATTTTTCTTTGACTGTATTCCCCTGACAAAATGTTGCTCATGTGTTGTGGTGTTTACTATCACTTAACACACCAGAGAATTTGTGTCAGGATATACGAACGAGAAGAGTTTAATGTTGAGTGTATGTGTGTCCGTGTGAGGCACATACATATGAATAAGTTTGTGCGTTTGCCACTGAAAACAATGAAAGCTACAAAATAAAATAAATACAATAAAAAAGGATGAAAAAATAAAATATCTCACACTCACACTTTGCAAAATAAGCACACATACACACAGAAAAAGAAATGAAGCGAAAATTACATTTAGAAAGTTTGTTTTAATGGAAATTGGTTTTGTATTTTATATTGTAGATATGGTTTCGTGCCTGTAGTATGAGTGTTTGTTTAAAGGATGGTGTTTGTAATTGTTCATAGAAGAGAAAATGGTAGTAGTAGTACAATAACACATGAGTTTAAGACGGATTAAAGTTGAAAGAACAAGTTTTATTCTATTAATATTCGACAAAAAAGTTGGGCCAAAGGTTTAAGCAACGAACTAAATTAAATGTGTTATTAATTAAGTGTTTTTTTTTTTACATAGAGGGTTTAAAATTGAAAAACTTACATCTTTAAAATAAATGCAAATAATAGAATAATTACTTTTGCTAGCAACTCTTAAAAGAAAATATGAAAAAAGAAAATGAAACTTTATTAAGCTAACTAACTAAATAACTAACTAACTAACTAACTAACTAACTAACTAACTAACTAACTAACTAACTGACGAACTAACTAACTAACGAACTAACTAACTAACTAACTAACTAACTAACTAACGAACTAACTAACTAACTAACTAACTAACTAACTAACTAACTAACTAACTAACTAACTAACTAACTAACTAACTAACTAAATAACTAAATAACTAAATAACTAAATAACTAAATAACTAAATAACTAAATAACTAAATAACTAAATAACTAAATAACTAAATAACTAAATAACTAAATAACTAACTAACTAACTAATTAAAAAAACGAACTAACTAACTAACAACTAGCTAACGGACGAATGGACGAGTTTATACATTTAATCCGATGAAAAGCAATTAGGTTTCGAGCTCCTTAAATAGTACATTCATTAGGTGGGAATGTATCCCACCACCTCCGGTCTAATTTATTCTTCTATACTCTTTATTTTATTCTTCTCTCCTCTTTATACAAGTTTTTGTAAACTTTTTCCTCTTCATCCTTGTTATTGTAACTTGAAGGACCTCCCTCTAGAAACATTCATATATCCCGATTACTTTGCAATATTCTTCTCATCGAAGAAAATATTTAAATAAATCCTCTGCTTATGACTACATCATTATACCCTACACCACTTTATTGGGGAGTTATACCCTACACCACTTTAGTATATTAGGGTATATTGGGTTTGTGCTGATGTTTGTAACATACAAAAATATTCGTCCTATACCCACCTTAAAATATACCAATCGGCTTATTTCATTTTCTTTTCGATTAAGCTATGTCCGTAGGTCCGTCTGGCTGTCCATGTAAACTTTGTGCGCAAGGTACAGGCCGCAATTTTCAAGTTAATTGGATGAAATTTGGCACACACGCTTCTTTTGGCCTAAGGACGAAGACTATTGGTTAAAATTGGTGCATTATTTCGACTAGCCCCCATACAACCGTACCCCCCAAATTGGGCCTTTTGGTTTATAATTAATTTAAATGATCTATTATGTTAACAAAAGTCGACAAAACTTAGTTTTATAGAAATTTACACTACTGATTTTTATAATGATCGGGCTTCATTTGACCCTATCGCCCATACGAACTTCCCTTCAGAAAATGACTTAAAGTTGAAAATTCACTTACAAACACTTTTACATAGAAGAAGCTTAACTCCCTCTACCAACATTTTTAAGGATAGCGCCATATTTTTCCCTACTCCCCTTTAAGCCCTCTCGTAAAAGATATCTTTTTTTGCAAAAAAAAAAAAATAAAAATATTCCGAAATAAAGTTAAAAACCAAACCAAATGCTTTATTTTTTTTAAATAATCCCCCAATTTTAACATACATACTGATTGGTGTAGGGTATCATATGGTCGGCTAGGCCCGACTATACATTCATACTTGTTTTAGATATTATCCTCCTTTTGAAAAAAGAGTTTGAGTTAACTAAAGTAAATTTCATTCTGATTAAATCATCTTCTTGATTATGTCCTTGGATGAGACAGTTCAGGTGGTGAAGTGCCGCTTGGTGTTGGTCAAAAAGCATATATTGCCAAGCATCTTATAAAACTTGATTAATGTTCATGTTTGGGGGCTGATTGATTGTATGCTGAGGTTAGAAGATTTAATATCCTCGAACGCCCATTTGATCTCGATATCAAAATTTCAAATGCGATAAGCCTCTTTGGGCTGGCATATATGATGGCCTTTGTATGGAGATTGATAGAAGGAAATGCACAAGCTTATGAAAGATTGATCTAAAATAAAATTCGATTAAGCACGTAGTTGGGACTGAATTCCCAATTGTTGAATGTAGATCGATATTCTTCCCCACAAGAGCCCAATTTCTTACTTGTTGACTTCTTATTACTACTATTTCTAATCATTTCTTTCCATTTAACAAAATATATTGCCTATGGCATTCTAAATATATCTTTTAGCCTTTTAATAAATCGAGGGTATAGGTCAAGTGTGTTAGGAAAAAAACTGCTGACACAACTAAAATTATTTTTAGCATCACATTACTCTTTTTGAGTTCTATTTCACCAAACGGGAAAACAACATTTTCAAGTGTATAAAAACACCCACTCAGATAAATAGAAAACGTACACATTAAGACACCAACACAAACCAAAGCAACAGTGGTTACAAGAAAATTATTTTCTTATCTTAGCACAAAAAACCTCTGAATTTCATCACCCCATCACTAAAATAAAACTATAAAAACATACTAAATTTTCCTGTATAAAAAATCTTGGTAAAAATAAATACCACAGAATTTATACGCACACACACAGTTAATATATGTAACTACATCAACACCCACACACATGCTTTTATAAAATACATAATAAAAGTAAAAAAATCTCAAGCATTAAAAATGAAGTAAAACGGAAAAGAACAGGAAACACCAAGTATACAATGAAAAAAATCTTTAAAAAAATACATACCAAGAAAATAATCATGATATTCTAGAAGTAGCATCAGCAGTAAAGTATAGTTATGAATAAAATACTTTAAAAGTGAGAAAATAACTTGACTTTAACTTGAGACTGACGAGGAAACAATACGTATCCTCGGTAAGAATACACAGGACACAAGGACTATACAGAGACACAAATACTTAACGCACACGAACTAATATTTACAATTGTTTAAAGGCAACAGCTAAACACATACAAGCATACACGTTTTCCCGCGAAGAAGGTGGATGAGCATAAGATTTTGAATGTGAAAATTTTATAAAAGGAAAAAAAAACAGAAAATTCAATGCATTCAAATGGCGATGAATTCCTGAAATTTGAATGGTACAGTAGCAAACACTTAAAATAGCAACAATTTTATTATATTCTTCTTTTGATTTTATTATTTTACTATTTGGAGTGGGTATTGTACGTCTGTGCTGCGTTTTGTAACACCAATTGGTTTAGAATCACTTTTTGGCCCGATTTTACCTGTCTATCTGTCTGTTTTTCTGCATTATTTTTTCTCTGACATTCTTGGGGGGGTGTTTGTTGCATTTTTGGCCTACTGCCAGGACTATAAACTGCCGTCCCACTGAGCGCAAACAGACCATCAAGCCGTCCAACAGACGCTTGATGGATTTCAGTACTTGCACACTTAAGTGCGTGAATCAAATGATTCAAAACGGACTTTCTGTTGATTGCCCTGTCTCAGTGACAGGAGAAGCAAATCAACAGATCGTTACTAACGGACCGCCTAATGTGGGAAACAGACATCTTTTAGGTGGGAGGGGTAGTTCTTAGCTTCGTGCTCGTCTCATGACCCGTCTGGCCCATGAGATTCATCGCACTTAAGCCTTCACATCGCGTCAAGATGACTACCCTTACGTGTAAAGCTTGTGCAACCTGTGTCCAAGTTGCAATTATCCTATTTTGACAAAAAAAAAAAAAAAAATGTGTAAAAGCCTTTCTTATTTATACAGCCGAGTTTTTTAATGATGGAGTCTAGGTCCCATACAAACTTCTTTTTAGAAAATGTCTTAAAGGTCGATGAAACTCTGCTAAGGTCCATATTTACCGTTAAACCCATATAAGTGCGGATCCACACAGGGGAAAGGAAAATCCCCAAAACCGAATGTTTGTTATAAAATATAAAAATTAAGATAAAGGAAATTACAATTAAAAAATCTTCACTCTAAAAGCTTGATTCGAACCTACCCCCATAAAAGCCTTTTTTATAAAAGGGCCCTATCCTTCAATATTTAACTATAATTCACAATTTTAATATAATTACTGGTGTAATAGTAATTCTTTTTATACCCTACACCACTTTAGTTTGTGCTGATATTTGTAATACACAAAAATATTGGTCCAATACCACCTTTTTTAGAAAAGCGCCTTCCCTCCCCTTAAAAATTAAACCATAATCCACAATTTTAAGATAATAACTGATGTAGGATGTTATATTGTCGGACATGCCCGATTATAAGTCTTTTTATACCCTACATCATAATTACGTGAAATATACTATTATATCTTAAAAATTGGCACAAATAAGTTTTATATAAATATAAATGACACTGCAGATATTCGTAATGATCGGCCCTTATTTGACCCTAGCCGCCATACAATCGCCCCATAAAAATGACTTAAACCTCTAAAATTGACTTGTAACCATTTGCATCGCAATGAAACTCAACAAAACTAACTGTTATTTAAAAATATATCCTTTTCCCAAATTTACCGAGGATCGGTCCATGTTTGACCTACACTCCTACATATGTATATAAAGCCTCATTTAGAAAATTTTGTTTTTTTTATCAATAAATTGCTTAAATACTTTAGAATTAAGGTAAAATTTCAATTCAATTCTTAATAAAAAATAAAACATTTAAAAATATACTCATGGTGTAGATTATTACATGGTCGGCCATGCCCGATTATACTTTCCTACTTGTTTTTAATGCGAAAATATGAAAAATTCGAGAAACTGTGAAATATAGTTATAAAAGGGCAGAAGGTTAGCCTTAATCAAAAAAATAGAAAAATTTCTTTAATTTTCAAAAGCTCGATAATTTTAAAAATATCAGACCAGACCCTAAAACACAGTTAAGTTCCAGTTGACATTTTCTACTTTTTTTTTTGAAAAAAATCAACTTTCAACTTAAAATTTTAAATAAGAAAATCATAGAAAACACAAGCTTGAATTAACTCAAGAGCTTATGTTTCAATGGTTTCTGTATACCGCCTGCTTTACTTAGAACAAATATAGTAATGACTTACAAATGACTTCTCCTCCTCTTACAGCATCATTAGGTCGTTTTTTTTTTTCATTACACCAAGTATACCAAAGTTTTTCTCATTTATACACCCGACCTTCTCCCTTAGTTAAAAAAAAATAAAGGAAATATGCGTTATACTGCTGAAATAACAAAAAAATTAAGAATAAAATATCATTTTTTGGCTTAATAATAAAAGTAAGAAAAAAAATTACTTAAATCTTACGAAAAATACGAGAAAAAAAAAACAATCAACGTTAAACTTTTGATTATGAATGAGCGGTATGGGGGTTTGGCCATAAAATCATTACGTGATGTTAAACAAAAATGGGGGTGAGAATTTTATAGGAAAAAAATGAATATAATTTTCATAAATATGAACAGATTTTTAAGTTCACCACGACCATAGGAATTATACACCACCAAAAAAACTACGATATTAGAAATTTATGAAGGGTGTGTTTTAATAATTTAAATAAAAATTTAAGAAAATGAAAAATATCCTTGATTAAATTTGTAGTTTTATGCAAAATCTCTATAATATATGAAAGTTAGTGAATGGGAAGTTTTAAACTTCAACACAAGAAATCGTTGGTTATCGTGTTAGTTCACTCCACGTAAAGAGTCACTCCACTCGTCAAATGTAGATAAGATCCTTATCATTAACTGAATCTCTTAGCGGCTAGAGGTATTCACACTTTTGCAACTGCGACATTACTTATTAAGACGAATCTAAGGCGACTTGAATGTCTGTCTAGCTTTCAGTGTCCTGTTATTACTGCTATCAACCTCGATATATCCCGCCTACTTTGGGTTTTAAGGCGTGTTCTGCATTTCTTATAAATTCTTTCACGTATACGGGACACCGGTGCCCCAAAATTGGTTCATCCAGTTTCTTCCATTTGAAGAAAGAATCAGAGGGTACTGCTCTTAATAAAATCTAACGTAGTTGCTACTGAAGCGGCGTCCAAGATATCAAGATCAGATCCCGCTTTGTTAAGCTCATCTGTTTATTTCCACCTGTTCATTTCCATCATTGTCCCTATGCATAAGGAACCAAATAATGTTAATGTTAGACAGGTGACTCAGTCTTCACAGATCCTTCTTGCATTGCATTATATGAAGAAGTTCTGCTTGACTTTCGACAAAAATTCCTATTTTGCGACGAATATTGAGATGGTGTAGTGCCCTACAGGCTGACATTGTCGCAAAATTTGATGCTGAGAAATACTTCAGTTACTGGTAAGACGATGAAATTTACTTATCGTAACAGAAGATAGCAGAACCAACACCGCCATTCATTTTAGAATCATCTATAAAGATTCAGGTGGTATTCTGATTTTAAAAATTTGGGGTCAATGAAATATGTGAATTTCCTAAGATCAATTACAAGTCTTTACAAAGAAATCATTTTCGAATTGGTTTTTATATACAAAAAATATAAATACCCAGCAAAAACTAG
Organism: Lucilia cuprina; assembly: GCF_022045245.1. NCBI lineage: Eukaryota > Metazoa > Arthropoda > Insecta > Diptera > Calliphoridae > Lucilia > Lucilia cuprina. The sequence goes on along the minus strand of NC_060953.1, from coordinate 39,033,101 downwards.
GTAATGACATTTTAATTGTAGTTAATTACTTAACAACATTATTTTTAATGACTACTTCATATTTAATTCCTAATTAATTCCTATGAAACTTCTAATCATTGTTAGTCAGGAATATTATTTGCGGAATAACATCACTTCCAAGATACTTGGATCCAACTTCAACGAATGCCTGGCAGTGGTAAAGAAAGTGCTCCAGAGTTTCACTGTCCTCTCCACATGCTCTACATATGTGTGTCTGATACCGCACATCCAACTTGACATAGATGTGCTCGTAATCCTGTGTGTCCACTCAGAATACCTACCATTATACTAACTTTAGACTTGCTTATTTTGAGGAGATTTTTCGTCTTGCTCTCATCAGGATCACCCCATAGGATCTTCGTGGTTCTACCCACTGTTCCAAGAGGCCTTATGGGATTTCCTCACCCATATTTTTAGTTCAGCTTTTGTTGCGTTGAATGGTTTTGCGTTCGTCAGGTGAATTGCCTCGAGCTCCCTTCCTTTTAAAGCTATCACATTCGCCCTTTCCTTGCCGACTACTGCCGAGTGGGCTGGTACCCATACTTTCAAAAGTGGACCAGTTTTGGGGCGATCTAGAAAAAGAAATCAAAAATTGATTTGCATTCTTTGTTAATAACATATGTGTGTTAAAGTAATTTTTTAGATGTGTGATCTTTGAAAAGAATAGAAAAATTTGTATATCTCAGAAACCATTAGAGCTAGAATCTTCAAATTAAAGAAATTTGACACTCATCTGAAGATTTAGAGTTAACATTTAGAGTTAACAAAATACACAATCTACTAAATTTTTCAAGCAGTTACATTATTCATAAATTTTGTGGTCACACCGATATTTTTGTGGGAGTTATTGACGATAAATCCATTTTGGAGACTATAAAATGTTTTGGATCGATTTTAATAATCTTGAATATAATTGATGTCTGGAAACAAGTGATTTAAGTTTAATTTAAATTCGAATCAAACCAAGTTTTTTGGTCATATTCAAGACATTATAATAGGAGAAAATACCTTTATATGTATAAAATCTGTTACATACCCGTTCCAGCTATCTTAAAAATAATGATTATATTTTCGTCATTCTTCGTGATAACTTAACACACTTTTGAAATTAATGCCCTATTTATTTCTCTTCAAAAAAATCTTATATCTTACCACAATTTCCTTAAGTATACAATTACAATTTTATCCCTTAAATAAAATGCAAAACAAAAATCTAACTTTCTTTAAAAATTCTATACCCAAAGGGAGTGTGTTAAATTCATATTGGCACTCCATATAGCAGCTACTATACAATTTTCACATTTATTTAAATCATATAATTTAACCAAAATTACTTAAATTATATAAATATATAATCATTTAGCACTTACAAACGTACTAATACTAAAACTTTCAAATACCAACAACGAAAAAAACTTTAAGTAAGAAAAAAAAACACAAAAATATATCTAAAATGTATAATCGCAAACTCAAAATGAAGTAAACCAACAAAAGGTACAGACCCCAGCAACATGCAGTTAGACTCATTCAAACTTACAAACGTAAAACATTTACGTATAACATTTATCAGGTTACCCACCTGAGAGCAACAGTAAAATATGCACACACACACACAATACACACTCATAAATATATTTTATCCTTTTGCTATATAGTTACTCCTTCTTTTTTTCTAGTAGAAGTTTCAAACATATTTGCACTTGTACACACGTACTTAATACAGTTGTGTATAGAGCTACTTTTACTAATAAAAATTATACATATACAAACTATTACATACTACTGTACAAATAAATATATATATTTTTTATTGCGAAAACACTCATTCACACATACATATTATGACCAAATAATAAAAAAAGAAAGCAAACAACTGCAACAACATGAAGTCCTGAAAAACGGAAAAAGTTTTCAAAGTTTTACAAATATTTCTTTTTAAAATAAAGAAATTATTTACTGCACACAAAACTTTGAACTAGAAAAAGGCAAAAAAGAGTTAAAATGTACAAACATACATACACACATAAATACATATATAAGTACATATGTTTGCATGTATGTAAAGTACTTAACTATGCAGTAATTCATTTACTAACACATAGACTACTTAAGTGTACACTGAACGAATATTAAGGTTTGTTTTCAGGGATATATATTTGACATGTTGAAGATATAATTATTTTGGAAGAAATCACTGTTTAATGTTTTGAAACTAAGTTTCCTGGACTTATATTTGGATTAGGTTGACAATTGGATGTACATTAAATTCGAAGAAATAAGATACAGCTAGGTCACTGTCGGGCCTGTTTTGCGTTACTTGTCATTTGTTCACGTCATTCCTAAGAATCTGGAATAATATCATACCACAGATATTTGGATCTAATTTTGGCAAAATCCTAACAATGAATGTATCCGCATCTGTAGAATACGTACCATCATACTAACCTTAGATAAGATTTCTAGTCTTTTCTCGTTAGGACCATCCCAAAAAATCTTTGTCGTTCTACCCACCATCTCAATAATCCATGAGGCCTTATAAGATCATTTCATCCATATTCTTATACTTTCCTAGTTGGACCAAATCGTTTTGTGTTCGCCAGATTTAAAAGGCAGGGAGATCGAAGTACTTATCTTCCTGCCTTTTAAAACTATTACATTCGCTTTTTCTTTGACCACTACTGCCGAGTTGCCTGATACCCATACATGATACAAGCCTTAATTCTAGGATAGTATTCTGCTAGAGCTTAAAATTCAATTCGGCCTAAAATTTAACGTTATCACCTGATATTGTCTTTCGGCTATATGTAAATATATTAAGATATCTCATAGTTATTCTAATCCAATTTACGTATTTCGTTATCCGACTTTTGCATGGAAGCTTTAGGTCCACTTTGGGTCCACACGATCTTTATTATTCTATTCTAGATAACTACCTTTCTTGGTATAATGTGTCCAGTGGTCCCAGTGGTTAGTGAAACTGTTTGTTGGGAACTTTCTGTTTATGTTTAGACCCATCATACCATAAGGATATGATCCGTTTAGCAGTAGTGAGGGGGGTCTAAAGATTTGAGATTTACCCATGGTATGGAAGTCCAAAGCTCTCAATGCGCCACTCTTAGCCTCTCGAGAGCAAATACCAACCTCAGGCTTCTCGCCATACCTATTGTAGTTGAATATAACTACGATTATAAACTTGCGAACACGCCCCGGTTAAGATTTACTACATAGAAGGTTAACTATCTCTACAAAATGGGAAAATTGACACAATTAACAGCAGTATGTAATAACTCTAAACTCGATGCAAAGGAACATTTCTACGACGAACTAAACCGAACCCTAAATGGCTTGGACAAGAACAACATTTTAATACTAATGGGAGACATGAACGCACGAGTTATACTTCTAACTGAATTTGATGAATTTGAACATATTATGGGAAACACATTCCTGGGAAAAGAAATTCAAATAGCGAACTGTTTCTCATATTTTTCACATAAACTGCACCACAAGTTTACATGGAGGTCAAGAGATACCCGCCCAAATACACAGAGTCAAATAGACCACTTACAGTGGAGAGTTAATGAACAACTAGAGGATCTCGATTATGCAGACGACCTCGTCCTATTGGCAACAAGTAAGAACGATAAGTAAAGAAATATAAATACATTAGCCTCAACAAAGTATGCGTGTTTAATGAAAACTAGCACCTACGTCGCCTCGTATAGTCACAAACGAAAAACTCCTTGAAATCACGGATTGGGCCAACATTAACACACATCTTAATAGAAGAAAATTCAATTGGATTGGCCATACTCTCAGAAGACCGTACAACGAAATCTGCCGCGAAATACTGGAATGGAACCCACAGATTTCTATCTTAGTTGTGTTGACATTCAACACTCCAACTTGAGCCTAGTTTAGCCAAAATTCTCGAATCCTTTATCGGTTAAATATTACTAAATTTTTCTATAAATTCTTAAAGTGTAAAAATTGTATTTTTTCTCCATAAAACATTATAAAATCCACAATAAGTAAGTATGATTGTATATATGTAAATGTATTTAGGTACAAGCTCATATCTATTATAAAACATAGATACATTTCTGTAAATTTGTGTGTATGAAGATGTGTTTAAAATGTTTAAATCCCTACACACAAATGACTGCTAATTTGTATGAAGAGTATCATGAAGAGACTAAAACGAATAGAACAAAAAAAGTAAAGAAATACATACGGACGTACATACATAAATATATGTATATCTATCTTAGAAATACAAAATTCAACATTAATACAGCAACAAAAGAACCCATCTCATTTAATGCTACACTTTGCATGGTAATATGTATCTGTGTGTGTACATGTACATACATTTCTAAATGTAAGTATTTTTGTAGTTTGTTGGTTGTTGGTATTATAGTTGTACGTTGAACAACATTCTCACTGTTGAGAGAATGTGGCATCATTATAACGATGATGATGTTGGTTGATGATAAAGATAAAAATCATCATGTTTAGCTTTTCGTTTGTCGACAAAACAAAAGTCGACAACTTTACGTCAACGTTCTACAAATCAGACGGAGAGCCAGTTAGATAGACAGTCATTCTAATAGTCGGACTTAAGGATGGACGCATGGTTGGACGAATGAAGGTTATTGTCGTTATCGTTGATATTTTTTTGTAATATTTCTCAGTTGTTATAGCCGTTGGCATGTAAGTTGACTATTATACTGACATGACTACATAATCAAAACCTGCAAATTTTTCTCACATACTACACACCATACATTGTAAGTAAGAAAAAGAAAAATTTGCAACAATATGCCACAAATGTACTTAAAATACACTCACAAAAAATGTGTTAGTAATATAAGGTTAGTAAATTGAACAAAAAAAGATAACATAGACCTGTGTGACAGTTTGTTTTTCTGTTACCATTATTCACTTGGTCACACAGTGTGAGATGAACTAAATAGCCATCATTTTGGAAAAAAAAAGCTAAACTTTTTACTCGTGTTTATAACATTCATGCTGCCACAACCAAAAACCAACCCTCAATTGTGTTTCATATTTTCTTCTTCGGCCTTTTTCATTGTCACTCGTTAACTCATCCTTTTTTATTGTTCCAAACATGTGTTTTTTTCTTTCTTCAACCTCCAATTGTTCCCCCAACCACTTATTAGATGATTTCATTGCTGTTGTTGGCCCACTAAATGGTCGCTTTAAGTTATCTTAGGTTGTGTCTGGTGTGGCAGAAGAGAATGAAACAACAATGTGTTCGAAATTCGATAAACTGTGGGGACTATTCGAATGTTTGGGGCACCTTACAGTTCAATTTCAGTTATATTTCAGCCCAGTTTTAGATTATTTCTACTTCAGTTGTATTTGGGTTCTAGTTCATTTCTAGTTTAGTTCTAGTTCAGTTCAGTTCTAGTTCATTTCTAGTTCAGTTCTAGTTCAGTTCTAGTTCAGTTCTAGTTCAGTTCTAGTTCAGTTCTAGTTCAGTTCTAGTTCAGTTCTAGTTCAGTTCTAGTTCAGTTCTAGTTCAGTTCTAGTTCAGTTCTAGTTCAGTTCTAGTTCAGTTCTAGTTCAGTTCTAGTTCAGTTCTAGTTCAGTTCTAGTTCAGTTCTAGGTCAGTTCTAGTTCAGTTCTAGTTCAAATTAATTTTTTTACTTAATTCAATGTAATCATTTTAAATTAATGTAACATGAATTTATATCTAAATATTGAATGAAAATAAATGATATATTATGAAAAAAAAAAAAAAAGTTCTAGTTCAGTTCTAGTTCAGTTCTAGTTCAGTTCTAGTTCAGTTCTAGTTCAGTTCTATTTCAGTTCTAGTTCAATTTCAATTCTAGTTCAGTTCTGATGTATTTCGCATGTTAGCAATTTAGTTTTAAAATTGCGTAGCAAAAACGATATTACGCCAAAGACACCACTTTAAAAATTCTAAAAAAAAAAATCAAATAAAAAAGACTTTATCGTCTTATTTAATGAGGGTGGCTGATTTGTGTGAGTAAAAGAGCCCATTTAGTACATAGCCATGTACCAGGATTTACTATGAAAATGAAAGTCTGTGTGTTTGTTGATGATATTGTTGCTTCAATTTTAATGTTTTACCAACTTTAACGTTTCAGTTTTTTGTTGCTTAAAAAAATAGCAGAAAATGTATAACCATTGTTTCCATCTACATAAAACAAAACTTTTTTCACTGATGTTGTTGTTGCTTTTTATAGCAATGTTTGTAGCTGTTGTTGTACAGCAAAAAAAAAACTACGTTGACAATACGTTTCGTGAAATCGTTAAAATACCGTGTAGCACACCATAACCAGAATTGTGTAAGTGTGTATGTCATATTCTTCTTGGCATACTAAGCAACAACAACGGCAAAAATAACAATAAATACTTTGAAAAAAGACAACAACAATAGCAATTTTATGAGTTGTATACAACAACAAAAAGAAAACACCACCACTAATATTACCACTCATTCATACTTTACATTATTCTTTTTTATTTTGTCAAACACCATCAACATAGACATCCATGTCAAAAATTATCCTTACGAAACAACAACGACAACAATCATCAACCACCCACAGTATAAAAGCTTCATAAGAAAATCTAAAAAAAACAAAATTTTGTAACTAGAAAAAAAAATGTAATCACACACATAAACAGCTTTATCCTTCACCCTCGTTTTGTTAACCTATGTGAACAGTGAATGCTAGTGTGAGTGTGGTTGGCGAGTGGGTGTTTGTGTGAGTTTGAGTGTAAAACAGCTGCCATCAAAAATATTCGTCCTTCATGGCATTTTTATTTTGTGTGTTGATTTGTATTCGTTGCTTTTGTATGTGTGTGTGAATGTTTTTTTTTCATATTCATTGTCCTGTTTTATAGTTGATGAAAAACGACTTTAACTAGAGGTTTGACTATAACTACTGTTGGTTGTTGCTGTTGCTTCTGTTAGTACTGCTGCTTGCTACTTTTACTACCATGTTAAATTGAATGGTGTAGAATGAACACTGACGAATAAGCCGCAAATGCCCATGAGGGTATGCCGATGATATACTTTTTGAAGAATCTCAAGTCGGAATAGCTTTCAGTCCATGTGTATTAATGTTCTCAAATTAATAAATACATAATTTTTAGAGTATTTTTGATACAGAAAATGGTTTTAAGTGGCTTCTCATTATTTTGCATTAAAAGTCGTATTTCGGATCTTTGGGCGCTTTAAGCTCAAAATGGCGAAATTCGAAAATATACTTAAAATATTAAACTCTTAATTTTTCGTATGGAGTGCAATAATACGCGTAGTATTCGTTATAGAAATTGGTCAAAGGGCCACCCTTTAAGCAATAAGTTCTTCTTTTTACAGTAAACTCTAAAAGTGAAATTGTTAATTAGTTAGTTCGTTAGATAGATAGATAGATAGATAGATAGATAGATAGATAGATAGATAGATAGATAGATAGATAGATAGATAGATAGATAGATAGATAGATAGATAGATAGATAGATAGATAGATAGATAGATAGATAGATAGATAGATAGATAGATAGATAGATAGATAGATAGATAGATAGATAGATAGATAGATAGATAGATAGATAGATAGATAGATAGATAGATAGATAGATAGATAGATAGATAGATAGATAGATAGATAGATAGATAGATAGATAGTTCCATAGGTTAGGTGTTCCATAGTTTAGATGTTCCATAGTTTATATGTTCCACTACTTTTGCTCCTCATTGTAGCTAAAGTATCTTTAGTTATATTTCACTAAATACAGATGCGTGTAAATATTTATGTTTGTGTACATTTTCCCTGACTTGCTTTCATATCGTGTTGGCAAAATGGCATGAACATTTATTTTCAAACTCATTTCTATACTAAGTGCTAAATTTACTCACATACAGCAAAATGTTTGTATGTATGTATGTATATCTCAACTGTATGAATCTTTGTGCTACTTCATACAGCATTAGAATGTTAAAACTCATACTTAAACTCGTATTCAGTCTTTGGTACTCATACCTTCATGTACTTGTTGTTTGGTTTTTGGATTTTATTCTATGAAATGTTAGTTTTATTATGTTTAAGCTTTCCATACAGCCAAACCAAAATAGAAAACGATATCGTCATCATCATCACAAACATCCTTATACATAGACCAACAACAACACTTTCATAGTCGTCGTTTCAGTCGTAGTCATGATTATCATCGTAACATCATTACAAACAACTCATGCCACCATACTTTTGCAACAATTTTATCGACCACCCTTTAAAGAAATGAATACATTTACTGTTTCATGTATTTTTGTTGAAAAGGCATCCTTGTTGGCATTACGCCCTTGTAAAGCCAAACAGTTCAAAATCACAGTGAGTGTTGGTGTGTATTTCCATAATACAACCGATATTAAACTAAAATGTAAGTGTGTATGTACACTTTGGCAAAATATTAATTGATTCGGTGTTTTAGGAAATGTTTTTTTTTTTTTTGAAAATTCTTAATTTCAAGAAATTATCCATTAAGAGTAAAATGTCTATAATATTCCACTCTTAGAATTTTTTCTAATTTTAAAGTTACAAAAATTTTTTTAATGTGAGCTTTTAATGAGGACACATTTGAAATAAAGCGGTTTGATAGATTTATTCTGATTTTATTCAATTTTCTTTCAGTGTTCTTTATATTTGATAAGTAAAGTGTTTATATTTACTTTTGTATCTACTTTAGTATTATCATACTGTTTTGGGTCATCTGAACACAAAATTTAGTTAAACATACACTTGTGTAGAAAGAAAAAAAAACGCACAAACATTGAAAAAAACATACAGACATTCAATAAAATTCAAACGATATACATACTCTAACATACAAAACAACATTTATGTGTTGGTTAATCTGTCTTCACACACAATATACAAACACTCTCATGCAAACATTTACTAATGTTAAACTTTGTTATTTGTACAAAACTGTATAAACATATATACTTGAATATCCTTACACACATATATAACAGCATTATTAAGTACATAGTAGTATAAATTTTTGTTATAATGTATGTATGTAGTTTTATTTGTTTGTATGTATATGATAAACATAGAACTTTTGTTGGCCAACATTACTGTCTGATGATTGCCTTGATAGTCCTTTATTTGTTTGTTAGTATTCGTGTTTTTTTGTTGTTGTTATAGCTGCTATAGCCTAAATACACTTGCTTATACATAAATATACTAACTTGAACTATAAACCATTCATGGATGTTGCTACATCCATATTCGTATCTACTTTTGTGTGTGTGTGTATGTATGTGTGAGTATTGCTGTTTGTACATCCATATGTATACAGACATAAAACAAAATTTAGTAGTAACTTTTGCTATAACAGTCACATAACATTTTCTACGTTCTATTATAACTAGAGTACCAACGCTACGATGAAGCTGAAGTTCGACGATGACTATGAGGAACAGTAGTAGTCATCAGTACGTGTTCAACAATTTTTAGTTGAAAACTTGCTAAATACAGACAGACGAATATACAAACATATATTTTTTATATAGATTTAAACTTAACTGTGATAACAGTGTATGTGTGTCGACTTTATTCGTGTGGATATATGTATATTTGTTTGTACTTGCAATACAGCAAGTTTGAAATCTGTATTATTAGGGTGGCTTAAAAGGTCAAAGTATTTTTGTTCTCAAATTAAAAAATTGTCTTAATTTAAACATGACAAGTTAGACTTTAGATCATTAAATGAATTATATTCTAGAATTTTATTTAAATTTTTACTTCGAAATTTCATTAAGGAGCTACCTTTTTAGCATAAATGTATGTGTATTACAATAATTGTCTTTTGTTCATTTTGTATTTATGTCTCAGTAGATTTTATATATATGTACGTACATATGTAGGTATGTAGTAGTGGTACTTGTATGCATACAATATTGTTTCATTGTTGATCCCTCAAATGTACCATTGTTTTTGCTTAAATATACTATACAACAAGAAAAACAATAACAATGAAAGTATAAGTATAGTCAGTCAGTTTTTCATAGTCATAGTTGTTTATTCTGAATCCATTATATTAGTATAACACACAAAACTTGAGAAACATTCATACAAACTCGATGCAAACATATTGAGTCTATACATCTTTTGTAGAAACGTTACAATATATTTGTATAACCCAAAAAACATTAAGAATGTTTGTTCTTAAATTGAGAACGTACCTAAATTGAATTTGTTTTAAATAGCATTTTTTTTACCCAAAATATTTTCCCAATTTCAAAATGCAACTATAAATATCTTTTTCTAGAACGGATAAAATAAAAATAAAATATTTTTAAGCTACTCTATGTTCGTTGGGTTAAGTGTATATGATTCAATTTGTAGGTAAATGTTTGTCTCCGAATCTGTATATAGTTTGTATTATGTACTTTTTGCAACAACTTTGCGTAAATTTTGTCTGCATAAACGTAGTGAATGTAAAGCATAAGACAAACTCGTGCCTCTAGATTTAATATAAGGACTAGAAACGAAAAGTGTAAAAAATTTAGCGGTATCTCAATGAAGATGAAACAGTGGGTCTAATTTAAATTAGAAACTAATAATACAAAATAGAAAAAAATTTTCAGAAAAAAGTTTATGGAAAACTTTCTATAAATTGTGAAAAATATTATTTTGAATTTGTCCATATAAAAATAAAATTTATCGAAAATTTCTATATATTTCTAAAAAAATATTTTATTAAAAAGAAAATTTATCGCAACTTTTCTATTAAAATAAAATTTCGTTAAAATTGTCTATAAAAGGATAATTTATTTAAAATTGTCTATACAAAAAGAAAATTTTCTATAAGAATTCAATTTATTAATTTTTTAAATAGGCAATTTATCGAAAATTTTACAAAAAAAATAATTTATCAAAAATGCATCGAAATTTTTTTAAAAAAGGTAATTTATAGAAAGTGCATCGAAAATTTCCTATAAAAGGCAATTTATCGAACATTTTTTTATATAAAATGAAAAGTTAACGAAAATTTTCTATATAAAATTAAAAATTATCGAAAATTTTCTATATAAAATAAAATTTATTCAAAAATTTTCTATATAAAGACAATTTGTCGATAATTTTCTATAAAAAGAAAATTTATTAAAAATTTCTAATAAAAATAGAAAATTTATCGAAAATTATTTAGATAAAAATAAGTTAATAGAAATCTTTCTATCAAAAGAATATTAATAGAAAATTCTTTATCAAAAAAGAAAATTTATTGAATAATATCATTCTATAAAAAGCAAATTTTTGAAAAATTTCTATAAAAAGAAAATATATTGAAAATTTTCTATAAAATCGATTATTTATTAAAAATTTTCTATAAAAAGGCAATTGATTGAAAATTTTCGATATAAAATAAAAATTTATCGAAAAATTTTATATAAAATAAAAATTTATCGAAACTTTTCTATAGAAAAATAACATTTATCGAAAATTTTCTATATAGAAATAAAATTTTTCTTTTAAATAAATAAAAAAATAAAATTTCTATATAAAAAGATAATTAACAGAAAATTTTCTATAAAAATTTTCTATAAATTTATAGAAAATTATTTATATTAAAATAAATTTATAGAAAATTTAACGAAAATTTTCTATAAGAGAAAATTTATCTAAAAATTTATCGAACATTTTCTATAAGAGAAAATTTATCCAAAAATTAATTGAAATAAAACGAAAGTTTACCGAACATTTTCTATAAAAAGAAAATTTATCGAAAATTTTCTATAAAAAGAAAATTTATCGAACATTTTCTATAAAAAGAAAACTTATCGAACATTTTCTATAAAAAGAAAACTTATCGAACATTTTCTATAAAAAGAAAATTTATCGAAAATTTTCTATAAAAAGAAAATTTATCGAAAATTTTCTATAAAAAGAAAATTTATCGAAAATTTTCTATAAAAAGAAAATTTATCGAAAATTTTCTATAAAAAGAAAATTTATCGAAAATTTTCTATAAAAAGAAAATTTATCGAAAATTTTCTATAAAAAGAAAATTTATCGAAAATTTTCTATAAAAAGAAAATTTATCGAAAATTTTCTATAAAAAGAAAATTTATCGAAAATTTTCTATAAAAAGAAAATTTATCGAAAATTTTCTATAAAAAGAAAATTTATCGAAAATTTTCCATAAAAAGAAAATTTATCGAAAATTTTCCATAAAAAGAAAATTTATCGAAAATTTTCTATAAAAAGAAAATTTATCGAAAATTTTCTATAAAAAGAAAATTTATCGAAAATTTTCTATAAAAAGAAAATTTATCGAAAATTTTCTATAAAAAGAAAATTTATCGAAAATTTTCTATAAAAAGAAAATTTATTGAAAATTTTCTATAAAAAGAAAATTTATCGAAAATTTTCTATAAAAAGAAAATTTATCAAAAATATTCTAAATAAAAAGAAATTTTATTAGTAATGTTCCACATTAAAAATATTTATCTAAAATTTTCTTTATAAAAAGAAAATTTATCGAAATGAGAAATGCTCTATAATATAAAAAATATCAACCACTTTTTACATACATCTACGCCACTGTGTTAAAATTTAATTTCATTTTGTTATTGTTTGATACGATTGTATTACAGAAACAATATGACAAACCTAGCAATCTCTCGTCAAAAAAAATAAAAAACACGGTACTGGCAAAAATAAAAATTCTTTCAAACTTTAGCACAGTATAAATGCAAAAACTAACACAAACAAACATTTATCCATTTTCATACATACATACAGACACACATGTACATATGCCAAGCTCGAATCATGCCAACGGTAAAAAGTTTTCCGACCAAAAATAAAAAAAATTCTAAGAAAAAACTTTTCCATAACGGTTGTTTACAAAAACGAAAAAAAGAGCAATAAACATAAACACTCAAATACACAGATACATATATTCTCGAAAAGCATGGCTGTGAATAAAAGTTAGGTAACTCACACATACTCTGACAAATATAAACATTTCAAAAAAAAGTCATATAAACGAGGAGACAATATATACAACTCGTAGAAAATCTTGAATTTCCCACTAAATATGTTGGCAGTAAAATGTGAAAAAGGTTACAAAAACAATATACTAACACAAGGATAATTACACACACACACATTTACATATACATATATATGTATGTGTATTCTATTATAGACGACATACATCGGCTTTAATAACAATAACCTGATATTCTTCTCGAAAAAAGTAGATCCCTACCAAACTCATGCCACCTGTGAGGCAGAATTTTCTCACACACAGCTACAAACATACTTTTACATTTAGTCTTTTCTATACAAACATACAACGAAAGTTTTGTTTTGAAAAATGAAACTAAAAACTCTAGGGACTACAAAAAGGTACAAAAAAGTGGCGGAATGAAAATTCAAATGAAAAAAGTAAAGAATTCCAATTTGTCGGTGCTATGACACTTTAGATCAGTAGCTACAGCTACAAATCAAAGAAGAGATACAGATGAAATTTGTATGGGAATGAACATTTTAAATAATGTCCTTTTCAAAGAATATATTTTAAAAGTATTAGTTTTGGGGTTAAATTTAAATTTTTTTATTAGAAAATTTACGATTTTTTTTTCAAATTTTGACAAATTTTCTTTTAATACAAAATTTTGGTTAAATCTAATTTTTATCAAAAATTTTATATAAAAAGATTTTTTTCCAATATTTTCGATAAATTTACTTTTTTTTCGGAAAAGTTCGATAAAACGACATTTTTGGGAAATATTTGCAATAAAATTACCTTTACATAAAATTTTCGATAAAACGTGCTGTTATGGAAAATTTTCGATAATTGTTGTCTTTATAGAAAATTTTCGTTAAATCGAGTTTTAATGAAAATTTTCGAAAATTTTTGATAAACCGTGTCTTTCGATAATCGCATCTTTATACAAAATTTTCGATAAATTGCGTTTTAATGGAAAATTTTTAATAAATCGCGTCTTCATAGAAAATTTTTGATAAATCGTGTTTTTTCAATAAAACGCATCTTTATAGAAAGTCTTCGATAAATCGAGACATTATAGAAAACTTACAATAAATCATGTCTTTATAGAAAATTGTCGATAAATCGCTTCTTTAATGAAAATTTTCGATTAATCATCGATTTTATAAAAAATTTTCGATAAATCTATTTTTATACACCACTTTAGTAGGGAGATTATATTGGGTTTGTGCTGATGTTTGTAACGCAAAATAATATTGGTCCTATACCCACCTTAACGTATATCAATCGGCTCAGAATCATTTTCTGAGTCGATTTAGCCATGTCCGTGCATCTGTCCGTCCGTCCGCCTGTCCGTCCGTCTGTAATCAAACTAGAGGCCGCAATTTTGGAGATAATCCAGTGAAATTATGCACATGATCTTTTATGATGCTGTAGACGAAGCCTATTAAAAATAGTTTACATCGGTCCATTATTAACCTAGGCCCCATAGAACTGAACCCGCTAAATAGGGCTTTTAGGTTCATAATTATGTTTAATATACTCGTATCTCGACAAAATCCTGCAAAACTAAGTTCTATACTAGTCTTGATGACCCCGATGAACTTTATAATTATAGGGCCTCATTTGACCCTAGCCCCTCGAAAAAGCCCCCATCAAAATTTTACTTAAATATCCACAGTTTTATTAAACAGTAAATGGCTTTAGTATAACTGAGGCAAGGTACAATTAAACTTAAATGCTTTATTATGAAAACTAAATCACATTTTATTCGTATACAGGTGTAGGGTATTAAATGGTCGCCCCACTACAATTTTTTACTTGTTTAAAATGGGTTCTATAAATCGAATTTTTAAAGAAAATCTTGTACTTCTTTTTAGCAAATCTTTGATGAATTTACTTTTTATAGAAAATCTTCGATAAATCGACTTTTTTTAAGAAAATCTTTAAAAATCAAAATTTTATAGAATTTGACTCTGAATAGAATATACTCAGTAAATCGACTCTGAATAGAAAAGTCCAATCTTTGATAAATGGAATATTCATAAAAATTTCGATAAATCGACTTTTTATACAAAATTTTCTATTAATCGATTATATACACAAAATTTCAAAATTTTCAATAAATTTTCCATAATTCTATTAATTGAAAATTTCTGTTAAATTGACTATATAAACTGTAACGAAACTATTACCAAACCATAAATACTTTCCACTTTTCTATAAAACCTTCGAGTATGAAAACTGTAGCAATAAAACGTTTCTAAAGCCACAACAACTGCTAAACCGTATTCAGTGCGAATGTAACAATTTCAAATCATACCAAAACATAAAACTCCTCCACCCACCTACCGAACGACTAAACAACCATATTTACACATTCATTTACAAAGATCCTTTAGCCATCAACGAAATACAACCCAATAGAGAGAGTAAAGTTGAAGGAGCACTGTGGAGAACTAAATGGTTGTTTGTATTGAAAAACTCACAAGCACACACACTCACCTACCAACTACATAAATGATGGAGAGGAATCCTACTTAAATATACATACGTACACTTTTGTGTAGTATAGAAATATATGTATGAGTGAGTATTTGTAAGGATTTGTTTTTATTCGTGTTTAAGTTTGAAATATTCATTGTAGAGGATGGACGTTGAGGATGGTTAAAGAAGAGTATGTGTGTTTTACCCAGAGCATCGTCGGTAGGATATTTTGACTAACTGTTAGCAATGAATGTTTTTAGTAGCTTACGTTGGCAGATTGTTTTATTAAAACCGTAAAAATGTAAAAACAACAACAACAGATATAAACATACATACACACATACACATTCACATTATGTATTATAAAAATACCAAACAAAAGTACCGAAAAAAGTATAAAAACTTTAGGTTAGACCTGCGGGTATGTAGAATAAAAATTGGGGGAAAACTTTTTTATATTTTTTTTAAGTCATATTTTTACATATTCACATACATATATATATGTACATCTATTTAAGTAGGTGCATGTATTTGTGTATTGTTTTCAGTTATTTTTGTATTTTGTGGGTTATATTTTTATTTCTTCATTTTTTTCTGTCTTTCTCGAGGCTTATGTTTTTTAGTTTAAATTTAATTCAATACGGAATATCGGCAGTGATGTGATAGAATATTCCGTTGGATAAAGTTACAAATAATATAACTTTTCGAAAAGTCGGTTGTAGAAGATTTGAATATATTTTCTGCTTATTTTTGATAAAAGTTATTTTTTAAATATTTTAGAAATAATTTTTATAGAAAATTTCTGATATATATGTCCAATTCACAATCGATGTCCTATCGTTGTAGCGTTGTAAGTCATAAAAATTTTTCCAACGAAATATTTTGTAACAAAAACAAATCAGTAATAAAAAAAGTAAGAAGTTATAGTCGGGCGAGTACCATAAAAGATCATGTGCCAAATTTCATTGAATTATCTACAAAATTGCGACCTGTAGTTTGATTACGATGTTTACAAGCCCTATTAGGGGGTACAGTTTTATGGGAGCTAGGTGAAATAATGGACCGATATTAACCATTTTCAATACGGTTCGTCCCTGGGACAATAGAACATCATGTACCAAATTTCATTCAATTATCTTCAAAATTGCGGTATGTAGTTTGACTACAAGGTTTACATGGACGGACAGACGGACGGACTAAATCGACTCAGAAAATGATTCTGAGCCGATTGGTATACTTTAAGGTGGGTTACTGGTTAAGGAGCGCACAACAGGCCCTATAGAGGCCTAGGTGTATTTCCTTGGATATGATGTGTATACACCCTCTTTTCAAACTAACTAACTACAGAAATTTTGAAAATTTTCTCTAAAATTTTTGGAAATTTTTTTTAGAGAATATTTTTAAAAAATATTATTTTTAGAGAATATTTTCTAAAAAAATATTTTACTCAAAGAAAAAATTTTTTGACAAAATTTATTTTTAAAGAAAATTTTCGACAAATTCACTTTTTAAAAAGAGTTTACGAAAAAATCTCTTTTTGTAAAAAAAATTTCGGCAAATTCTCTCTTTATAGATTTTTTAGACAAATTTAAATAAATTGTCTTTTTATAGAAAGTTTTTGAGAAAATTACTTTAAAAAATTCGAAAGTATTTTTATATAGAAAAAGAAACATTTCAATATATTCTTTGGATAGAAAGTTTTCTTTGTGTAGAGAAAGTTTTTAATATATTTCCTTTTTATTTCAAAATTTTCTATAAATATTATTTTTGTAGAAAATTATTGATAAAATTTATTTTTAATAGAAAATTTGTAATAGATTTTCTTTATTATAGAAAATTTTATTTTTATAGAAAATTTTCGATATGTTTGCAATTCAGAGAAAATTTTCGATAAATTTTATATTAAATATTAATTTTCATAAAAAACAGATTTTCTTTTTTTATCGTAAATTTTAAAATATTTTTTGAAAAATTAACTTCTTAAAACTTTGAAGTCCTTTAAAAAGGACGAAATGAAAAAAATAACAAAGCAGTTTTTCTCCATTAACTTTATAGTTTCAGACGTTTATCATCCGGTTCCGGTGTAATAGATGAATTTTGATTAATGTTTGTTTTTATAAAAAATTTTGCAAAAAAAATATCTTTTTAAAGAAAAATTTTAATAAATTTCTATAAATTTTTCTTTTATAGAAAAATTTTTAATAAATGTTTATAGAAAAATTTATATTTTTTTATAAATAAATTTCGAAAATTTTTTTTATGATTAAGTTTCATTATATTTTATTTTATAGAAAAATTTCAATATTTTTGTTCGATATTTCTTTTTTTTTTGTTTAAATTTTATTTTTTTTTAAATTGTGATAATTTTTCTATTTTTTAGAAAAATTTTAATAAAAATTCTTTATTTTAACTTTCATAAAAATGCGATAATTTTAATTTTTGGAAAATTTTAATTCTTTTGGAAAATTTAATTTTTTCTTTTTAAAAAAATTTCTATCAATTTTCTTTTTTCTGGAACATTTTCAAAAAATATTCTTTTTTATAGAAAATTTTTGAAAAATTTCATAGAAAATTCTTTTTTGTATAAAAAATAAGGAAATTAGTTTTCTTTCTTTTAATAGAACATTTTGAATAAATTTTCTTTTTGTAAACATTTAAAAAAAAATATACATTTAGGTAAATATTTTGATATAATTTTGTTCCGTGTTTATCCCCCCTTTTATCGACGTTCCTATTGTTAAAATTCTCATATATTACAAAAATAAATAAATACTTCATTTATGCAGACATCCCAAAACAAGTCACGGCAACCCACTGAATGTGCGGCACAAACTTCGTGCATGTGATAGCAGTGCCTCGCTCTCGATACAAGCAGCAAGGCGTCAAAGTCATGGTAATGGTTTGTTTTATACTTGTATTCTCACATTTTCATATTCCCCAAAAAGGAACAAAAACCATAATATTATTGGAGGGTGTTGGAAGATAGAAATATTACTGTTATATATCCGATATAGTACATACAAACAGATATACATGAAAATATCCTATATGAATATGTATGTATGAGTTTATATGTGTTTATATTTGTTGTTACTAGTATTAAACATAAAAAGCGCCAAAGGCTGTTTTTAGTATAAGGAGTGAGATCGAAAAATTCTTAACACACGTTTTTCATTAAATTTTTCAGCCAAAGTATTATTTGATTTTTTTTTTGATCAAGTTACCTTTGAAAAACATGTCAGTTATTATGTGTAATGTCAATTATATTAATTTTTTTGTTAATCTGATTAAAATGAGTAACCAGAAAAAAGTGCGTACTGAAATTATTAAATATTTTCAACTAAACCCAACTTGGTCTTACAAAAAGTTGGCCAAACATACAAAGGTCTGCCGTCAAACTGTTTCCAATGTTATTAAACAGTACCGGGAGAACTTGTCAGTTGATAGAAAACCTGGTTCAGGTAGAAGGAATGGTCCACATGATGTTTCTAAAGCGAAAAAAATAGAACGCATTTTCAAAAGAGCTCCCAACACATCCGGTAGGAAAGCAGCTCGGTTAGCTCAGTGCTCGGACTATTTGGTACGAAAAGTTAAAGCTAATGCAGGTTTAAAAACATACAAGGCTCAAAAAGTTCCTGACAGGAACGCTGCTAAAAATTTAGAGGCAAAAAACAGAGCACGGAAATTGAAGTCAAGTTTTATAAAAAAAAGAAGCCAATCATTTGTTACAACGGGCTCTATAAATACCGAAATTTACATCAAGGAATGTTTACAAAAAATGTTTACATAAGACTTCATAATGTGTCCACTTATTTTTGGCCTGACTTGGCATCCTGTCACTATGGTAAACAAGCCCTTGAGTGGTACAGGAACAATAATGTGGTATTTGTACCAAGAGAGGCAAATCCTCCAAACTGCCCGGAGCTAAGGTGGAGAGATATTGGGCTCTTGTTAAAAGAGAATTGAAGAGTACAAAAAAGGTGTCCAAAAGTGTGGTAGATTTTAAACGGAGATGGACTACATGTTCGAGCAAAGTGACAGAAAGCACTATAAAAACGTTAATAGAAGGGTTTCCGAAAAGGGTTAAAAATTTCATCACTAGTGATTAAAACTATAAAAATATTTTTTTTTTTTTTTGTAAATTTTAATAATAATTTGAATCAAGTAAAAAAAAATAAAGCTGTAAGTTTAGTGGTTTTTTTATATACATATATGTATGTTAAGAATTTTTCGATCTCACTCCTTATTTGTATGTTTGTAGAAAACTTTTATACAAACTCATACATATACATACATTTAAGAATAAAAGTTTGTGTGTTTGTATACTTTATATTAGTGTCGTTCTATGTTTGTGTGTGTAAGTAGAGAAAAAAAAATCAGCAAAATATTGTAGCAAATGCTTGTGATTTTTTTTATTTATTTTTTATATTTTAACTAGGACGGCTTCAAGAAAAAGGATAACTTCAAGTTTACTAAATTATATAAAATAATTTTATCTAGTTATATAAAATGGACTTAATGGTGGAGTATTAGTCTATTAGTTTGGAAATTTAGTGTTAATTTTCCTCTGTTCTGCTTCCTTTTATGTATCATAATGGCAATATGTATTGAGATATTATTTTACCAGAATTGGCGCCATCCTAATGTATTTACATGGCTTAAACTGTTCTCTTTCTTAAATGTAGTTGCTGTTGTTGGCTTTATTTTGTTTCTTTTTTATAATTTACTACAACAAGAAAAAAAGTAATACAAATAAAATATAGAGGAAACAAAATCTAAAAACCTAATGGAGCACACAGGCGTAAGACGAGACTAGAAATACTTTTATTATATTTTAAATGATGGTATGATTACAGCACATTCTTCTGGTAAATTCGTTTGAACTACAACGATTAAAAAATCACCCTATTGAAGAAGTATCCATATTTCACAATTGTATATAAAAACAAATAAAATTAATATACAATTTTCTTAAAAAGATCGTCAAAAAACAAATTTTATAAAATTATTTAAAACTTTAAACAAATCATTAAACTATATAAAGAAAACTGCATCATTTTGTAAGTTCTTATTCCTATTCCTCACTTCACTTCATTTTTCATATAAATTGTTTTTGTATTTACAAAAATTTGTATGAACATATTTTCAACGAAAGTAAGGGGGCATGTGTAACATATCGATGGACCTATTGAGTATCACAGTCAATTTTGTAGCGAACATTCAGATTTTTTTCTAACAGAGATATAAACTAAAGAATGGGTATGACAACTCTACAGGCAAATAACACAGCAAAAAAAAAAAAAAAAAACAACAACAACAAAAGAAATAAAATAAGGTCGTTCGTTCTAAGTATATAAAAAATATTTAAAAATGAAAACCAGGGCTACCAAAAACAAAAACATTTTATTTTCACTAATAGTCATTGTTGATAACAAAACATTTTCATATTAAAATCGTATAAGTGATATTTTATTTCAGTAGTTTTATATTAAGTATACAACCTGTTTCTTTAAAGCAGAGTACGAAAATAAACGAAATGTTTGCAATTGTTTTGTTTTGATCTTCGCAGTGAGTAAAATAGAAACAAAATCGATTTTCTCATTTGGTTTTATATTGGTTTTGCTTTTGAGCACAGTTAGAAAGGAAAACAAAGGGAGCAAAACTAAATAGTTTGGAACAAAACATTTTTACAAACATTTCCTGATTATTTTTAGAAAAAAAAACATAAAACATAAATGAAATTAAACAGACGCTAAATGATTATTTTATAAAATACCTTTCGGCATTTGTTTTGTTCTTAAATGTATGATTGTAAAGACAAACAAAAACAAGTAGATTAGCGAAAAGCCAATTGTTTTTCAGCTCTTTCTCACTTTAAAAGTATTTCTTTTGTACAAAACGATTGAGAAATTTTGAAAAGTTTTGTATATTATGGAAACGCATGCGAAAGGTTTCGTTTATTTTTATAATCTGTTTTAATGTTCTCAATATGTTTGATTGTTTATACCCTACACCACTATAGTAGAGAGGGTATTATACGTTTGTGCTGATATCTGTAACACACAAAAATATTGGTCCAATACCCACCTTAAAGTAAACCGATCGATTCAGAATCATTCAGTCGATTAACACATGTCCGGCTAGCTGGCTGTCCATGTAAACTTTGTGCGCAATGTACAGGCCGCAATTTTCAAGATAATTTGATGAAATTTGGAACAAGCATGTTTTTTGGGACGAAGCCTATTGAAAATTGTTCAAATCGGTCCATTATTTCCCCTAGCCCCCATACAACCGTACCTTCCGATTAGGACTATTTATGCCATAGTTACGTCAAATATTGTATTATCTCTCTAAAAATTGGCACAAATAAGTTCTATATAAGTATAAATGACACTGTAGATTTTCGTAATGATCGGCCCTTATTTGACCCTAGCCCCCATACAAACCCCCCTTCAAAAAATGTCTTAAACATCTAAAATTGACTTGTAACCATTTGTATCATAATAAAACTCAACAATACTAACTGTTATTTTAAAATATATCCTTTTCCCAAATTTACCGACGATCGCCTCATATTTGTCCTATATAAAGCCTTATTTAGAAAATTTAGTTTTTTTTATCAATAAATTGCTTAAATACTTTGGAATTAAGGTAAAATTCAATATAAAAGTTTCTTTATGAAAAATAAAAATTTTTAAAAAATATACTAATGGTGTCGGCCATGCCCGACTATACTTTCCTACTTGTTTTCTTTTAAAAAGAAAATGAAAAATACCTTAACTTTTTATACGGAGGGTATAAGGTACATCTCATTAGAGTCGTATAAGTTATATTTAATTTATGTAGATTGTATACGTATAAGTATAAGTATGATATTTAATATGTACACAGAGAGAAAAAATATATACCCACATGGTTGTCAATTGTATACATACGTACGATAACACTGAACCACGCCTGTTTCAGACTATAGACTAACCATTAGTTTAGACTATAAACTGGACTTTAGTCCTGCCAATAGACGAGACTCTAAACTATACTATAGTCCAGAATACATACTATATTATCGACTATTGAATAGACGATAGTGATGACTATAGAACTTAATTTAGTCCAGACTACTGTTCAAACAGCATAGACTTGAATTTAATCTATAACATTGCAACAATTCGTTTTCGTAATCGAAAACGTTGATAACGTTGCGCTGTCAACATTGCATAGTGTTGTCGTATGAATATACCTGACAACTGATGTTTTTGGAAAATTTGTTGTCAATTTGGTAACAGACGTGTATATTTATTTTTCCCTCTGTACATGTGTAAATATTTATACTCTACACCAATATAACAGGTAAGAAAAAATATTGGTCCACCACCATAAAGTATACAAATAGACTTTTTGAGTCGAATTAATCAAACCTTGTTCATATGTTAAACGTTCTAGTATCTCTATTGAAATCAATCGGTAAAACTTATTTTTATGCAAGTCTATATGATACTGCCAGTTTTCGTAATTATCTACATTTGACTCTAGCCCCCATATAAAGTCTTCTTCTGAAAGTGACTTAAAAAAACTTTGAAGTATACGCAAACTCTTCTACCAGGATTAATAAGGATATTCTTATACTTGTGCCCATATAACCCCTCTATTAAAATTGCAGCTTTATTATTAAAAAGCAATTTATATTTTCAATTTTCTTTTAATACAGAGGGTACTTATTAAAGTCGTATACGTGATATTTAATTTAAGTAGATTTATATTAAGTATACGACGGGGATGTTTCTTTTTAAGTTCTTAAAATATATCAATACTTTTCTTTTATAGAAGAAAATGAAAAACAAATTTTGAAACTTTCAACACGGAGAGGATTAGGTTCATCCCGAAAAGATCTATTTTTAATCTAAAGTTTAAATTTAGGACAAAATCAAATTATGGTAATCCATTTTAGATGCCCAGTATGTTCTTTGTTATTTTTGTTGCTAAAACAGCTAATACTATATAATAATCTTGTTGGACTTTTCTTCTTTATCTACTATGTTCGGTGGGTGCCTTCTAAGTTCAGCGACATCTCTATGATGTCGTACAAAACTGGCGAATACGAGAATCTAATGGATACTGCATATATCTTTGCACGTTTTCCTCATATAAACGATTATCTTTCCAGACAGGCCTCCGGGAGTTGGGATGACTTCTCCGGTGATATCAAAAGAGCAATTGTTTAGTAAACATGACATTGTGACTTTTATAAAACAAAAATACAAAAGTAATTTTGTAAAGGGTTCTGGTATAAATTTTATAGTTAAAAAACTGAAAAAATCATTCTTGATATTTTTCAAAACTTTTTAGGAAATTATTTTTCATTATCAATGAAAATGTTTATATATGTAACTGTAAATTTTTGGTTAAAAATTCATAATTAGACATTTTATTAAAATTCTAATAAGGGTTCTCATTCAAACGTTCAAAACCCTCGTTAACTTTGCAACCTGTGCATGTTTCAATTCTCGAAATTGAATTGTATGGAAATTGATTTGCACAACCCTTATAAGTTTGAGCGACTATTTACATTGGCAAACTTGAACAGTCTTATTGTGCATTTAGTAGAACCGGTCTGTATTGATCAGTTTTTAACTTAAGCACTTGAATATTCACATTTTAAATGAATTTTTTATAATTTTTTGTTTAAACAATTGTTTTTTTTTTATTATTTTTTAATTTCATTTGATTTTTTTTTGAAACGTATACAAATATTGTAATTGAACAGAATTTGAACAGGAGTTTCATGAAACAAGTCGAATTAACTTGAACACTTGCACAAATGGGAAAGCTTAGCGTTTAAATGAAAAAAAAAAAACTTAATATTTGTATTCTTTTTTATTTTTAATTGCTTTCTTTGGTTTTGTTTTCATAATTTTGTTGAATACATGACGTATACGTAATATTTAATTTTTGCTGTCACCATGAGATGTTTCAAATTTCCTTTTTAATTTGGCATGTGAAATGAATAATTGAAAAGGATTATGAAGAGATTCTACATATGTATTCTTTTGGTATTATTGTTCTTCTTTGGAATCGGGATCTATAAAAACATAAAGTGTAGTTAACACTTCCTCTTTATTCAAATAAAATTTAATTTGAATCAGAAAATTAGTTTACATATATTTCTGAGGAAGAAAACGTAATAAATCAGACATGTAAATGTATTTTTGTTAATTTTCTCATGAAGTATTCATATTATATATATCAGCTCATTTGGATTATAAATGTATTTTTAAAAATTTTGTTAAAATATGATATCCAAGATGACCAACATTAAAGGTCCCACTGGACGTCAACGAAAAACGTTGATCCACCAAACCATGTGAAATATCCATTTGATACACGTAAAGGTTGCTCTCCGAATAATTTCCTTTATTCATCAAGTTTAACACAATCTTTAAAATAACATTGAATTCTACAATTTTGTTCGGTCAACCTGACTAGCGTTTAACAGTAAATATTTTTATATAAGAATCCATATGTGTTTATGTATGACTTTGTAAATGTATATACAAACAATGATACATATGTATGTATTTATAGTGCTACATGTGTTTGTAAGTATATCTACATACATACATATTTCGATATAAATGTTTTTAACAAGAATGAATATGTATGTATGTACGAAAGTTTCAATGGTTTTACGGTACGTATGAGTGATATCAATATGTTGAAATTGTTATATGTTTGTATGGGCGTGTGTATTTAAACAATGTTAAAGAGAACAAGTAAAAAGGATATATTTGAACATCTATACAAGTACTTGCATATGTTTGTGTATGAATGTACATATGTATGTATGTGAGTTGTATATTTATTTTTGCTACAATATTTGTATTTATCCTGTCTGTTTGTTTGTATAGATTTGTAGCAAGAAAACATTTATATAAACATACTATATATGTACGGATGAATGTACATAAAAGTTAGATATTTAGTTGATGATATTTTGTTGTTATTGTTCTCGTTCTTGTTGTTGTTTTTATTTTTCTTTTGTTACTTTGTTTTTCTACACTTTTGTGCTTTTTGGCTTCATTATTAGCAAATCGTTGGTTGTGTTATAGTATCTGTAACTAAGTATAAAGATATTGTATCTGTGTATCTATATGTGTGAGTGTGTATATTTTCATTTAAAATGTTTCTATCATCCTTATTGTTGCTGCTGTTGTAGTTTAGTATTTTTACTGTTTTTAAGCTTTTATTATGTTGTGTTGGTGTTGCTTGGTATTTGTTTTTATACTTTGTTTTATATTTCGAAGAATTTTTTTTTTGCCCTTGTTGTTTTTCTAAGAAGACATTAAGTGTTGCCAACTTTATTTAATAGCTTTACGTTGACAATATGTGTCTAAATATGTTTGTATGTAAATACTTATATAAAGGTGTGTTTGTTTATATCTATTTGTGCAAAAGCTTGTATGTATTTTAACAATAGATTAAAGAAAAGACCTTTTTCCATTAACTTTACAAAATAGATATGAGATGAAATTTTTTGTTGGTATTTGTTTGACAAACACATAACATAACAATTTGACATACATAAATATGTATTTATGCATAAATGTAAAAAGAAATTAGCAGAGATTTTAAAGAACTCAATTTAACCAAGATATTTGATTGTTTAAATTCGATCGTGAGTGAATTGCAACTTTGAAACGAATAATCACTTTTAGTTCATCTTACTTCAATAGGGCACAACAGGTTGTATGAGTAATATGTTTTTAACCATTTAAATTTTTTTCTGATTTAGTAATATCACGGATAATTGAATTCATAATCATTTTTAACTTTAAACGCCTTTATAGCTCAATTTACAATTTATCGATTGTAATATTATTCACCCTTCTTTCTTAATTACAAAATTATTAGACTTCACTCTTTAAAACTCTCTTCCATGTAAATACAAGAGTGTCCTTCCTTCCTCAGTTCCTTCATTTACTCTCGTTTGTTGTTGTTGTTCTTTGTGTTACTTTATAGTCTGTGATCTAAAACTTTTAAGTATGTGCATGTTTTACAAGCAAACATGAAGACATCGAGATATAAACTCATCAGTGAAGCATCAGTCTTACTCATACCGCTGTATTATATAGTATTTTGTTCATTTAATAAACGAAATATGTATGCGTGAATGAGTAAGTGTGCATTAAACATTATTTAAAATTGTGTTGGAAAATTTAACAGATTTAATTTTATATTATTAATGATTTTCACTGATAAAGTAGTGGATGCATGACGAAGTTAAAGATCGCTAAATTTTGGGGGAGAAATAGAACGTAAGTTGGTAGGTTAGTAAGTTAGTTAGTTAGTTAGTTAGTTAGTTAGTTAGTTAGTTAGTTAGTTAGTTAGTTAGTTAGTTAGTTATTTAGTTAGTTAGTTAGTTAGTTAGTTAGTTAGTTAATTAGTAAGTTAGTTAGTTAGTTAGTTAGTTAGTTAGTTAGTTAGTTAGTTAGTTAGTTAGTTAGTCAGTTAGTCAGTTAGTCAGTTAGTCAGTTAGTCAGTTAGTTAGTTAGTTAGTTAGTTAGTTAGTTAGTTTGTTAGTTAGTTAGTTAGTTAGTTAGTTAGTTAGTTAGTTAGTTTGTTAGTTAGTTAGTTAGTTAGTTAGTTAGTTAGTTAGTTAGTTAGTTAGTTAGTTAGTTAGTTTGTTAGTTAGTTAGTTAGTTAGTTAGTTAGTTAGTTAGTTAGTTAGTTAGTAAGTTAGTTAGTTAGTTAGTTAGTTAGTTAGTTAGTTAGTTAGTTTGTTAGTTAGTTAGTTAGTTAGTTAGTTAGTTAGTTAGTTAGTTAGTTAGTTAGTTAGTTAGTTAGTTAGTTAGTTAGTTAGGTAGGTAGGTAGGTAGTTAGTAAAGTTGTTAAGTTGGTATGTTAGTTGATTGGCTAGTTAGTTAGTTAGTCAGTCAGTCAGTCAGTCAGTTAGTTACTTATTTAGTTAGTTAGTCATTTAGTTTATAACTCTGCTTCTATCATACTAAACGAGGTCTACCTCCTCATTCAACTGTAGCTCTCAAGCAAATATACGTATCTCTGAATGTGCGTTTGTGTTTGCTTGTTTCTATGCGTATTTATTTATTTTTTCAAATAGTATGAGTGAACATTTAATTAAGTTACTTTAACATGAAATGTTATAAAGTTCTTTTTTTTTTGTTTTTTTTCGATTCCAACAACGTTAATGTAAATTTGTCTCTACTGATTTCATACCAAGCCGCCACTGCCAGTACTTAACTACTCCAACCGCGAAAACAACGAAAAAATATAATTTAATGAAATTATCGTTTTTAATAGATTTCAGAGGATGTTGTCTGTATGTATTATTTAATACAATATTAGCACGTTGTGATTTAAATTTAAAAATCTATGATGAGTTTGAGTATAAATGTTTATATGTAAGAGTAAGAGTTTTTAAATTGTATGGTTGTGTTTTTGTTTATGATTTACCCCCCTGTATCGTGTGTGGCTTGATGATAATAATAATTATTTTTTTCTTTTCTTTACAATAGGTTTGAATAATAATGACTTTGGTGTGATGTTTTAAAAGGAAATTACTTATAATTTACCTTGTTGTCTTGATGTAGAAAGAAGACAGATGTCTTGTTGTATTTAAGATTTCTGCAATTGAAAAGAAAATGTAAAAGATATTTAAGATTAAAGATTTTTATATTTTATTGAGAATTTTTAAATAACTTATTTAGCTTCATCGAAGATAATAAATTATTTACTAAAACAAGCAGAATGCTCTTTTTAACTATGAACACATCTATTGCTTAAGAAAGTCTATGGGTTTTCTTTTCAAACGTCAATGGTTTAATCTTCCATTTCTCCTTTTGATCTAAGATTGATTTTCGTCTGTCTTGAAGATTGATAACCCAAAAACTTAAATTATTTCGATATTGTCTTAGGAAGACCTTAGAATACTTAGCGTACTTGTGATTTCGCAGCTTATCCATCTACATACTACTGCTGTAATGATTGTACAATCCCTACAACATCGACTATGCGTTTTTAAAAGAAGCAAGAGTTCCGCAAGTCCCACAATACACCATTCTTGTCTACTAAAAAATATTCTAATAAAATGTAAAAAAAACAGTTTTTGTAACAAAAACAAAAAATTTGCATCTTTAAACAAACAAACACACAATCCACCCAATCATTTTCTCTTCCACAGTATGACCATAAATTCTAGTCAATCAATATTTCCATATAGCAGCTATTCTTCTTACAATTTATGTCTAACAAACAAACGGCCAAATTTTTAATGACCAGCCTGTAAAATTGTATTTAAAATCACAGAATCTCAGACGCAAGTAAAAGTTGAAATTCTACTTAGCGAAAAATTGTGCTCGAACGGATACAGGAATATTAAAGTGATGTGCAGGGGAGGGAGTGCTTGATAGAGAATATAAAGTTAAGGAAGAATAGCGAAATCTGTTAAATATTTGTACAGGTCTACAATTTGTGTTTCGTGGAAGTTCCTGCTGCTGCAGATCCTTTCGGTAATTGTGGTGAGAAAATAGAGTCAAAATACATTCATATATACACATACACAACTACAGATTGGTGTATGCAAGTTGGCTGGATGCTGGCCTATATGGCAGAATCATAATATTTTAGTTTTTTTTTTGCAACTAGTAGTTGTAGCTGCTGTGTACAATTCAAGGCATGTTAGAAGTGTGTGTCTATCGTGGCCCCTTAAGCGTAACATAAATTTTCAGAATATTAGTAGATGTAAGTAACATCCTACTAAGACATACTCACAATTTTAAACTTGTTTCTACGCATATAAAAATTAACAGTTGAATAATGAAATAAAATCTGCTTCAAACTGCATCGAAAGAAAAAGGTACAATTTGGATATTCTGCAAGTGGTGATAATGGACCGTTTGAGTTTCACTTTGTCTGTGACATGGATGTCGTGGAGTGTGATAGATGTCTATGACATCTAAAATAATCCATTTGTGAAACTCTATCATCTAAGAATGATCGCTTTACGTCCCGAAAACCAATGTATTCTTATTTCCTACACAATTAAAAATGCTATCAGGTCTTGTAATATCTCTTCTTACTACTCGTATAAAAAACATCTGGAGAAACCCGTGTTGATAAACTGTAAACAACCGTCTATCCTTCCTTTTAGTGATAATAACCACAGCAGGTGCACAGTGCGTAAGTGGTACACCAGAAAATATCAGAAATTCGGATCAGTGCGCACCAATCGGTTATCTCAGCGACTTTTGAACTAGTTGGATTGTCGAACTCACTATATATTGGACGTAAACAGAAGCGTTCGGAGGAAGAATACATTATCCAGTAATCCTCGCAACCGAATATTAAACGTCCAAAGAAAATCAAGTGTGGGATCATGAATAGATCCAGAAAATGTTGGATTTCGAACTTACTATCTGTTAGACGTAAACAGAAGCGTTCGAAGGAAGAACACATTATCCAGCAATACTCGCAACCGAAGATTAAACGTCCAAAGCAAACCAAGTGTGGGACCATGAATAGACCCAGAAAATGTTGGATTTCTATTGGAAAATACTTAAAGATCCATCTCCAAAAAACAATGATAAGGCTGCTACCACAGTCACTTTAAATTTCCAGCTCGAATGAACACTCAGCTCAGCTGATCAAACAAGCTTTGACATTCTCAATGTTGCCCTGGTGAAAAACCTATTAGAATCGCAGTCTATCCGGCAGAGTTTCAAAACTCTGAATCGATTCTGGCATACGGAAACTCAGGCAAATTCTAAACTGGAAGGCATCCTAACATGGAAATTATAGCATTTTGACTTATAAGGAACCAATATAGTGTGTCGATATTGGAAAATATGTTAACCTATGTCAAGTGTTTAAAATTGGAACACATAGAGTACATATATACACATGGTCCCAAGGGTCCCTTGTTGACTAATGCATAGAAAAAAACGAAGGAGCGTTCACGATAAGCGTGTTGTTGGAGTGTGAACCCTAGTAATGAA
The DNA here is from genome assembly GCF_022045245.1 of Lucilia cuprina. NCBI lineage: Eukaryota > Metazoa > Arthropoda > Insecta > Diptera > Calliphoridae > Lucilia > Lucilia cuprina. The sequence continues at coordinate 39,002,559 of NC_060953.1, read as the reverse complement.
ATATAGAGAAAAAATAGATTAAGTATACTAAAGCAGATCAAGGAGTTCTAAACTTTTACTCAATATTCAAAAAATAAATTGCTCCTGGGTCACTATGGCTACACTTGAATCGGACTTCAAATTTTATAATTAATTTACTAAAATCGATTTTCTTCAATACTTTAAAGATAAATTCTATATTGAAAAATTCTTCTGAATTTCCATCTAACAAACATCATTTCACCTTAAAAATAGTACTTAACAATGTTACGAACAAAATCATAAACTTAATACTAAGACATCTTTCTCCATTAAAGAGAAAAGAACACCGTAAAAATTTAAACTCAACAGAAAAAAGTAAGCCAGAAAAAAGGCAAAAATATGGCAGAGAAGTACATAAATTCTTTACGGCCCCATGGCGGCCTGGTACGGGTACGAGTAAGACTACATTTTAGTGCTAAACTGGGGGAAAAGTTTATCTACTACTTCACAGACATCATAGCTACAGCATTGACTACTACTACTGCTGCTGCTTGTGCTACAACTCACAGGCCCAACAATAGCATAAAAACAAAGTAAAATGAGGAAAAAAAAAGCTAAAAAAATGAATGAGTACCCAACTACAACATCATCTGAAATAAGCAACAGAAAATAACAACACAACACAATAATATCATGGACTAAATGAGAATTTAATAAAAACAGCCAGTTGTCTACTTGCTGTTGAAATCTGAGAGCCTGTTAGCAAAGCAGCGTATTACGTTCGTGTGTGACGTTTGCATTTGACGTATGCCGCATGTTGTGTATACAATGTCGTTTGGTATTTAAGCCAAAAAAAAAAAAAAAACAACAACAAGAATAACATTATTATCATCATCATCGTCATTGGGTTTATTGTTGTTATACAAACAAACATTTTTATACATTTAACTCGTATTCGTTGTTCGTATGGTTATCATTCGCTCAATGTCGTAGCCGTCGTCAGATGTGAGAATTGGTTGTGAATGGTTGGAGTTGGTTGTTTTTGTACTTCTGTTTTTGTTGTTGACTTCTGTTCCACCTCTGTTTCAGTTGGAGAAGTCTGTGTCTACACACATACAGCTGACGACAGAGAAAATTAGTTTTTTTTTAAGTCTGATATTTTGACTTGAATGGTGAGGATTGAATGATGATGATGATGGAGGTTCATTCACAGAACTTGAAAGAATATTTTGTTAGACAATGTTGCATATTTTTATCCTCAGTAAACCTACTTATAGCCCTTAGGAGCTTAACTAATAAAGGTTTTAGTCCAGTATTCTATGCAGACAATGTCGGAATGATCATAAAGAGCAAGGATCCAAACTTTATACGCAAAAGGGCCTAGAAATATCGGATGGGATGTGGGCTCGGATTGGATTAGACAAATTCTAACTTACGATTACGAAAATCTGTTATGGATAGAAAGTGCATGCTGCTTGGTTATAAATTAGGCCTGAGCATTGTGGCAGCCAAAGCTTTAGAAGTATTGCTGGATAAAGTAGTATTGTGAAGGTCCATGCTACTATGAAAAATGTAGAAGTGCTGTACGCAAACATCTGTTATGTTAACCTTATTTTACGAGGGTACTACTACAACCACAGAATGAACTTATTAGGCGACTCATTAATTCCGCTGTACATTTTTGTGCAGGTCCATGTACAAGGACTTGGATCAAGTACTCATTAAATCTCTGACCATTGCTTCCGAAATTCGAAACTTTACCGGTTGACTTGGTACCCGATTATAAGGCTCCCTGATTAAACACCAACTTTAATTATTCCAAGAAGAGAATATCATCAAGGTAACATGACCCGCCAGATATTATGGTGATAAATCATAGTGTATTTAATAAGGAATCGACAGAGGTTAACAACTGTCTGAAGAAACTTAGGACCGTGTTTGACCGTAAGAGAGACTTAATCGTATACTCTTCCAGTAGCAAGATTTGCATTATCTATCGTATATATCAGACAAAATAATTGTATTTTTTGCTATAAAGAGAGCTTGAAAAGTTAACCATTCGACTCAATGAGGTCAGATACAAAACCATGGGTGAGGGAATTCATCATGTTCACAAGTAGAACGAGAAACAATCTCAGATTGAATTAGTTCACATCTCAAAATCAAAAGCAGATCAGACCCGATAGCTGCCTAGTTGTATTTGTATCAGATATGACCCGATAGCTGCCTAGTTGTATTTGTATCAGATATGATATATTTTGTTGACTCTTGTACGTATTCAGTACATTAATACTCAACGTTTTAGTGATATTCCTCCAAAAGCAATGATGGAACTTTGTGTAGAATGAGAAACAATCTCAGATTGAATTAGTTCACATCTCAAAATCGAATGCAGATCAGACACGTTTACTGCCTAGTTGTATTTGTATCACATCTGATATATTTTATTGACTCGAGTACACCCTAGAATCATATTTAGTGCATTAATCCTAAACGTTTTAGTGGTATTCCTCCAAAAAACATTTGCATTTGCAATGATTTTCTTGAGATTGCTTTTTTAGAGTTTAACTCTTTTAAAGTCCTTTCTTTTGTATAAATTCTCAAAGATTATTGTTACCTGTGTTGAAAGATTCTGTTGAAAATCTTACACTGTAGGCATGTTTAAGTGCTGTAAATGTTGCATAAAAATATGAGTGCCTGTGTTTAAAGTTAATGCTATGACTGCCAAGTAAATGGTTCCAATCTTAAAAGGACAACATATTGTGAGTGAGTAAGGGAGTAGTAAAAGATACCAACAAGAGCCCATCAGAATATCAGTGGCAGCAATAAGGTAATGTTTAATTCCCGACAGTAATACAAGTTTTAATAAAAAGTAGACGTATAAAGAATATTTTTATAAAAATTTAATTAATCCAAAATTTTGCACAATAAAATTTATTAAAACTTAGCTTTAAAAAATTAACGAAAATGTTTTAAAATTTTCAAAAATTGTCTAAAAAAATTAAAATTAATCTATTTTTTTCTATTAACGAAAATCGTATCCAAAATGTATTGAAATTTTTTTCTTAATAAAATTCTTCAATAAATACTATTGAGGTCAAATTGAGGAAATCAAAATAGGTCTGTGAAATACAATGAATTTAGATGATAAAGTAAATATGAGAAATATCCTTTTGTGGGTTAATTTCAAAAAGTATATACATACCCATAGTATGTGCGCACAATGTATGCATGTATGTATACAATCCAGAATGGCTAACAGTGACTTTGTGTTAAAAACGACTCAACCAACATAATTGTTTGCTTAACTGGACTTGATTAGTTTTTGTTTCGAAGGTTAACAAAATAGATTGTTGTATACAATTATTCTATTAAACAGCATGAATTTCCCAACACTTACACACCCTCAAACATACAAAAATAAAACACATAAACATACCCTACATTACTCATACTTATTTAAGTATATAGTCATAAACACAAACATACGCAAATTCACTCGTGTATATCTAGGCTGTAATACAATTTTCCGTTTTACATTTCCCTTCTTTGCTTTACATATATATATTTTTTTTTGCCATGAATGTCAGTCAGTCATCATGAACGACTGTATGACTCTATCCATAGTATCTAGCTATTACTGATATTGTTGTTAGTTAGAGTGTAAGTAAGTAATATATTGTTACAGACTTGGGGGCATTTATATTGGTTTTAGATTTACAGTTTTATTTTAATGGGTGTTTTTTGTATGTTTATTTATTTGTATATAAAGCCAACAAAAAAAAAGCAACAACATTGAGAAGGAAAAGAAAAAATGAAGCACAAAAATTGGGTGGTGTTTATGTTTTTGTCGTGTAATAAAAATTGAAAATACTTCAGTATATTCTATGTATCTTAGTTGAAACACTTAGGAAAATTTTTACTGTAACATTTGGGAAATTTAAGAAAAATTTACAAATTTAGGATTGAAATAAAAAAATAATGTATTTATTTATACCTCATAAATGATCCAGATTTAAAGAACTAAATAAGAACTAATATAAAACTGAACTAGAACTGAACTAAAACTGAACTAGAATTGAACTAGAACTGAACTAGAACTGAACTAGAACTGAACTAGAACTGAACTAGAACTGAACTAGAACTGAACTAGAACTGAACTAGAACTGAACTAGAACTGAACTAGAACTGAACTAGAACTGAACTAGAACTGAACTAGAACTGAACTAGAACTGAACTAGAACTAACCTAGAACTGAACTAGAACTGAACTAAAACTGAACTAGAACTGAACTAGAATTGAACTACAACTGATCTAGAACTGAACTACAAATAACTGAACAGGTATTTGTAATGTGTAATTGAGCAATAATCAATTAAAGTTACTTGCAATTGTAGTTAAAGTTTTTCCAATTAATTAGGGGCAAAAGTTTCAATCACAAGTAATTGTAATTTGAAATTTTTAATTCATCTTTTACGATATCAAGTAATTGCAATTGGCAGTAGTTTAGTTACAAATAATTGTAATTGGAAAGACTTCAATTACAATAACATGTAATCGCAAAATTTGAAATACTTCAATTACAAATAATTATAATTGGCAAAACTTCAACTACAAGTAATTGTAATTGAGAAAGCTTCAATTATAATTACTTCAAATGTTATTATAATAGAAAATGTAATCATTACTCCCCAAGCCTGTTTTATGTTAAGGTATGTAGTTTGTCTAAGTGTTTGAGTGTACAAGATGTTTTGTATGTATTTAATATGTACAGATCCATACTTACGTATGTGTATATATTTGAGACTTTGAGTTTGTATGTTTGTTTAAATGTATACATTTACAATATCATTTTTATTCACAATACGTTTGAAGATTTATTATAACATTGCATACTCTCAAGAAAAATATATATTAGACTGGCTTACGAAAACCAGATCATCTTATAATTTAATAAGGACCTAGAATATATATACTTTGGTGAGTCTATGATTAATATTTCTATGTATTAAAAACGGAATGACAAAATGGTGGATATAAAAGTATTTATCGAATATTCGCTAAATTTAAGTAAACTCCAACACACCTAACTATAAAGAAACCTACTCCTTTACCCGACTTCTTCTCAATAAAACTTATAAACCCTCTGATGTGCTTCTTACACGCCAGAGGCGATTTACATACGTATATCGAATTTCCGGCCCAATATAAATGTACTTGCAAATACTTCAAGTCTAATCTCTGGCCTCTGCTGTGTCGGCAACAGCTTCTAGAGACGTAACCCATACGAATTCATAAATAAGCTTATAACTTTGTTCTTACTCATAGGAGCAACCATATCAAATCTGGCAGAGTTTTCTCAGAACATACCTTGATAAGGAAGGATAATTCAATGGTATCACTTCTTTACGATACCATTAATCTATAATCCTTCAACCTACATCCGACTCATCCGACTCACTCATAGAGAACAACATCCGACATACTCATTCATCGTGTATCATATACATTTAACACCAACACATTTCCAACTCTTTGTCCCAATGTCGTTCCTATATGGGGTATATATTGTTATAGGCAACAGTACGGTACTTATCCCAAATTATAGACTTTATCAGTCTCTTAATTGCCATTGCGAATTTGTGTTTGAACCACAGCCACTACGTGGATCCCGAAAGAACATCAACCATCACACCAACTACCACACAGTCCTGCACACCAGATTCTGTGGTTCTCTGGTTCGACCGCACGTCAAACCATTCACGAGGAGTGAAGTGACATCGCCATTTCATAGTCCCACAGACTGGTAACCCCTCTTTCTCCCGGGATTGTAATAACACCAAGATGAAGTCCCTGGGATGCCTGTGCGTTGTAACAGAAACTTATACCGCTTCTAACAGCAAAGTAGTGGCTCTGGATGGAACCTAAAGGAATTTCAACCAACTGACTACCCAGGTCAAAGTCCTGGCCACCCGTAGTACCAGATTATCTGGTGTTATTTTTCGACCATTGCAGTATGCGATACGTACATGATACCATAATTATGGGGCCTCATTTGATCTTAAATGTCGACAATTTTATTCAACAATAAATGGCTTAAGTATATCTGACGCAAGTTACAATTAAACTTAAATGCTTTATTATGAAAACTAAATCGCATTTAATTTTTGTAACAGCTTTAAGGTCGTAACTTGATTTTGTATAATATTGACACTATAAACATGAAACTATTCACATGTTTAGTAAATGAAAATCTATAAAACAAGACTTTTTGGTACTTTTTCGTTCTTCAAAAGGAACTTTTTGAAATTTTGTTTAATATTGAACTTAGAAACATTAATTTACGCATGTAGAGCCCAAAGTACATTAGAATCTTTAAAATGAGACTTTTTTGGAACTTTTTCGTTCTTCAATAGGTACTTTTTGAATTTTGTATATTATATTTAACTTAGAAAGTAAGTAAGAATATATAAAAGTGAACTTTTTTGAATTTTCATTAATATTGAACATAGAAATATGAAATTTAACACGTTCACAGATTCCGGAGTGTGCGAAAACACACTCCATTTTATTCCTAAAATTTTATAATTTTTTCTTATAGGGAATTTCCAAAAAATTTTAAAATAAATCCCATTTTCCCGAGAAATATAAATATCCATGAAAAGAATAACACTACGTTAAATACACTCTCATTTCTTTTACACGTATATCCTGTCTATTTAGTAAGAGAACCGCATTTCAATTGTTTTCTTTAGATGTGTTTCTCTGTTAAATTTTCATCATGTGTATGTGTTGCTGTAGGTGAGTTTGTGTTTATGTGATTTTTATTTAGAAATGTTTCTTATTTTATACATATTTTTCACACCCTACAAAATTGTTGAGCTCAATTAGATTTTTCACATTGTTTGCAGGAAAACATTTAGAAAGTAGAAAGAAGTTTCTTACAAGAAAAATTATTATAAATTTTTAAATATTTTAAGAAAGAAGATTTTTTTAAAAAGCTTTTGAGCAAAACATTATATAGCCTTTTTGGTAAAAGTACTTTAAAAAAGCTTTTATCACAAAATAATCAAATGTTTTATTTAAGCTTTTGGCAAACTATTTTTATGAAAGCTATTAAGGAAAAATTTATGAAAGCTTTGTAGTAAAAAATATATAAAAATGGTTAATGAAAACTTTTTAATGAAATAAATATAAAAGTGTTTAATGAAAAGTTTTTATTAAAAAATATTAACATGTTTAATGAAAACTTTTTAGATTGTTTAGAACCAAAAGCTCTATTTACACCCTTCACCTTCGTAAGAAGGGTATATATAAGTTTGTCATTCCGTTTGCAATTTCTATAATATAATTTTCCGACCCTATAAAGTAGTTATTCTGGATCCTTATAGATAGCGGAGTGGATTATGCCATGTCCGTCTGTTTGACTGTCCGCCTGTCTGTCTGTCTGTTGAAATCAATTTTCTGAAGACTCCAGATATCTTCGAGATGCAAATCTTCAATAATTCTGTCAGACATGCTTTCGAGAAGTTTCCTATTGAAAATCAGCAAAATCGGTCTATAAATAACTGAGATATTGGTAAAAATGTGAGACTACCTCTGAAATTATAAAAAAGCATAAAAACAACAAGGAGTTAAAGAAGTAAAATGTTGGTAATACAGTTCATATTTGTTTGAGAGTGGTAATACAGTTTAACGGTGGTAGTACAGTACAACGGTTAATATTTCTTTCTGCTACATTTTATATTTGTTTGTGTGTATGTTATGTGTGACATGTGTGCAGAGATACAAGATGAATAAAAACTATATTTTAAAACATACTTGGTGAAGGGTATATCAGATCTATATATCTGACGTGTTAAATAATGCTTTTTAGTATAAAATATTTTTTATAAGTTATTTTCTAAATGTAAATGTTAAAAAAATGACAAAAGTTTTTTGGGAGAAAGCTTTTAAACGCTCTGAACAAAGCTTTTAAAGTGAAACGTTTTTTTTTTTTTTTGGAAAAATATTTAAAGTAAAAAGTATTAAAAAGTTAAAAGGATTTTTGTGAGCAACCTATAACACAAAATCTTCTTTGTTGTAACATTTCCAATGTTATAGCTTTTAAGTAAAATCACTATATGTTTTTTAAAAGCTTTTTAATTATTCAAAAAAAAAATTTATGAGTGCTTTTAGTTAAACTATTTTTATGTAAGTCGTTTACTAAAAGATTTTATTAAAGCTTTTCAGTAAAAAATCAGAGCTTTGCAGCAATATGTTTAATTAAATACTTTTGGAAACATTTTCTAATAAGAAAAATTATTTTTTAAAAAAACTTATCACGAAAACGTAATTAACGTAATTTTTTTATGAAAAAACATTTTTTATATAATTATTAATCATTATTTGTTTTAAAAGCTTTTAAAACTAACAATGTTTAGATAAAACAGCTGTTCTAACGAAAACAGCTTTTTTAGTTTTAATGACAGAGTTTCCTTTTTTAATCTCTTTGGTAAGATAGTTCGTCTCGCTAAAACTGTATCGTTGATAAAATGATTTTTTTAACTTTAAAAGGTATTTCTAATTCGTTGTGCATTATAACAAAAGAACATTTGACATGTATTTTCATCTTAAATTATCCTTCAACTTTTGCTTTAGCGTTTTTTTTTTTTTGCTATTCTGTCTTTTTTATATTTCGGTGATGTTGCTGTAAGTATATAATTTCTTTTAGTTGTCGGTCTTGTATAAGTTTTTTTTTCGTACATAGAATTTTTTACGTCTTATCATCTTATGGTAGCAAAAACGTAAGATGTAATAGTAGAAAAAATAAATAAAAAGTAGAAGAAAGAAAACTGTATATTTGTTGGTCTTAAAATGATTTTTCTCCTTTTTTTCAGATCTAATTTTTTTCTCATTCTTAGAACAGACTTGTATGCCTTTACGTTTGGCATGCGATTTTTATATTTTTACAAGTCGATTTTTTTTATTACTGTTGTTGGTTTTGTATGCTTACCATCTTTTGTTGTATTTTTATATCAGTATAAATATATTTTGCGCTTTTTTCTTTAGTTAACTTTTTTTTTGGGAAACTGCTGTTGCTTTTTCGTCCTTTTTTTTCTGAATCTGTTATAAAACATAGTTTGTTTATGTGTGTGTGTGTAAGTGAATGTTGGTTGCCTCGTTTTATTGTTACGGTTTAAGGATACTTTGTATGCTGTCAACGTGGAAAATGTTTCTTTCAGGCGAACAATATTGTAAGAAGACACATTTACGCTGCCACCATAGAATGGTATAAAAATATTTTTTTTTCTTTCTTCAGCAACATTCTTTCGTTCATTCATTCCTTCCTTCATTCAGTCAATCTTTCATTCAGTCATTTATTCTAAAAGGAGTTGGAGTAGGGTTAAAGGTGGGGTACGGTTGAAAATGTGTTGTAATAGTTTCAGCTAAAGACACCCAATATTGGCAGCAAGAACAACAACAACAACATTAGTAATAAGGACTACAATAAAAACATACAACAAATACAAATAAAAGGATATAGCGTACACCCGTTATGGAAAAGTTTTGTCTTTTTGTTGTCTTCTTTTACTGCTTTTAGTTTATGAGAATGTCTGCCTGTTTGTGTTTGTGAGTGTGTTATAGCTTTAGCTTAAACAAAAGAAATTGGTAGCAAAAGTTCCTTTGATTATGAAGGAGCAACAGCAAAAACGAAACGACAGAAATATAAAAATAAGAATCACATAAAAGGATGTATTCGTCCTGGTGGGTGGTGAGAGTTTACAAGAAGGGTTTGTTTTAATGTAAACTGCTTTTTTCATTGTGTTTTGCTTTTTTTTTTTTTTGTTTTCTTATGTTTTTGTTTTGTTCTCTTAAAGTGTAATGAAGAAGTTTTATGGATTTTATGAATTTTTTTCTTTTTTTGTGTTCTGTTTGCTAGTGTGTGAGTTTGTTTTATTTTGCCGTTGCCAATGAGCTTGTTTCTTCTTTTGTTTGTAAGTATGTAGTAGAAAATGAAGTAAGACGAAAGGAAGAAAAAAATCTTTATTTATAACTTTTATTTAAGTATGTTTAAGTAATGTTTTTGCCGTATAAGGAAGGACATCGGCGTAGCAGATAACTTAACAAGTCTACTCAAAGGGTCCTTAGATTGTAAATAATATCAAAACTAATTAAAATTTTCACAATTCTTCATAAAACTTCTTGATAAGTAAGTCTTCCGTTGCTCAAAGCTTTATACTTAAAAGCTTTTATTAAAGCTTTATACTTAAAAGCTTTTATTAAAGCTTTATAGTAAAAAGCTTTAGTTAAAACTTTATAATAAAAAAGCTTTTATTACAGCTTATTGTTAAAAGCAATAATTGAAAGCTTTGTTATCGCTTTTTAGAAAAAAAGTTTCATTAAAGCTTTATAGTAAAAACATTTCATTAAATCTTTCGAATACAAAAATACTTTAAAGCTTAAATAAAAAACATATTCTTATAAAAGAAGTTTTGTGAAGCATTTCAAATGAAAAACTTTTAAAATTGGAAAAATTTTAAAAAAGCTTTTAAAAGAAAACTTATTTTTTTTTTTGAAAGCTTTTATCCCTCAAGAGTAAATTGACACCACTCTGTTTTAAACAACTTATACATCTTCCTTACTCAGTGTTGTAAATGTGCAAGGATTCCTCTATCGAGTCTTAATATTTTGTTTTTCCTTTTTGTTGTATTTTGTTTTAACATTGTGAAACATATTTAACATTTACTTAAATTTAATGAAAGCCGATTGTGTGTATGTGTGTATGTAAGTGTGTCTATGTGAATATGGCAAGTCCATTAAGTAACAGCCAAGTTTTTAGTTATACTTGTGCTAACACCCAAACTGCCCAAACCCCAAAAACCATAAACCTAAAACCAATTTTTGTCTTCTTATTTTGCGCTTGAAAAAGTCTGTAGTAATGTATCATAATAAATGGCAGTCATAACTTTTTCTTCAACAAAAACATTGAGTCCTTTAAAGAATGTCTGTATAGGTGTAAGCATGTATGTGTTTGTAAGAATTGGTGTTGTTATTAAGCGGCTTTTGTTAATATAAAAGTTTTTCGTTGTTGTAGCTGATTATTATTAGTAATTGTTTGTTAATATTTTTTTCCATTGTTCTATGGATGTTTAGTTGGTATGTTATATTTGTTGTTGCTATTGTTAAATTTTTTGTTAGTTAATTAACCATGGTATTGATATTGGGTGGAAAATGGACTATTTAAAGAAATTTTATATTTTTTGTATTGATGAATTAATGGTGAAATAATATATAAGTTTTTGCTGATTGTAGTTTTTTATGGGACAAAAGGAATATAATAATGGAAATAGAGTGTGGAGGATATAAGGAGATAGGAAAGTGAAGCAGAGATAGGTAGGAAAGTAGTATCAAAAGAATTAACATAACACGAAGCAATAAAGTTTAAATAAAACATATTAAGTAACTTTATGTTCGATGCCAGCTAACTAACTAACTAACTAACTAACTAACTAACTAACTAACTAACTAACTAAATAACTATACAACTAACTAACTAACTAACCAACTAACTAACTAACTAACTAACTAACTAACTAACTAACTAACTAACTAACTAACTAACTAACTAACTAACCAACTAACTAACTAAGTAACTAACCCTTTACCGATTTAGGCTTTTCCTGAAAACTTTAATAACAACTTTTTTCAATAAAAATCTTTTTTAAATATCGTACTTTCATACACAGCTTTTACAAAGAAAGGAGAACCCTTCTATAAAAACCTTATGTTACTAAAAGGATTTCGTAAAACTTCTTTTTCAGTACAAATCTTTCTGACTACCTCAACATATTACTAGATCTAAAATATTTATTTGGATGTATCTTTTCGGAAAGTTGGAAGTTGTCGAGGAGAACAGATGCTGAAGAATTTAATGAATGAAAGCTTTATATAGATCTCCAAAATTTTTAATTATAATTACCTTAATTTCTATCTTCATTGAAATTTTTCATACACAATTAGACTTTTTAACTGGCTTGTTTTGGTACTTTCCTGAAACCTTAAGATTTTTGTTAATTTTTTCCATTCATTTTGGACTCATTCCTAACATCTAAATTAAGCAAACCATCATTCACACATTTACCTAGTATTTTATTATATACATATGTATATATATTTTTCTGGTGCGATTTTTTCTTTTTTTAAAATCTCTTTAGAAATTCAGTTTAAGCCAAGAAATAGAAACATTTTGTCAGTATGTTGACTTGCATCTACATTTGTATATTAAGCAAATAAAAAAAACTTGGCTTAGTTTTCGCTTCTCTACTTATAGGATCTAAAGCAGACTTAAAAGTGGTAGTAAAGCTTTAATACACTAACAATTTAGCTTAATATAATTTAAAAGATTTTTCCATTTAACCTCGTACGTAATAAGAAAAATCTCCCTCAAACTTTCTCTATATAAAATGTATGTATGTGTTGGTATGCAATCTTTTCGCATAAAAATGCCACAAAATCTACAACAACAGTAGCACCATCAATGCTTAAATTTTAGTTAGAAAATCCCTCTAGTATTTTTGCCTTTTTCCATCTATCCATGAATGAATGAAAAAAGAAATACTCTACCTCAGTCTCATTCCAACACATATTTTTCCGTTTTTATTCTTTTCTGTCATGGAAAATGTTTTTCTCGTAATTTTTAGATTTTTTCCTGTTTTTTTTTTTTTTGTATATTTTTTTGTCAATTTGATTTTAACATGTTAAAGTTTATGGCACAGTGTTTTTGCAGTGGGGAAAATTAAAACAAATTTTAACTTTTGTTGGTTAAATGTTTAGGAAAGTTTTGTATAGATTTTACTGTATTTTTATGATTTATCATTAAGTTTTTTTCTGGTAGTTTTATGTTTATATTTTTTTGTATTTTCTTTTATTAGTGGGAGGTAACAAGAAGTTAAAATGTTTATATTTTAAGAGTTTTTTTATGTATCTTATATTGTGAGTTTCGCTGTAATGCTTGTGACTTTTTAATATACGTATATCTATATACATATTAAGGAAGAAAATGATGTGACAATTTGCAGCAGAAGTCAAACAATTTAGTGATTATTAATATGTAAAAGTTATTCGTTATTAAGTTATATACATTGTTGTCATTGATATTGGAAGTACATTTAATACTGTATGTAGATCCAAACCTTAGGTTAGCCGGTCTCTAAATAGCAACTTCCTAAGGTGTCAGCAAAAGCTCAGAAATTTTTGTTAATGGCTAGTAGTTATTTCATACATTACTTGGTAATGAGGGTTCATTATCATCTATATTATTTCATTTAGCTGAATAGGTAATTAGTTTCCACTTGATTCAAGTATAACCTTCTAGCTTACTAGGTGAATAAGTTGTGAGATGTGCAATATAACAGCTAGGGAAACGGTCGATTTTCTCCTACTCCTTAGAATCAGGAATCTAAGTTATAAATGCGAGGGAATAGGGGAGGCCTAAAAATACGGCGTTCGGCAGGCCTGGATTACCTTCAACCATGGTTTTTGGACCGCTTGTTATAAATGACCGCTCTTAGCCCATATCTGGCCTCCGGTAGGTTATTGGTTAGAGTTCTAGTCTGGTAGACAGGAGGTAGTGGGTTTGATACCCACCTGAGCCACTGGTTAAGAAGAGCACAAGAGGTCCGACAGAGGACTAGGTGTATTTCTTCGGATTTGATGTACATATGTACATCCTCCTTTCAAACTAACTAACTAACTAACTAGTCCATATCTTAGAGCGGAAACTGATGCAGGAAAGCATATATCAGTTTGTTAGATAGTTAGTAAGTTAGTTAGTTAGTTAGTTAGTTAGTTAGTTAGTTAGTTAGTTAGTTAGTTAGTTAGTTAGTCGTGCGTCATCATAAGCACATGAAATTTTTCAGCAAATTGTCGCATTATTGTTGACTTATGCAGGCCTTTACCTTCTATTAAATTCTTGAGAGAAGACCGGCTTAAGAGGGATACACAGATTTTATATAAATCTACTGGACAATTTGGTTTCTACGTCGGTATATCTAAAAAAAAAAATACAAGTAATTGCTCAAGCAAAGCTTTCCTACTGCTACTTCTCTTTAGTTAAATCGTACTCGTACTTTCACACACATTTCTGAGAAGTATAATTTTTATGATGATGCTGTTGGAATGGTATATTGAATTGTTTGTTTGTATGTACATTGTACATACATACATGCATATACATCTTGAAAAAAAGTACAAACACATACACAAACATTGTTTCATTTGGAAATGTTGTTTGAGTTTTTATCACATTTTATTACAAAAAAAGAAGCGAAGGAGCAAAAAAGGAATAAAAGAAATACATACTGTGAAAGTTAGTGCCATATGGAGTGGTTATGCTGTTGAGGAAAATATCCTGTACACACATACTTTTGAATCTATAACTTATACATAGACATACATATAACCTCTCACGTACATACCTAAACACACTTATTAAGCTACACTCAAGATAATAACCTAATTGAGAATAAAGTTCAAAATCTGCATAAAAGTGATAACTTAAAAGATAATTTTGAAGTGATCAGTATAAATAGGTATGGTTACACAATTTACTATTACTTAGATTTAAAAGATCTTTTATAAAAAATATTTTATGTATCTGACTTTATTTAACTATTTAGACAAAGTTACTCTTCTCGTCGAAGCACTAGAATTGTGGCGATCCTGTATTATGATATCAAATTATTCCATTAATTTTCTTCTAGTGTAAACATACCGTATTATGCTTCCATTATAAACACACAGTTAAATACATGCCCATGAAAAAATCTTGTTGGCAGTAGAACAAAAAAATGTATATAAAATAGAAAAAAAATTCTAACGAAAAATATTATTTTATAAGTAAAAAATAAATTTTATGCAAAAATAAAAAAAGAAAAAGTTTATAAAAAAAAGAAAATTGTTGCTGGATTGAAATTTGTTTGAGGCATCAAAACAAGTAAAAATAAAAAGAGGCCATATATTCTAAATACTCTTGCACATTGGATGAATATATATACATATATATTTTTTTTGTACTTATTTCATATATTTTCTATTAAAGAAAAGGTAACATTATATAATATAAATTTTAACAGAAAAATAAAAATAAGCAAAATTGTACACTGAACAGAAAAATTCAATAATAAATAGAATCCAAATCAAAAAATATTTTGAAAAGTTTTTACAAGATATCGAATTTTTGTTAATAAACATGTGTATTTTGAAATAAATGGAAATTTAAAAGTTTTAATTCTAAAAATTTTCTAACTTCTTTCTGTGTATTTTTATATGAAACTTTTTTATCCTCAGAAAGTTTTATAACTTATTTCTAAATCTTCTTATATTACTTTCTTTCGTCTTTTAATGTTTATGCATACATGAATACAGTCTATATATTTATAAATTTTTTCTGTGCATTTTGTTATTGTTATTTAAAATATTTAAAAAGTAGCACTCTCTGATGAAGTGGTATTTACATTTAAGTAAGATGTAATGTAATTTTTTAAACTATTTCGTAGCGCTTTTTAGAGATAAAAAAGTAGAAAAAAATACATAGTTTAGGAAAGAAATGAGCAGTCGCAAAAGAGCTTTATTGTTTATTCAGTTTACAAAAATAAAAAGTTGTAGTTCAGTTCTAGTTCAGTTCTAGTTCAGTTCTAGTTCAGTTCTAGTTCAGTTCTAGTTCAGTTCAGTTCTAGTTCAGTTCTAGTTCAGTTCTAGTTCAGTTATAGTTCAGTTCTAGTTCAGTTCTAGTTCAGTTCTAGTTCAGTTCTAGTTCAGTTCTAGTTCAGTTCTAGTTCAGTTCTAGTTCTAGTTCAGTTCTGGTTCAGTTCTAGTTCAGTTCCATGTAATGGATAACAGTAATCATTCACCTCCAAGTCTGACATTAAATTTCAATAAGAAGGATTCTACTGCTACCTCTCTAATATATTAAGCTATATGTATGTATATTTAGGTGTACGTGTATGAGAGTATCTGTGTGTTTTTATTATTTTTTCTTTCTATTTTATAAAAATGACATTTTATAATACTTGATTTCTTTTCTGAGTTTCTTTTTTTTCGTGGTGTTTTATTTTTATTATTCTTTTTTAGAAAATAACCTTCTTTTAAGCTGTTGTTAAAGTGTGATGTTGTGTATGTATGTATGTATATATCATTATTTGTGTGTGTGTGTTCACTTCTTAAATACTTGGTTAGAGAAGCTGGCAGCATCATCTTGGGTGGTGGAACCATGAGTGTTGATTCTTCTTGGTGTGCGTTTTGTTGTCTATATATATTATTTTTTTCCTTAATTTTTTATGTATTAAAGTCTTGAATATTTCTTTTTTATTATTTTTATATATTTTCCTTCTTTTAACAAACCAAAGTGATTTTGAGTTTGGGATCTTGAATTAATTTTTTTTCTTACTTTTTCCAATTTTTCCTTTTACTGTGGAAGAAGCAATATGTTTTTTTTTTATAAATAAACTTTATTGTATGGTATTTTGTAAGGAGGTTTTTCTCTACATAATTTCGAATGTTTTTTTTCAGAAAATCTTAAAAAACTTATTGGTTTTAAAAAGGAAATACTAAAATTAATTGCTAAAAAGGAAGCAATGTTGAAAAGTTACTTATCTACTACTAATACATAGTTTAAATTTAACAATAATTTATATGTTAGAAAGAAAGAAAGAAACAAGGAAAGAAAGAAAGAAAGAAAGAAAGAAAAAAAGTATAATTATAGTAATAATTTCAATCACTCACAAATAACAATCCTATATACATACATACTTGTACATGTTTATTTTTTTTTTTTTTTTTTTTGGTGTCTGTATATAAAAACCTAATTAATTAAACCTCCCTCTCTACCACAGCCACACCATAAAAGTCTAATAAATATTTCCCTCCAAAAAATTATTACAACCATCTTATTCTTATTATACTTATATTTATAATTATATATCTACCCATATTACCAGCACATATACTAATAGTTGGAAATAATGTTTGGAAAATTATTTCAAACAAGCAAATTTGAAACGTATTAATAACAACTCCTCACCACAAATAATAAATACCTACAAACATATTCACAAAATAAATTAATGTTTTAGTTAATTCCTTAAAATGTTGTTGTTTCATACTTAAATTATAATTTTTATAACACACTTACATACTTATACACAAATTTCACAAACATATTTGAGGACTAAGCGTGTTGTACATAAAACTTCAGACCCCAAGGGTATTTTAAATAATAAAAGTAAACATATTTAATAACAAATGACATAAAAACCCCATCACAGTTATACTTATTTAAATAGGTATATTTATATGTATTTTAATGTATGTGTGGTTTGCGGATACACTAATAAAAAATATGAAATTAAAAAGTTTACTCATAGTTCAGTTCTAGTTCAGTTCTAGTTCAGTTCTGGTTCAGTTCTAGTTCAGTTCTAGTTCAGCTCTAGTTCAGTTCTAGTTCAGTTCTAGTTCAGTTCTAGTTCAGTTCTAGTTCAGTTCTAGTTCAGTTCTAGTTCAGTTC
>NC_060953.1:38936978-38984705 GCF_022045245.1 Lucilia cuprina | reverse complement strand
TTCTAGTTCAGTTCTAGTTCAGTTCTAGTTCAGTTCTAGTTCAGTTCTAGTTCAGTTCTAGTTCAGTTCTAGTTCAGTTCTAGTTCAGTTCTAGTTCAGTTCTAATAAAAAATATGAAATTAAAAAGTTTACTCATAGTTCAGTTCTAGTTCAGTTCTGGTTCAGTTCTAGTTCAGTTCTAGTTCAGTTCTATTTCAGTTCTAGTTCAGTTCTAGTTCAGTTCTAGTTCAGTTCTAGTTCAGTTCTAGTTCAGTTCTAGTTCAGTTCTAGTTCAGTTCTAGTTCAGTTCTAGTTCTGTTCTAGTTCAGTTCTTGTTCAGTTCTAGTTCAAGTATGAATCAGTTCTATTTCAAGTCTGAATCAGTTCTAGTTCGGTTCTAGTTCAGTTCTAATTTACTTAGGAATCACAATGGCAAGTACTTCAAAAGTAATTGTAATTGAAAATATAATTTTTATTACTAATGCCAGAGAAATACATGTACAAATTTCCCTTTTATTATTATTAACCCACAAAAATATAAGCAAGAGGTATTATAAATATATAAAAAAAAACATAGAAATAAGATACTATTAACCCTTTTGTGGTTAATCCTAATTTTGAAAAAAGGTTTTCTATCTAAATGATTTTTATACACAAAGAGAAATTATGACAAACACACGAAAACATTTTTTACTTAATATTCATTGAAGAGTAAACATTTATTTATAATTGTTATGAACCACTTGACAAAAGTACTTCTTTCCCAACACATTAAAATAAGAACAAAAAAAAAAAATATTGGATAAATAATAGGAAAATACGAGTATATAATAACATTTTGTACAAAAAAAAAAAAAAAAATTAAATTACCCTCGACAAAAGTTATCATTTATAAAAATGTTTGTATTTTTTTAGTTACTGTTGTTGTTGTGGTGCTTGTATAGCATCCCCAGATAATATTCTTTTTTCAACATTATGATGAAAATAATCCTCACACACGTAAACATTCAAACACGTACAATGGTAACATTTACAGGGAGCCAAATTATACAATAGATTTTTTAAGCAATAATCCTGCAGATCGGAATGTCAAACCCTCAATATTACATCAACACATGTTGCTCTCAAGTCGCAAAATAAAAGCTTACAATTAGTCTTTAACAAAGTACCAAATTGGCCACTCTTTATAATACTGAAGGACAGTAAAGTGACTATTGATTTGGTTAATTCATATATCATATACAAATACCTATATCAAAGGATACATTAACTTCTTTCAAATCTATTGGCAAGCCACAACAACAGATATTAATACTACAACAACAATATTTTTTTAAATTAACAAAAACAAAATACAAGAAAGATTGAATGAACACAGAGAAAAAAGAACAATATTTTCATAAATAAAATGAAAATCCATTAAATATTAAAAACAAACCCAGTAAAATATTTAATTATGCTTGTCCCCCAGTTTTTTGTTAAATTTTCCACCACTACTTCTGTTAACGCTTTAAATGTAAGTGGGTTTGTGTGTGTATATGTATGTATGGATGTTGCTGTGTCACAAAACTCTAACGTATTTTTAAGTTTAACTACTTGACAGCAATTTTCAAAATGTAATTAACCAACAACAACACTGTGTAATTCAGAGCAGGACAATATTTTATCAATTCTAAGAAAGAGGGGGTTGAATTTAAGTGACAAATACTTCACTTTTGCTTTCGGTAATAACTTCTTTCCATTTACATACATAAATCGAGGTTTTTCGGTTTTTACTACATTTCACCTAATGAGTTCGAAGAATCTCAGGTTAAGATTTTAAGTGATTTAACATTTGGTGTCGGTAATCGTTTCTCCCTTAACTAGACTGTAGACTGGACATTAGACTAGACTACGTTTAGACTAGGTTACAGACTAGGTTACAGACTAGGTTACAGACTGTAACCTTGTCTAAAAAAACACTAGACCATGGACTAGATTATAGACCATACAATAGACTATAAAATAAACTACAAACTAGGCTATAGCCTAGACAACAGACTAGACAAAAGACTAAGCTATATCTAGACCACGGACTATACTCTAGACTACAGACTAGACTATAGACTAGACTATAGACTAGACTATAGACTAGACTATAGACTAGACTATAGACTAGACTATAGACTAGACTATAGACTAGACTATAGACTAGACTATAGACTAGACTATAGACTAGACTATAGACTAAACTATAGACTAGACTATAGACTAGACTATAGACTAGACTATAGACTAGACTATAGACTAGACTATAGACTAGACTATAAATTAGACTATCAATTTTCAAATATCTAAACTCTTATATTCAATTCTTGTTAAAGCTTTGTCGTACCTTAGATTGACATTACCAGACAGTTCCTATTTACCCTAGATGAAAGTATAAGAATAACAACAATAAGAACGGCAACGATGACTACGACGACTACAACCAGCAAACAACGATGGAAGCAAACATTTAATACAACAAAAAATTAAACGAAAAAAAAATTATACAAACAACAATATGGAAAAAAAGGACTTGTATAAAATAGCAACATACACATATACACACGTCCTTACGTTTAGAAATACATAAAAAAATACAACAACGATTGTAGAGACACAAAAAGTTACTCGTTGACATAATTTTTTTCTGTGTTATAGTTTGTTTTTGTTTTACTACTGCGGCAACAAGGATATACTACAAGTACAACAACAGCTGGTGTTTCTGTTAAAAAGTTAAATTTTTTAAAAACACAATCACACATACAAGTTACACTTAGACATACTATAAATGTGTAATAGCCCGGCAGAACTTGATTTCATCCTTGCAAGACAATCAATAGAAGTTCTCGTGTGCAAAAGACTGCAGGAGAAAATTTTCTATAAAAATGTTTACAGAAAAGCCGGATAGAACCGTAACGAATGGCAAATATTCTAAAACTAAACGGCAAACTTGGTAGTCATGCAAGTACACTTTACCAAATAACGACTTAAGTAATATTGTAAATGAAATTTTAGCACCTTAACCGATTATGTGACAATACAAGTTGTTGCTGGGTTTTATGTCTAACAATCTCCTCCTATAAGTTTACAAATTCCCAAAGGCTGACTGTTAAAAAAATACCACCTCTAAAACTGTTGGGTACTTAAATGAAACTCTAAACAAAAGTTTTTCTATGAACTGCTATTTTAATTCTGAACTCCCAATTTTTGTTATATTTTAGTGATTGTGTGTGTGTGTTTGTTCTATGAACTTTAACATTATGAAAATGTTGGTTTATTTTGCGTTATTTTTTTTCTTCTTTATATCTCTTTACATGTTAAATGAACACCAAGCCAAATTTGAACAAAATATATTTTCATTAGACAGGCTCAACAAAAGTTACTCTAATAAATCTTAGTTGAGTTTTATCAAAATTAAGAAACATTTTAATTAATTTAATTTCCTAAAAAAATAAATCTATATTACTAGTTTTTTGATTTTTCTGAATCAAAACCTTTTACTAAGACGACCCGTCACAATGACATTTGGCAACCGAACTACAAACTACAAAAATTTGAACAGATCTTAAGTAAAGATCATGTCGATCTTATAGATCAATGTAAATTTCTACTCATTGTTACAATACGACAGCTCTCTGGAGTTCACATTGACGTGTAATGCTATGGTTGTTACTTTAAACGCCATGTAGTGTTTGATTCATAATGTCGGTTGACCAGTTTTATACAAAATTGTATAAATTTATTTTACAATAACCTCAAAATCCCTGATTCTTTAAAGAATCAATGAAAATAAACAAGACAGGTCTTTCTATATCAGAAATAAAACACATCAAAAGTTTACTTTCTGATATTTATAAAATTGCAAATGTTAATGCTGGCAACTTTACTAGCACATAAACATAAAATCATTTAAGCCCCTACCCCTCCATATCCTGCTAGTAGAGACTATACAAATATGTTGAATGTTAAATGTGGAATATTTTCATGTACTAAACATTCCATATCCCATTTATTCATCCATCCACCACATTCAGGCAACTAGCTAACCAGCCAACCAACGAAACCATTCTACAAACAAACAAAAATAACTAGACGACAAATTGACAGACCTACAGACTTTAAGACAGCCATAGATAAATCTCTCTGTATGTTTCAGTACAAAATTGTATAAAATTGGTATTGAGTGTTAAACAGGGTTGTGTATGTCTATATATGACTAAATGTTAGCATTTTTGTTTGTATGTATGTATATCACCCACCATGATTTCCATGTGAACTCATTTTCTTGTTGTTCTATTTTTTTCTCCACTTGTACTACTCGTACATTTAATCGTCCAATTCAGCTACCACTAACTTCATGTAAATACGTTTGTATGTATGAATTCACAATATACATACAGATATATTTTGCTACAACAATACGAGAACGATTATGCCACCACAAATCTACTACATATTTAGAAACTTAAACAGGACATAAGAAGAATTAAAGTACAAAAAGATACACAACTACACAGGAAAACGACAGGACTCAAGATAAGAAAAAAAAGAGAAAAAGAAATATACTTCAGTATTTAAGCTTAAACTAAAAGTAGGTGTATATAGAATAATTTACTAAAAAGAAAGCTAAAAACAAAATCTAAACAAACAAAACAGAGAAAAAACAATATTAATAATAAAGCAGTATTAATAGAAGTAAGCAAGAATGAAGAGAAGAATCCTGAGTTGTAACAAATTAATAATAAAAGGATGTCAATTACTTTATTAGTAGGTGGTATACATCCCTTTGAAATCCATAGTAATGTAAGAACGATTGTCCCTTAATGCTAAGTATTACGAAGAGTATTTAAAGAATGCAATGTTCAAAGGAAACAGAACCGATAAACGGGTTACTATGAAAGAGCGAAAACTAAACAAGAAAATAAATAATATTGATCTAGAACTTAATTAAAAGAGAATTACAATGGAACTGAATTAAAACGGAAATATGACTGAACTACAACTAAACTGGAAATGAACGGAAATAAAACTGAACTATAACATCACTGGAACTGCATTGAAACCAAATTAGAAAAGAACTACAACCAAACTAGAACTGAACAAGAACTGAATTAGAACTGAATTAGAACTGAACTAGAACTGAACTAGAACTGAACTAGAACTGAACTAGAACTGAACTAGAACTGAACTAGAACTGAACTAGAACTGAACTAGAACTGAACTAGAACTGAACTAGAACTGAACTAGAACTGAACTAGAACTGAACTAGAACTGAACTAGAACTGAACTAGAACTGAACTAGAACTAGAACTGAACTAGAACTGAACTAGAACTGAAATAGAACTCAACTAAAACTCAACTAGAACTCAACTAGAACTGAACTAGAACTGAACTAGAACTGAACTAGAACTGAACTAGCACTGAACTAGAACTGAACTAGAACTGAACTAGAACTGAACTAGAACTAAACTAGAACTGAACTAGAACGGAACTAGAATTGGACTAGAACTGAACTAGAACTGAACTAGAACTAAACTAGAACTGAACTAGAACTGAACTAGAACTTAACTAGAACTGAACTAGAACTTAACTAGAACTGAACTAGAACTGAACTTCAAAATGAATAAATTCCTTTATGACCATAAATTTCTCGTCGTTAACTTAGTTTGACTTTGAGAGTATGTATGTATTGGTGTGCCGTATGTCTGCTTACAAATATAGTATAGATGTAAAACTTTTTTCTTTTTTTTTACTCAAGTTTTTTCTCTTTGCCATAGTATTAGTTTGTGAAAAGCGTATGCCTGGGAAAAAACGACACACTCAGTCGGTGCTGTTGCTGATGGTAAAAATAATTTCCCTTTAAAAATATCTTGCTTTTAATACTGAGATCCCAGTTGTCTCCCGCGATTTTACATGCCAAACAGTGGTTGTGTATATAAAATCTGAAGAACGAAAGAATTTTACCCTAAAGCCAAAAGACCTTTTGGCTCTTTAAGCATAATAGCAACAAGAAGTTTAAAAGGGTTGTTTTAGTCGAAAAAATAGAGACAAATATCACAACAATGGTGATGATGATGAAATTCTAGAAAAATATTATAATACGTTGTTAAATTAACTTTTACAAGTACAGTAAAATAATAAACGTTTATTAAAGGGATTTTTTATACGCGTTCATATAAATATCCAGTGATATAATTTAAAAAAAAATTCTATCGATTTCTAACTTTTTTTACATTTTTTGATCCCTTAAAAATCAACAAGTTTGCCCTCATATAAATATGTAAATAGAATCTTTATAAGTCCAGTCTTTTTTCTTTTTATTTCTATAGTCTATAGTAGATTAATTTTTATAATTCCCCCTGTCGAAATGCCAAAAACTTTACAATTTCTACGTTATTCATCACAGATTGTATACTTTTTCCTTTCAGAGAAGGGTTGGTTGATTTCGGTGAGATTCAAATCAATGCAGAGTAAAATTTGCTAAAGAAAAAATTAAAACCCTGAACCGGATGAAATGCAATTCATTCAATAACTATGGTTGCAATTTAACTTCAATTCTATTTTTTTTTGTTGTTCCTTTTTTTCCTCGTGCTTCAAAATATTTATATTGGTACATTTTCAGCTAATGGTGGTGCTATGGTTTTGTGTAGTGGAGGTGATGGTGTGAGTAATGGTATTTTGGTGTGAGTTTAT
The DNA here is from genome assembly GCF_022045245.1 of Lucilia cuprina. Lineage (NCBI taxonomy): Eukaryota > Metazoa > Arthropoda > Insecta > Diptera > Calliphoridae > Lucilia > Lucilia cuprina. Next base: position 38,978,006 of record NC_060953.1, on the reverse strand, counting down.
CGTTATATTTACGTGTTAGCTGCTTCCACGAATTGTTGGGTTTTACAACAAAATAAATGCATTGCACGTGCGGAAATATTAAATATTTTTCGTCCTTTTTTGTTGCTGTCGTTGGTTTGTTTTTTAATAAAAAGGGGATAATACGTATTATACTTGAAAATTGTTTTTTAAGAAAAAATATTTATAACTTTTTTCTTTTTTATAATTAAAAGAAAAACATAAAGTATTAGAAATAAGAAAAGGGGAAAACAGTTTTTAAAAAATAACACAATTGCAAAGTTTTACAATTTACAGAAAAATAAATTTTCTTTAAATAATTTGACGATGTTAGAAATAAACTAAAATATTAAAAATTGGACTTAATTTCTCAAATATTTTGAGGTATTTACTATAAATTAGAATTTAAATTGCAACTAGCATTCAACTACTACAGATTCAGAATTAAACTATAACTAAAACTGAACTAGAACAAAACTAGAACTGAATTAGAACAGACCTAGAACAGAACTAGAACTAGAACAGAACTAGAACTAGAACAGAACTAGAACAGAACTAGAACAGAACTAGAACAGAACTAGAACAGAACTAGAACAGAACTAGAACAGAACTAGAACAGAACTAGAACAGAACTAGAACTGAACTAGAACTGAACTAGAACTGAACTAGAACTGAACTAGAACTGAACTAGAACTGAACTAGAACTGAACTAGAACTGAACTAGAACTGAACTAGAACTGAACTAGAACTAGATCAGAACAAGAATAGAACAAGAACAGAACTAGAACAGAACTAGAACAGAACTAGAACAGAACTAGAACAGAACTAGTATAGAACTAGAACAGAACTAGAACAGAACTAGAAAAGAACTAGAACAGAACTAGAACAGAACTAGAACAGAACTAGAACAGAACTAGAACAGAACTAGAACAGAACTAGAACAGAACTAGAACAAAACTAGAACAGAACTAGAACAGAACTAGAACTGAACTAGAACTGAACTAGAACTGAACTAGAACTGAACTAGAACTGAACTAGAACTGAACTAGAACTGAACTAGAACAGAACTAGAACAGAACTGGAACAGAACTAGAACTAGATCAGAACAAGAATAGAACAAGAACAGAACTAGAACAGAACTAGAACAGAACTAGAACAGAACTAGAACAGAACTAGAACAGAACTAGAACAGAACTAGAACAGAACTAGAACAGAACTAGAACAGAACTAGAACAGAACTAGTATAGAACTAGAACAGAACAAGAACAGAACTAGAAAAGAACTAGAACAGAACTAGAACAGAACTAGAACATAACTAGAACAGAACTAGAACAGAACTAGAACAGAACTAGAACAGAACCAGAACAGAACTAGAACAGAACTAGAACAGAACTAAAACAGAATAAGAAAATAACTAGAACAGAACTAGAACAGATCTAGAACAGAACTAGAACAGAACTAAAACAGAGCTAGAACAGAACTAGAACTGAACTAGAACTGAACTAGAACTGAACTAGAACTGAACTAGAACTGAACTAGAACTGAACTAGAACTGAACTAGAACTGAACTAGAACTGAACTAGAACTGAACTAGAACTGAACTAGAACTGAACTAGAACTGAACTAGAACTGAACTAGAACTGAACTAGAACTGAACTAGAACTGAACTAGAACTAAACTAAAACCCATAAAACATTCTACCAATTTAAAATATGGGCTTTTTCCTTAATTCCCATTTAAGTGTTCACGTGTAAAACACATAAAAATAAAGTAAATTTTACATTATTAAAAAAAATTCATATAAATGCATTGAAAAAATATAACAACAATTGTAATCAATAAATGGCTGAGTGGAAAAATGAGCAGGGGGAGGAAGTGTGCAAATGAGTGTATAAATGTATTGGTTATTAAAAACATTTTATTATCCTTTTCAATTTATGTTCAATATAACACCACATATGTTTAAGTGGTTTCATATAACCGTTATTTTTTAACATCTCTGCATGTTTTAACGTTTTTTTCTTGCTGTATGCTATATGGGGGTAAAAATAAATAAATATTTTTAATGTATGATAAAGTTTGTTTATGTATGTATATTTTTAATGTAAAATACTAGTAAATGCGAGTGTTATTTTATATATATATATATTTTTTTTTGTTATTTTGACAACTTTTTATGGTCACAGTGACATATTTTCACTTTTACCCAACAAACCAACCACCCGCACCGCCCAAACACATACTAACACAGTCTTTTGCAGTGTATAAAAAGTCCTTTTTTCCACATATTTATTGATTAATAATCAAGATTATGGAAAAATTTTGATGGTTGATGTTATTTATGTGTCACTTAGAGTGAAATCTTTTAATGCTTTTTTTGTAATGTATTGATACACATACATCTTTGACCAGATGGGCGGTATAAGGTTAAAAAAAATTCTATAATTTAGAAATTTTATAAAGAATATAATTGTTTACAAATCCAGGATTTTTGGAGTTTTTTTTAATATTTGAATCTTGGCTCGTACACCGTGTCGTCAGTGTAAATTTAAACATTAAATATTTATATGTAAAATATATATTTGTATTGTTAATGTTGTGGATTTTTTATAGTTTAATATTAGTTATTAGCTCATATGTGGCATTTACAAATCCAATGTTATGTGATCCTTAAATTTTTTTTAACAAAACTTAAGAATCTCCAATTTTTAAAAGCACTTGAAATGAAAAGGACTTGATCCTGCAAAGACATCAAATTATATAAAAAAATTTACATAAATATAATAAGTAAAGTCAGTCTGAGCTCTTCTAAAATTAGGTGACCAGTTTTTTCCTATAAGATACCTTTCCATTAGTAATAGATGAAAATCACAAAGAAAAATAGCAAAAGTAGGTAGTTAAATGAAATTATTATTTTTAACAATACAAAATCTAATTTTTCACCAAAATCACTTTTGTCTAAATTCCTTGAAAATTTTAACATTCAAAAAAATATGGAAGGTATATAGTTTTTATCTTTCCGTTTGTAGAACATTGAAAATATGTATTTTAGATCCATAAAAGTAAGACGCTCTAACCATATCACGTTGTCTGTTTGTTGAAGGCACGATAGAGTCCAAATGAAAGTAGTGCTTAGCCCCCATATAAGTTCATCTCAAAAAATGATTTCAACACTCATAATTGAGATCAATAGCTTTAATATTCGGCACAAAAGGTGTTAGTTCTATTGGTTTTGACATTCCGTTTCTAACACATCGAAATATTAATAGAACCAAAAAATTATATATTCTGGGTCCTTATTAAATTTCAAAGCGATCTAGCAATGTCTGTCTGTCTGTCTGTCTGTCCGTCTGTCTGAAAGAGCTAGCGAGCCTCTTCCAAATTTTATGACGATCGGTCCATAATTCACCCTACCTCTCATATATGAAATAAGATATAAGAACTGAACTAGAACTAAACTTCAACTGAACTAGAACAGAAATAGAATTGAACTAGAACTGAACTGAACTAGAATTGAACTAGAACTGAACTAGAACTGAACTAGAACTGAACTAGAACTGAACTAGAAATGAAGTAGAACTGAACTAGAACTGAACTAGAACTGAACTAGAACTGAACTAGAACTGAACTAGAGCTGAACTAGAACTGAACTAGAACTGAACTAGAACTGAACTAGAACTGAACTGGAACTGAACTAGTATTGAAATAGATCTGAACTAGATTTATGAAGATTGGTCCATAATTAACCCTACCCCCCATAAAAAGTCTCCCTCAGAAAATAACTTTAACGCTCACTACTGTCTTCAAAGTACGAGTATAGCGCAAAAATTCGACATAAGTAAGTTTTGTCTCCTTCAGAAAATGACTTCAAGGTTAAAATTAAATTATAAACACTTATATGATAAATTCTGCATAATGTAGATGTAAATCTCGCTATAAAAATTTATAAGGATAAGGCGCATATGTAGCCTTGTCCTCGTATAAGCCCAACTTCAAAAAATCACTTCTTTTGCCAACAAATGGTTAAAATATATCCCAATTAAGGCAGTAACTTATTATAGCAATTGGCATTTTTTATATAATACTCGTTAGTGTAGGGTATCATATGGTCATGTTTAATTTCGCCTAAATTTACGAGAATAAAAACAATAATTGCAAAAAAATTATTATCATTATCATTAAATAAACAAACATTCTTGTAATTACGAAACAATTTTGTGATAAAAAAATCAATGTTTCTTTATATATAAGAAGAAAAATTTTCGTGCTTTTGTTATATAAGAAAATTATTTGATCAAATAATATTTCGTAGTATACAAGAAATTTTCATGTATATTACGAAAAAAGTAGTAAAGAACCTTTTTTTTTAAAGTTAAGAATGGATTATTTTCTGTGTACTCTTAACAAGATAAAGTAAGAATTACTTGATAATGTTTAATCTTAATATTATCAGAAATACAATTAAATAAATATATATTATGAACCATTCTACTGACCATTAGACTGTCATAAATTCGATTTCTATATACATATTTCCAATAGATATATGTACATATGTATATGAACATACATATGTACATCAACATACACACAATATGTACTAATTTAAATAAATACAAAAAAAAACTTTAAATAAATAAAAAAAAACTTAAATATAAAATAACAATTTAGGTCATATAGAAAGTTTTGTTAAACTCGCACTTGTATACAAATATGCAATGTAGTTTATGCAAATATAATAAAACATAAATAAAATACAGCATTTTTAAATGTAGATTTACAATTTTTTTTGGTAAATGTTGTATAAAACTTTAAATATTTATGCTAAAAACTGCTATATGACATAATATTTTCCAACACATTTTACATGTCTTGTACAAAGTATTTAAATTGTTTGCTGAGTCAAAAAACAAATCAAAAAAATCCAAATATTTGTATGTACAATACGACTATACAACAAGGATTTACCCGAGTTACCACCATCAGTGCTATTAAATATTCAATAGTTTAATAAACAATAACTGTGTTGCCTTTAATACAATTTGTGTTTTGTTTTTATATTGATTTACTTATTTTAAATAATTAATTTTAAGTTGATGAAATTTTAGTACACAACTGCCCAGTAGTATTGGAATATGGTTGTAGATATGAAGGTAGCGGTGTAATAAATTTATAGCAATTATTTAATACGTTTAATACATATAAACAATTTTTATTTTTAGTCAAGGCCCTATTAATTGGATACTACAAATCTAATCACCACAATAATAATATTTCTATATTCGCATGTTGTATGCAATCATAAGGGAAGTGTCAAAATATATTTATTATAAACATACATGTTATAAAAATTTCTGTAAAACTAGTTAACAACACATCATCTCAAAAAGACATAATCTGCCTAATCTGCAAATCTATAATATCAATTAACCGAATGCTACCGATTTCCTGTTTATTTAAAATACACATTTATTTACACGATAGCATTTGGAAATTATCAATTGATAAACAAACATGATAAACATGATTACTTTCACAAAAAATACAACTCATTGATTAATACACACAACTTTTATTACTTTGTATTAACATTACTCTTGAATACAGAGAAGAGTGGGTTTATTTTTGCCACTAAAACACCATCCATCAAAAAGTGTGATTTTGAAAATCCATTTTTAACTCATAGACATATTGGAACGTAGACTTACAATATTAGATATATGTATTGTCATCAATGATTGTTTTTGAAAGCAATACGGTCTGCAACGAAGTAAAAAAGGTGCTGAAAATTTGCAATCAAAGTTCAGTTCTACTTAAGTTATGGTTAAATTCTAGCTCAGTTCTAGCTCAGTTCTAGTTCAGTTCTAGTTCAGTTCCAGTTCAGTTCTAGTTCAGTTCTAGTTCAGTTCTAGTTCAGTTCTAGTTCAGTTCTAGTTCAGTTCTAGTTCAGTTCTAGTTCAGTTCTAGTTCAGTTCTAGTTCAGTTCTAGTTCAGTTCTAGTTCAGTTCTAGTTCAGTTCTAGTTCAGTTCTAGTTCAGTTCTAGTTCAGTTCTAGTTCAGTTCTAGTTCAGTTCTGGTTATGTTAAAATGCGCCAAAAAGTAAATTTAAAAATAAATTTGAAAAAACAATAAAAGCTTTTTTCAATGATAAATGTGTATGAGTTTTTATACACCTTCCCACTAATAATAACACTATCTATTGTTTTTAATTGTTCAAATATTTCACATGTGTATCTTTAATAACCAGATTAACGTTTTATTTCAGTTTTTTTTTTATTTCTCATTATTATTTTTATACAATATTTAATTTGAACTTTAAAATAATCATTTATTGTGTGTCGGCATTTCTGTTTGACAGTCCAAATTTGCGACAAAATACACAAAAATTTTGTTTGATTTTTGTTCGCTGCTTAGCTGTTGTTGAGTATATGTATATTAAAAGCAGACAGCAAAAAAAGCAATCATATAGACAGATATTTGTATTTATATATAAAATCATACTTAGTTATAAAAATGTACATATATACATTTTTAGACATACATATATTAAAAAAAAAACAGCAACAAATAAATAATGTCTACTTTACGACATTTTGTTGACAAAGTAACAGTCTTAAATACTACGTTTGTTAAAAAAAGAAAAAATAAAAATAAATAAATTTAATATTGTACGTTCAGTTATACATCTAAATTCACATACACACATACATGTATATGAACATATAGTATATTCATACTAAAATAAATAACTACGTTTTTAATACAATATTGTTGTTATTACGTAGTATGGACCGACATAACGACAGATAGACGACAGACAGACAAGTGAGTGTGTACAAACATATTTATTTATCCATGATTATATACCAGTTTTAATGTGAAGACAATGAAACCCGAAAAAAAGTTTAAATGTATTAAAAAAAACGGAAAGTGTGGGTGATATTTGTTGTAGTTGCTTGTTGTCGCTGCTGTCAAGTCTGTTAATAAATATTTTTGCAAATATTGTCGTCAAAATAAACAAAAAGGGGAAAAAATTAACTGACTCCAAGATTTTTTTGTCATTATTCCTCAAGTTGTTGCAGGCTGCCTGTTTTGTTGGCAACTAAATTTGGCAGCATTATGTCTCGTCTTATTTTGTTGTTGTTGTTGCTGGTGGCTTCGCATTTCCAAAAAGGTTTATACATTTCATTTGTAAAAAAAATATGGAAAAATAATTTTTCTTTTATTTTTTATCTAATAAAATTGGAAGAGTTCACAAAAGAAATTTAAATAGTTCGTGTTACTTAACTTAAAATAGAAGAAATTTGAGAAAGTTTCCTGGGATGCTGAAGTGCTATGCTATACACGGTTGTTAGATCTTACAACGTTGTCAGTAAAATGTCTAATAACAGTGAATATTTACACATTTTCTCTTCCAATGTCAGTAATGCCTTTTCTGACAACGTTGCAAAAGAAAAATTGTATGTTCAGACAATTGTTAGATATTTTCTAAACATTTTCTGACAACGTTGTAAGGTCTGACAACAGTGAAAATTTACAAATTTCCTCTTCCAATGTCAGTAATGCCTTTTCTGACAACGTTGCAAAAGAAAAATTGTATGTTTAGACGATTGTTAGATATTTTCTAAACATTTTCTGACAACGTTGTAAGATCTGACGTGTATCATAGCTTTAATATTAGTAAACACACCATAAGAAAAATATATTGTAATTTGGATAGGGTTGTACTAATTGTCTTTTCAATTATATATTTAGTTGTTGCAATCATATTATGTTAAATTTATCAATGAAATGGTTGCCTTAATATTAGCCAAAAAGTACGTATATATGTTGAATAATCATATATCGTTATAAATTGTGACTAATATTCCGATGTGCTACTGCTGAAATAATCGATATGTTTTGGGCAAACATTTATTCCCAAAATAGGCATTAACAATATACTCTACCTGTCAAGAATATAGGTTTGCTATATGCCTGGAATGCTGTCAAACCAAAAGTTTATTAAGTCTCCAAAAAATATTGTTTTTTTTTTTTTTTGATTTATTGATAACAATACTTATAAATCCTAGCCATGTACCGATATTAATATAATTATATGCAGATTTTCAGAACAAACTCTTTTTAGGTCTATGATCAATTATGGACTTAGTCTTATATAATTTCACCATTTTACAATATTTATATCCTACACCACTATAATGGTGTAGATGTTATGCCTTTTGTGCAGATTTTTATAACATCCAAAAATATTGCTCCTACACCCACCTTAAAGCATACTAATCGGCTCAGAATCGCTTTCTGAGTCGTTTTAACTATGTGCCTCCATATGTGTGTCCATGTAAAGCTTGTGTGCATACAACAGGTCGCAATTTTCAAGATAATTTGATGAAATTTGACACATACTCTTTTGACCCAAGGACAAACGCTATTGAAAATTATTTAAATCGGTCCATTATTTCGCCACCGTCTATAGGGGTTTTGGACTTAATTATAGAGATTAGAGTTTGTCGAGAGCCTACTTTAATGAGAAACGAGTTTAACATAATGTTTCCTTTGAAATGCCTTAAAAGATAAAAAGTCAATGTACCATCATACATCGATCTAATTACTCTGAATCGTGTCTAAACCAGTTTGTTACACGATTAATGTTTACACGATAACCTCAAATGTGGGAGAATCTTTCTTTTTGTCATGACTGCTTATAGAGAAAAGGATGCAATCATCCGTTATAAAACCAAAAAGTTAAAGTTCGAATTGGTTTATATAGTAGCTGCAAGAGCTTCGCTCTTTTGCACAAACAAAGATTGATCACAGTAGACATGACAGTAAAGTCTGTTGTAAATCGATGATGATCTTACTAGATCTTCCTTCTACTCGGTTTATAGCTATGTTACCAATGCCTTTTGTTTTTCTGAACTGTAAAGTTGGGGAGCAATTTTTCTCGTGAACGTAACAGTTGTAACAGTTATCACGGGCCATGGGGATGCATTCAAAACCTCTAACATGTCTGGACTATAAACTGGAGGAATAATTTCAATCGGAGTTTGACGAGACGACATTAACTATCAGGTATCAGTTTAATGTTAGAGAATCATGCAGCTGGTAATGTGTTACAAATGTAATGCGAAAATCAATATATCTTTTATATTCATGCAAATGGTATTTTGGTAGATCGTCCTAATTTTGATGTTATAGCAATCTCTGGTATGAACGATGTCTGTAAGGAATAATTCGACACGTCATCTAAGGACATACTCTTATCAGCTACCATGGGCACTGATGACTCTTAAAGCAGAATTTCGGACTTTGTTTCCTTGGTTTTATAGTAATGCCGGGCTTTGTGTATGTTTCCAATAACTCTACTCTGCCTAGACTATAAACTGAGGAAATAATAATTTAGAGTCTGACCAGATTACATACGATTAGTTACGTACCACGGGAATCAGTGACTCGCAAGGCAGAGTTTCTGACTTTTCCTTTTTGGAAGTAAAGGAATTAGATACAGGATGAATCCGACGTAGCAAATATGTTTCTTATGTTCTGCAGCGAGATACGCAGGGGTTAGCAGTTCGCAACTAGTTAAGTGCTTATCTATTAGTGACCAGCAATACAACAGATGGCGTCTGATAATTACCAGACAGGAAGCAACAAAAACGATGGACAGAGATTCAAATACTTAAGAACTTTTTACTTATATTTGTTGCAAATGTGTTCCACAGGTATAATAATGGGACGATGTTCGCATAAAGCATGTAACACCTTTATTTCAAGGAAATATTTGGAATCAAGAAAAGTTCTGGAAATATGCAATAGAACCTATTGAGGCTGATAGTAGTAATAGCAGGACACTGGGTAATAGGCAGACATGCAAGTCGGTTTGGGCTCCCTTTCAAAGATCACTGTCGCAGGAAGAAACGGTCTTCCAAATCCTCTGTGAATGCAATGCTTTGGCTTCATATATAATCTATGCATTACTTCATGTATAATCTTGGTGATATATTTGAGTCCATGCTCAATGATATCCTCAGATTTCTCACAGCAACAGGCTGGTCAACAGGCTAATACTAAAAAACTACATCTGAGTGGAGTGGTCCGGTCAAAACGGAGTCTCTGCGACTCTATTTGACAGTTCGCGTGTTTTGATCTACCACGTAAACTAACCATGGCATAGCACTAATTTTAATTTTCCTTTTAAATGTCGCTTTATTTCCAAAATCTTTTTACAATAAAATTTGATGATTTTTCGTTTTAAATAAAATTTTTTTCTTGACCATATTTGGTTCTATAAATTAAAGCAAATTTATTAAGGTTTGTAATACAGTAAGGGATAAAAATAAATTTACGAGATATACGTATATAAAAGAAAACGGAATGATTCCAGAGAAGACAGGGAAACTTTACAGATGTTTAGAACCGATATAGATAGCATACGTTGTCAAAAGTTTGTTGAAATTTCGACAACGGATGTTTATAAAATTTAACCAATGCCTAGTTACAATATTGATAACGCATCGTTGTCATTTTGACAACCCAATGGACTATGTACTGTAACTGATTCTTTGTAATAAATATGGAGTTCTACTTATACCATTATTGATTGGTTTAGCGAGAGTTCATTGTGTTGTCTAGTTTTTGTTAATCAAAGAATTATTATTAAACGTCTGCATACCTTTCGAACCCACTGTTTCTAGCAAAAAATAAGTCCAAATACAGTTCAATTACTTTAATGCTCAAAAAAAAAAACATATTGATAAATTGATATGTATTATTTTTGTTTCAAAGCGTTCGTTATTGTTTTGTTTATTTAAAACTTTACCAAATGTTAACTCTAAATAATTGTAATATTAATAAAATTTTATTATTAATTTGTATTTTGAACATAAATATTAATTTGTTGTTGTTTTTTTTTCTCAAGATTTTATTTATATGTTAAGGTCAGTTAAATAATTTATTTTTATTATTTTTTGTTTACGAAAGAAAAAAAATACTGAATTTTTAACCTTTTTTTTCTATGCAAAACATAAATGTTAACAACTCGAACAAAAATTACAACAATTTAACTGTCAAACAACACTTGAAAGCTTAAAAATGAGTGAATGATAAATGTTTAAGTCAATAGCTTTTTTTTTTTTTTTTTTTTTGATTTTCATTCTTTTGTTAAAAGTAAAACATTGTTAAATATTTATTTAAAATAATTATTATATAATTATTTTGTTAATATTTATTTATTTACCCAAACGTAACGGCACGTGCAATTTAAAGTTATTTCTTATTCTTTTTATTTATCTGTTATATTTAAAGTATACATAGATCTCTTGAGAATCCATTAGGGTGGTTTTTTGTTTTTATAACAAAATATTTAAAAATTAATATTGTTAAAAACTTGCTGGCAAATTAAAAATAATATTTGCCCAGTTTACGCTGTTTTAGTTTCTTGTTTGATTTACTTTTATTTAAGATTTGTGACCCTTGTTGACTTAATTTTATTACAGCTCAAGTGGCCTTTAGAGAATTGTTTGAGGGGTAATTTGAAATTATTTGAAATTGTATTAGTTTTACAAATTTTTATAAAAAAAAATAATATATTTTATTGTTCTAAACGTGCAAACACCTAATATACCCCTGGTTTATGCTGATAAAAAAATTATAGAAAATTTTCTAAAAACATAAAATTTATCGAAAATGTTTCATAAAAAGTAAATTTACTGAAAATTTCCTACAAAGAAAAAATTTATCGAAAATGTTCTATAAAATCAAACTTTATCTAAAATGTTCCATAGAACGAAAATTTATCGAAAATGTTCTATAAAAAATAGAAAATTTTCTATAAAAAGGAAATATATCGACGAAATTTATGGAAAATTTTCTATTAAAAGAAAATTTAACGAAGAACATTCTATAAGTAATTTTCTATATTTTGAATCTTTTCTATAAAAAGAAAATTTATCGAAAATGTTCTATAAAAAGTCGTCAAAAATCTTATATAAAAAAATCATCGAAAATGTTCCATAAAAAGAAAATTTATCGGAAAATTTTCTATGACAGGAAAATTTATTAAAAAATTTCTATAAAAAGAAAATTTTTCGAAAATTTTTATAAAAAGAAAATATATCGAAAATTTTCTATAAAAATAAAATTTATCGAAAATTTTCTATAAAAATAAAATTTATCGAAAATTTTCTATAAAAAGAAAATTTATCGAAAATTTTTTATAAAAATAAAATTTATCGAAAAGTTTATATAAAAATAAAATTTATCAAAAATTTTCTATAAAAAAATTCATCGAAAATTTTTTATAAAAAGTAAATTTATCGGAAATTACCTATAAAAAGAATGTTTTCTATGAAAGAAAAATTTATTAAAAATTTTCTATAAAAGGCAATTTTTCAAAGATTTTCTATAAAAATAAACTTAATGGAATATTTTCTTTTGAAGGAAAATTTATGAAAATTTTTTATTATAAGAAAATTAATGAAAAATTTTCTACACTAAGAGAAAACTGATCGAAAATTTAGTATAAAGAGAAAATTTATCGAAAATTTTGTATAAAAAAAATTTATCGAAAATTTTCTATAAAAAAAAAATTATCGAAAAGAAATATTTGCCGAAAATTTTCTATAAAAAGAATATTTACCGAAAATTTTCTATAAAAATAAATTTTTCTATGAAAATAATTTTTTTTTAATTTTCTAATTTTTTTTTTTTAATTTTCTATAAAAAGAAATTTTATCGAAAATTTTCTATAAAAGAAAATATATCGAAAATTTTCTATAAAAGAAAAATTTATCGTAAATTTTCTATAAAAAAAAAATTGTTGAATATTTTTTATATAGGAAAATTTATCGGATATTTTTTATATAAAAAGAAAATTTATTGAATATTTTCTATAATAAGAAAATTTATCGAAAATTTTCTATAATAAGAAAATTTATCGAAAATTTTCTATAATAAGAAAATTTATCGAAAATTTTCTATAATAAGAAAATTTATCGAAAATTTTCTATAATAAGAAAATTTATCGAAAATTTTCTATAATAAGAAAATTTATCGAAAATTTTCTATAATAAGAAAATTTATCGAAAATTTTCTATAATAAGAAAATTTATCGAAAATTTTCTATAATAAGAAAATTTATCGAAAATTTTATATAATAAGAAAATTTATCGAAAATTTTATATAATAAGAAAATTTATCGAAAATTTTCTATAATAAGAAAATTTATCGAAAATTTTCTATAAAAAGAAAATTTATCGAAAATTTTCTATAAAAAGAAAATTTATCGAAAACTTTCTATAAAAAGAAAATTTATCGAAAATTTTCTATAAAAAGAAAATTTATCGAAAATTTTCTATAAAAAGAAAATTTATCGAAAATTTTCTATGAAAAGAAAATTTATCGAAAATTTTCTATGAAAAGAAAATTTATCGAAAATTTTCTATGAAAAGAAAATTTATCGAAAATTTTCTATGAAAAGAAAATTTATCGAAAATTTTCTATAAAAAGAAAATTTATCGAAAATTTTCTATAAAAAGAAAATTCATCGAAATTATCTATATCAAGAAAATTTATAAAAAATTTTCTATAAAAAGAAAATTCATCGAAAATTTTCTATAAAAAGAAAATTCATCGAAAATTTTCTATAAAAAGAAAATTCATCGAAAATTTTCTATAAAAAGAAAATTCATCGAAAATTTTCTATAAAAAGAAAATTCATCAAAAATTTTCTATAAAAAGAAAATTTATGGAAAATTTTCTATAAAAAGAAAATTTATGGAAAATTTTCTATAAAAAGAAAATTTATGGAAATTTTTTTAATTATAAATCTTTGTTGCTTAATGGTACACTGTGCAATCATTCGTTTTGAATGTAACCCACAGATTCTGCAAAAAAAAAAAAAACAACAATAGCAAAAACCATATAAATCAAGAACCTTAGTAACTACCAGTAGTGTAGTCCGGCTGAATATGATGAAGACTAGAAAAGTTTTGTAAAAGTAAAAAAAAACGAAATGCAAAAAAAATATTTGAAGAAAACAAAACTACAAAAATTTGCAAAAAAAAAAAACTTTAAAAGAAAATTTTAGAATAAATCTACACCATTTTCAAGAGAACCAAGAAAATATTAAAATTCGTCATAAGAAAAGATGAATATTGGCTAACACTTTACGTCGTTTCATGTTCTAAACGTGCGAATTAAATTAAATTGTAAATGGTGTTTTCAACAAAATTTTCACACAATCATACAAAGGCAAATCTTAAAGAAAACTTTGTGAATTTTCTTTCTTGGCATAAATGCAAAAAGAGGTAGACACAAAAATAAAAAAAAATTGAACTAAAAACATTCATAGAATGTATTTTAACATGGGTTGAGATTTGCAACATGATTTGATGTCTGGCTCAAGAACATGTGGTAGGTTGAGTTTGAAAGAAAAGATGTACAAAAACAACAGCAAAAAAACCGATCGAATAATATCGACAGTCAGGAATGTAGGAAACAAAATTGTGAATTGGCAAGAAGAAAAAATTGTAAAAATTTGTTAGAAAACCCAAAACTTTTACTTCATAAGATTTTTCAAATGATTTTCTTTCCTAAAATACTTTTAAAACTTTACGACTGAAAATGTAAGTTTTACTTGAAAATTTTAAAAGACAATAATTAAAGATGTAGTTTTCACATAACGAATAACAAATTTATAGAGATAGACACACGGTAAATTAAAAATATCCAAATCCCAGTTTTAATTCAGTTCTAGTTCTAGTTCAGTTCTAGTTCAGTTCTAGTTCTGTTCTAGTTCAGTTCTAGTTCATTTCTAGTTCAGTTCTAGTTCAGTTCTAGTTCAGTTCTAGTTCAGTTCTAGTTCAGTTCTAGTTCAGTTCTAGTTCAGTTCTAGTTCAGTTCTAGTTCATTTCTAGTTCAGTTCTAGTTCAGTTCTAGTTCAGTTCTAGTTCAGTTCTAGTTCAGTTCTAGTTCAGTTCTAGTTCAGTTCTAGTTCAGTTCTAGTTCAGTTCTAGTTCAGTTCTAGTTCAGTTCTAGTTCAGTACTAGTTCAGTTCTAGTTCAGTTCTAGTTCAGTTCTAGTTCAGTTCTAGTTCAGTTCTAGTTCAGTTCTAGTTCAGTTCTAGTTCAGTTCTAGTTCAGTTCTAGTTCAGTTCTAGTTCAGTTCTAGTTCAGTTCTAGTTCAGTTCTAGTTCAGTTCTAGTTCAGTTCTAGTTCAGTTCTAGTTCAGTTCTAGTTCAGTTCTAGTTCAGTTCTAGTTCAGTTCTAGTTCAGTTCTAGTTCAGTTCTAGTTCAGTTCTAGTTCAGTTCTAGTTCAGTTCTAGTTCAGTTCTAGTTCAGTTCTAGTTCAGTTCTAGTTCAGTTCTAGTTCAGTTCTAGTTCAGTTCTAGTTCAGTTCTAGTTCAGTTCTAGTTCAGTTCTAGTTCAGTTCTAGTTCAGTTCTAGTTCAGTTCTAGTTCAGTTCTAGTTCAGTTCTAGTTCAGTTCTAGTTCAGTTCTAGTTCAGTTCTAGTTCAGTTCTAGTTCAGTTCTAGTTCAGTTCTAGTTCAGTTCTAGTTCAGTTCTAGTTCAGTTCTAGTTCAGTTCTAGTTCAGTTCTAGTTCAGTTCTAGTTCAGTTCTAGTTCTAGTTCAGTTCTAGTTCAGTTCTAGTTCAGTTCTAGTTCAGTTCTAGTTCAGCTCTAGTTCAGTTCTAGTTCAGTTAGATTCTACTTCAGTTCTAATTCAGTTCTGGTTCGATTCTAGTTCAGTTCGAGTCATACTCTCGACATTAAACCAATTACCAATTTTCATTGTTATTATTTTTTGACCTAATTTTTTTTTTGTTTAATTATATAAACAATACAATTTATTAAAAATAGTTCATGATTCAATTTAGGTTCATCAAAAAATAAAACTGTTAAAATTTTTACACTTCATTATGTGTATCTGAGTCTGCAATTGAACTTTATGTAAAGATATTAATTTCATTATAAAAGCTCAGGTACTTTCCAATTGTTAAATGTTTTTTTTTTTTTTTTTTGCTTTTATACAAAATTATTTGAAACACAAGTTAAATTTAATGATGAGCAAATTACACTCACCATTCTTTGAATAAGTACATAAAAACAAAAACAAACTTTAATACATAAATAGTTAGATAAAAGAGTACAACTTCTATGAAGTACTCAACTGCTTAAAAGTTATTGGTTAGCATCAGAATATTCCGGCTTAAACCTAAGCTTATTTTCAAATAACTTACTCAATTTGGGAGTACTGTAATCTGTATTTCTATATACAAATGTACATACATATAAAAAATTGCTAAAGATACCAAAACAATCTAAAGGAATAAAAAACCATAATAGAAAATTAAACAAAAACCAGATTTTTTGTTTGTGTAACAATTTTGTACGTATTTAACTATTTGTTTTTATTAGTAGCGTTGTTTTGTTTTTTTAGTAAAAAAACAACCTCACAGAAAGTTCATTCGAGGGCTAAAGAAACACAGATACAAACTACAAACACAAAACATAGCAGCAATTCAGATGAATAGACCGATATATACATTCAAACAATTTTTTAATTTGTTGTAAGTTATTACGCCAATATTCACCGTTAGTTTTAAGCATCACTATGGTCAAAATAATAAAATAAAAACCTGGCTGGGTTGATGTTTTATATTTTGCCTTTTTGTATTGTTTGTTTGATTATTTCGACTTTGTGTTTGCTGCTGTTGTTGTTATAAAACTTAAGATACATTTAGATTTATTATACTTTTACCAATTATTGATTTGAGTGTTTATGTCCGTATGTTGTAGTACGAGTAGTTCCTGCTGTGTGTACTTTAGTATTGATGTGAATGTTTTTGTTAATATTAACAAATAAAAAAATTCGTAAGATGGTCAAAATATTATTAACGTATTAAACAGAAAATTGAAAGAGAGAGGAGTATTTTTTTGCTTATTAAATAAATATTACTTAATAGGTAAACATTTTTTAACTTTTGGAAGGTTATGGAATGTTTATTAAAGGGTTTTGTACTCATTATGCCGATTAACTAACGAACGAACTAACTAACTAACTAACTAACTAACTAACTAACTAACTAACTAACTAGTTCAGTTTTAGTTCAGTTCTAGTTCAGTTCTAGTTCAGTTCTAGTTCAGTTCTAGTTCAGTTCTAGTTCAGTTCTAGTTCAGTTCTAGTTCAGTTCTAGTTCAGTTCTAGTTCAGTTCTAGTTCAGTTCTAGTTCAGTTCTAGTTCAGTTCTAGTTCAGTTCTAGTTCAGTTCTAGTTCAGTTCTAGTTCAGTTCTAGTTCAGTTCTAGTTCAGTTCTAGTTCAGTTCTAGTTCAGTTCTAGTTCAGTTCTAGTTCTGTTCTAGTTCAGTTCTAGTTCAGTTCTAGTTCAGTTCTAGTTCAGTTCTAGTTCAGTTCTAGTTCAGTTCTAGTTCAGTTCTAGTTCAGTTCTAGTTCAGTTCTAGTTCAGTTCTAGTTCAGTTCTAGTTCAGTTCTAGTTCAGTTCTAGTTCAGTTCTAGTTCAGTTCTAGTTCAGTTCTAGTTCAGTTCTAGTTCAGTTCTAGTTCAGTTCTAGTTCAGTTCTAGTTCAGTTCTAGTTCAGTTCTAGTTCAGTTCTAGTTCAGTTCTAGTTCAGTTCTAGTCCAGTTCTAGTTCAGTTCTAGTTCAGTTCTAGTTCAGTTCTAGTTCAGTTCTAGTTCAGTTCTAGTTCAGTTCTAGTTCAGTTCTAGTTCAGTTCTAGTTCAGTTCTAGTTCAGTTCTAGTTCAGTTCTAGTTCAGTTCTAGTTCAGTTCTAGTTCAGTTCTAGTTCAGTTCTAGTTCAGTTCTAGTTCAGTTCTAGTTCAGTTCTAGTTCTAGTTCTAGTTCTAGTTCAGTTCTAGTTCAGTTCTAGTTCAGTTCTAGTTCAGTTCTAGTTCAGGTCCAGTTCAGTTCTAGTTCAGTTCTAGTTCAGTTCTAGTTCTAGTTCAGTTCTAGTTCAGTTCTAGTTCAGTTCTAGTTCAGTTCTAGTTCAGTTCTAGTTCAGTTCTAGTTCAGTTCTAGTTCAGTTCTAGTTCAGTTCTAGTTCAGTTCTAGTTCAGTTCTAGTTCAGTTCTAGTTCAGTTCTAGTTCAGTTCTAGTTCAGTTCTAGTTCAGTTCTAGTCCAGTTCTAGTTCAGTTCTAGTTCAGTTCTAGTTCAGTTCTAGTTCAGTCCTAGTTCAGTTCTAGTTCAGTTCTAGTTCAGTTCTAGTTCAGTTCTAGTTCAGTTCTAGTTCAGTTCTAGTTCAGTTCTAGTTCAGTTCTAGTTCAGTTCTAGTTCAGTTCTAGTTCAGTTCTAGTTCAGTTCTAGTCCAGTTCTAGTTCAGTTCTAGTTCAGTTCTAGTTTAGTTCTAGTTCAGTTCTAGTTCAGTTCTAGTTCAGTTCTAGTTCAGTTCTAGTTCTAGTTCAGTTCTAGTTCAGTTCTAGTTCAGTTCTAGTTCAGTTCTAGTTCAGTTCTAGTTAAGTTCTAGTTCAGTTCTAGTTCAGTTCTAGTTCTAGTTCAGTTCTAGTTCAGTTCTAGTTCAGTTCCAGTTCAGTTCCAGTTCAGTTCTAGTTCAGTTCTAGTTCAGTTCTAGTTCAGTTCTAGTTCAGTTCTAGTTCAGTTCTAGTTCAGTTCTAGTTCAGTTCTAGTTCAGTTCTAGTTCAGTTCTAGTTCAGTTCTAGTTCAGTTCTAGTTCAGTTCTAGTTCAGTTCTAGTTCAGTTCTAGTTCAGTTCTAGTTCAGTTCTAGTTCAGTTCTAGTTCAATTCTAGTTCAGTTCTAGTTCAGTTCTAGTTCAGTTCTAGTTCAGTTCTATTTCAGTTCTAGTTCGGTTCTAGTTAAGTTATAGTTCAGTTATAGTTCAGTTATAGTTCAGTTCTAATACAGTTCTAGTTCAGTTCTAGTTCAGTTCTAGTTCAGTTCTAGTTCAGTTCTAGTTCAGTTCTAGTTCAGTTCTAGTTCAGTTCTAGTTCAGTTCTAGTTCAGTTCTAGTTCAGTTCTAGTTCAGTTCTAGTTCAGTTCTAGTTCAGTTCTAGTTCAGTTCTAATTCAGTTCTAGTTCAGTTCTTATTCAGTTCTAGTGCAGTTCTGATTTAGTTTATTTCTACTGCAGTTCTAGTTCAGTTCTGGTTTAGTATGGTATAGTTCTTGTTTGTAACTAGTATACAAACAACTTTTAACACCACAAACTTCAATAATCTGTCAATACTGTAACACGTTGGGTTATGATGGAATGTTATAAAGTGCATTATCTGAAAACAAAGTCCAACTTTTTATTAAAGTATAAAAAAATAAGTATGTATCTTCCCACACCAAAATATTAAAAAATATATCTCTCTCATCTTAACTAATCCTTTCCTTTTCGTAGGCCTATGCACCGTTAAGAGTCAGAGACAAGTGTTATTTTTATTAGCCAAAGAAAAAACTTTTTACGCATTTCAAGATGTTGCGATATCGATTTTGCTGTGGCTCGTAATCATATTTTTAGATTTTTTGGTTATTTCCTATATAAATTACGAAAATTTAAGTTGTTTCAAAGTTTGGAAAGAAACCATAAAACTAAAAGAAAAATAAAATATTATCGTGGGAATTTTACAGCAGTCGTAGCTGTCGACAAACGTTAAACTATCACTATGTATGTGTGTCATTGCAGTGGTTGTTTTGAAAATTGAAAATTTAGTTTTTATTAGATTTAATTTAAAAAAATCGACTAAAAGGCACCGTTAATATGTGTAGTGCAGTGGTAGTTGTTGTCGAACTACCAAAAACTATTTAACAGTTTTTTATTAAACAAAATGCAGGCAAAATTGCAACTGCTGCTGCCAAAGCGATCGCTGGTTGTTGTCGTCGGCTGGTGTCTCAATCACATTAAATTCGAATACCAAAAACCCATTCACTTTTTTTTACTTCTCTGGTAGTTGGTTTACAAAAAAAAAATACTGTAAAGTAGTAGTTTTAGACCCAAAAACAAACAAGGAACAAACTGAAAAGATAACTACAAAAAATAATTATTTTTTACAAAACTATTCAGATCACCACAAACAACAACTAGTACATAGAAAAATGTAAGCTTTAAGTTTTGTAGGCCCAAAAAATCATTCATTCGCAAAGATTAAACATTTTATAGGAAAAAAAAATGGAAAATGAAATGTTTACAGAAACTATATAACCCAGCAAAGAAAAAAACTGAAATAGCTGAAAATAAATTCTTGTCAGTTTCTGTAGATTATTGCTAAATTTGAAGGTATTGTTGCAAGAAATTGAAAATCAGAGACAAAAAATTATAGATTGGTCGGTTGCTCGGCCGGTCTGCTGCTAATATTTGGTTAAGTTGACTACTTTGCAATTTGTTTGTTGTTTAAACTATTGGCATTTTGTTACTTCTAAATATTTAGTTGTTGGAATTTTAAACCTTTACACAAACAAAAAAATTATTTTTACTTATTTTTGAGAAAAAAAAAAATTCTACAAAAGGGTATATAGAGGAATATGGACTTTCCTTATAAGTTTTGGTAGAGGAATTTACGTCTACTTCAAAATTTTTTCTTTAGAATTTAATAAAAATCGAAAGTGTCGTTTAAAGTTTTATAAAACTTTGTCGATTTTATTCGACATAATAGAACATTTTGGGTCCATAATAACGTTTAATTATTATGAACCCAAAAGTCCTAAAGCTATGCAAAATAATGAACCGATTTCAACCATTTTCAAAAGCATTTTAAGACTATTAAGACTATGTGTCAAATTTTACCAATTTATCTTGAAAATTACGACCTGTAGCGTGCGCATTAGCTTTACATGGGTAGACAGACATTGCTAAATCAATTCAGAATGCGATTCTGAGCCGAATAGTACTTAAAGGGGTAGGTAGGGTATAAACTTATGTAGCATAGAACGCGAAGAAGATAAAGAGTGTAGATCATCAGCCTAGAATAGAACTAAAATATAACTAGAATAGAGCTAGAACAGAACTAGAACAGAAATAGAACAGAACTAGAACAGAACTAGAACAGAACTAGAACAGAACTAGAACAGAACTAGAACAGAACTAGAACAGAACTAGAACAGAACTGGAACAGAACTAGAACAGAACTAGAACAGAACTAGAACAGAACTAGAACAGAACTAGAACAGAACTAGAACAGAACTAGAACAGAACTGAACAAGAAACGAACCGGAAGTGAACTTGAATTGGAGTTGAACTGGAACTTTAGGTTCTAGTTCAACTATTTTTGTGCAGTGTAAACGGATTAAATTTGGCCTTCCACGTGTAGTATTAAATGCTTATTTTATGTGACACTATTGTCATACAAGAGACAACGACAACCAAAACAAACTAACAAAAAAAAGAAACATTCACAAATCTTTGCAATATTTTCAACAGTGATGCGAGTATACATATATAAATCAAATACTGTGCCCTACAGTGCTAAAGGCAAACATCAACAATTTACAATTGCCGAAGAAAAAATCTAAGTATTTCTATGTTGTTAGATTCCTGTTGAAAATATCAAACATATGTACATATAAGGCAACGGCAATAAAACTTAATAACTTTAAAAGACAAAGATGTAGTAATTAATTGTTTTTGAGCCCACTGCCTGTCACTAGAAATTTCGATAGTTACTCACTCACTTTATTCGAACACTCACAAACATTTCAGCGTTCGCTCTGATTCAATTAAACGAATTTATTATTCACTAAATATCTATAAACTTGTCCCATGGTGTACAGGGTACATACATACCTATTACCAAATTCACATACATTGATATGTGTGTACTTACGTATTACTTTTGAAGCGAATTGAGTACTACCGCAAAGTTTGAAGTATTTTTGACAGTTATTTCGTCTAGGTTATGTCAGTTCACAGCGTTTATTGTATTGTTCGTTTACTTGATGTCGGTGTGTTACTCACTTTCTGTGTGAAAATTAGTTGGTCGGATACCCTACTTTAGGTAACGATGACTAACTAAGTAACTAAGTAACTAACTAACTAGCCAACCAACCAACTAACTAACTAACCAACTAACTAAATAACTAACTAACTAACTAACTATCTAACTAACTAACTAACTAACTAACTAACTAACTAACTAACTAACTAACTAACTAACTAACTAACTAACTAACTAACTAACTAACTAACTAACTAACTAACTAACTTACTAACTAACTAACTAACTAACTAACTAACTAACTAACTAACTAACTATCTAACTAACTAACTAACTAACTAACTAACTAACTAACTAACTAACTAACTAACTAACTAACTAACTATTTCTTTCACCTTCTCATTAGATTCTAAAAGATCGAAGACACTAAATTTTTCGGATTAAAACTATTCACAATCTCCACATGATAAATCAATCATACGCCCCGTACTCACATACATATGTATATGCATCTTAACTAATACTTTTTGAAACATTTAAAATTTCTATTGGCTTTTGATTACACAAATATGTTATAAAAATTTAAAAATTTTTAACCAAATATTTAATTAAACTCAATACTAGTAATACGATACATATACATTCCCTCGTAAAACTTGGTCTAATACAATTACGAGTTGTATCTCCTTAATATTATTAAAACGATACGAAAATATTCACTCAATCACAGGCATTATGAGCAGGTCCAAATTGTTGCAAAAATAAATACTAAGTACCACAAACAATAATAACAACAAAAAAACCATCAATAATCGAATTGCAACTTCAAGGAGCGAAAAAAAAAATCGAAAAATATCAAGTAGAATAGCAAACAAAACAGAAACAAAATCAAGTCACAAATTATTGCAAAATTGAGTCACGATTTGTAAAATGAAAAGGAATTTTGTTGAATTCAAGAAACAGGGAGTTTTTCTTTCCATACTTCAATACCATACATTGACAAACTGCCAAATAAAATGATAGACAAGCGACAAAGGCAGTCAAACTAGACTGTTTGTTTAGGCAGACTGTCGTGGAAACTGTCAGGTATAATTCGCAAATATAGTAGAGCAAGAGTAACAATTTTCATGTAGATATTGAACACAATTTGCAAAACATACTATTCTCAGCTACAAATAGCAAGTGCTTTTGCTATATGATTATTTTTTGTTACATTTTTTTGTAAGTTTATTGTTTTTGTTCGGTTTGATGTTATGGATTTAAAACGGTTTTCCAACAAATTTTTGGAGGGTTTGTCAATGCATATTCATTCTATGGGATTTGTATTTAGTTGTTGCTGTTGCTTTGTTAATTTTGTGGATATACATACTCACAAAGCGACAATAACTTGAAGAGAAATAGTTTCTATTTCTAAGTATGAATGTATAGCTTATGATACCCTACACCAGTCAGTATGTTAAAAATGGGGATTATTAAAAAAACAAAGCATTTGTTTTGTTTTTTAACTATATTAAGGAATATTTTGACTATTTTTGCACAAAAAGAGATTTTTTACTATGTTGGTAGAGGACTTCAAGTCTACTTCAAAGTTATTTATGTACAATTTAATAGTATTATTTATGTTTATAAGTGAATTTTGAGCTTCAAGTCATTTTCTGAAGGGAGTTTGTATTAGGGCTAGTAACAAATTAGGCCCGATCATTACAAAAATCGGTAATGTTAATAAAAGTTCTATAAAACTAAGTTTTACCGTCTTTTGTTGACATAAAAGAACATTTAACTTAATTATGAGCCCAAAGGCCACATTCGGGGGGTGCGGTTGTATGGAGGCTAGGCGATTAACAGATTTTATCTATTTTCAATAGGTTTCGTCCGGGCCAAAAGAAGAAGAGTGTGTGCCAAATTTCATAAAAATTGCGACTGCTACCTTACGCACAAGGTTTACATGAACAGCCAGCCAGATGGACGGACGATTGGAAAACGACTCTAAGCCGATATTTGTGTATGTTACAAACATCAGCACAAACCCAATATACCCCTCTTCCTAAAGTAGTGTAGGGTATAAAAAGTGATAATTGTCAAAAGTTTGTTAGTTAGTTAGTGAGTTAGTTAGTTAGTTAGTTAGTTAGTTAGTTAGTTAGTTATTTAGTTATTTAGTTATTTAGTTATTTAGTTATTTAGTTATTTAGTTATTTAGTTATTTAGTTATTTAGTTATTTAGTTATTTAGTTATTTAGTTATTTAGTTATTTAGTTATTTAGTTATTTAGTTATTTAGTTATTTAGTTATTTAGTTATTTAGTTATTTAGTTATTTAGTTATTTAGTTATTTAGTTATTTAGTTATTTAGTTATTTAGTTATTTAGTTATCTTTTTTAACTTCTAAACTTGAAACTCTTCGCACTTCAATAAGAGTTTGTAGGCAAACAACTACCAGCAACTCTAGAGTTGTAAGACAAACTTTAAAACCTTGTATATTCAAACAAAGCCTTTAACCACATGGTTGATCAGTTGTAGCGATGGTCAAAATGTTCCAATCCTATAACATTGTAAATGGCTATATCGATGTGCATGGTTTTTAGTGTTTGTTGAATATTAAGTTCATACGTTTATTACCATGTTTTTTGCTGGTTTATAGTTAGATTGGAGTACTTCCCAACTGCTTACTTTTTTAAGACATGTGCATTACTTAGAATGATCTTTGTAGTGAGTAACAAATTAATAGACTATTAATATACGTATCATCGTCAACTACTTACTTGGTAATCACTTGCCTCTTTGTTATTAAAGCTTTTACTGTGTCAGTACGATCGCTTACAAATACATACTTAAATAAGTAATTACAATTAGGAAGTTAAAAAGCAGTTTTCCGTTGTGGAACACTAAAAGTAATTCAGACGGTATATAGTAGTACAAGTAAGTACAAATCATTTTTAGGTTTTTAGTACATAAAAACCATAATTTTACACTTAATCAGTTATTACTTGTGATCACAGACTTTTCTAGGAAAAAAAAACTTCAATAATTTTTGCCACAATTTAAACCATATTTAACAACAATTGCAACAAATTTTAGCTAAGAGTATTGAAAAATTTTATGCGTACAACGTGTTGAGAGTCATGTTGTCAGAGACCATGTATGTATGTACGAATATATCGCAAAAAATCAATAATAATGAAACCAAATCTCAGCTTATGGGAATGTTTTTGATTTTTTGAATTTCGTAAAAATAAAAATTATTTATATTGATACATATGGTGGCAAACATACATACGTACATATTTATAACTATTCATGAAATTTTCAAATTACATAAATGTGTTGAAGTTGTAAAATTGTACAAAATTTTTAGTTTTTTTTTATATTTTCAATATAAACATAAATGTGGTCAAATTGATTATTTGATTTGTGGGTTGGGTTTTGTTTTTTGTACTTTTTTGGAGCTATTTACTTTTTTGCTTTAAAGTACCCCATAATTTAATTTAAATTTAAATAAATTTGAAAAAAAATTGTTTGCTGTATTGTGTTGAAAACCATTTTTTTTTTTTGAACGAAAAGAATTTAATTAAGATAATTTGTTGCTGCTTGAGGTTGTTTTGTATGTGAATTGATTTAAATGGCAAATTTTAAACATTTATTTAAGAAGTTGTACTGGGGCATAGTAGAAACGAAACGAAAAATTAGTCATCGTTTTGAAGAAATATATAATTCTTGTCCAATTCACATTTGGTGTCGTATGGTTGTATCGTTTTATGTCATATTTTTGTACTATAAGCTGCTTTTGTGGGTAGGGTATTATGGATTTGTGCTGTAATCGTCCTATAACTACAATAAAGTATACCAATAGGCATAGGATCATTTTCTGAGTCAATTATGTCATGTCAGTACTTCCATCCGTCTATCTCTTGAAGATAATTGAACACATACGCGTTTTTTAACCAAAGGACGAAGCCTAATGAAAATGTTTGAAATCAGTCGGTTATTTCTCTTAGCCCCCATACAACAAAACCTCCAAAATGAGCTTTTGAGCTAATAATTATGTTCAATATCTCAATAAAAGTCAGCTCAACCAAGTTTTACAAAAACTTAGATGATCTTGCCTAATTTCATAAAGATCAGTTCTTATTTGACTTTAGTTGCTATAAAAAATCCCTTTCGGATAATGATTTGAATTTCTGAAAAATACTATACAAATATTAATCTATTCCCTAAATGTTATTACGATAGGACTATGTATCATATAGTTTCAGGAATGTGTTTTTCCTTCTATAAATTGCTTAAATCTATCGGAAAATAAGATAAATAAGATAAATGCTTTATCCCAGGAAAAATTTGTGAACTTGTTCTTAAAACATCTAATTTTAGAACGAGTGCAAATAGAACCACTACCGATTCTTAAACAATAGCCTTGGAACTAATGAATGTCAACATTACTTCTGGAACCCGTTCTTCGGAAAATTGTTATGGTTCTTAAATACTTCTAAAGAGTTTTAGGAACTAGGTCTTTGACACTAATTATACATTGATACTACACTAGTTCAATGGAACGCGTTTCGAAACAACTTCTTGGAATCGGGAAAATGACAAATTTTTAAACTTATTTTTATCATAATGGAAAACGCATTCATATGTGTATTTCTGCCTTCAACTGAATAAAAAGGCTTTAAAAATGTCCCTCATTCAATTGTACCGGGAAAAATTTTAAGTTAGCTGCTGGTTCTGCATATCCTGTAGAAAAAAGAAGTAAAAAAGAAGTAGACTTTACTCCATGGAAGTACTGAAAAAAAGACCTGAAGATGTGATGATTTTAATACAAGTTTGACATAGAAGGTAGGTTTTTTTATTTGGTTCCCAATTCACTACATCTGAAGTCATTCTCAGGAAGTAATTTTTATGTTCTTTGTTTTGGAAGTATTAGGAATTGCCATAGACTTAAATAATATTGACTTAAATAATATTAACATAAATTAATAAATTACACGCATTTATCAATCAACTCCAAAATAAAATGAGTTTAATTCAAAAATCTTCAGTACAAAACAATATGCTTTCAATTTAAACAAAATTGGATTCTTTTCGTTTCTTTGGAAGTTAATAAACATCACTTCTACAGAACGTATAAAAAAATCACTTAGTGCTACTTCTGAAGTGGTAATAAATGAAAGTACTTCGTTTTATTTTTGCTGGGACATGGCAGAATGATCATAAAATTTATGGTAATAAGACATTGATAAATGCTTAATAAAGTTATTGATGGTTTATTATTGGAATTTTGTATGGAAAATTTATGTAATAAACCTAAAATAATCAATTAATGTTTTTTATGAATACGAGGGTAAGTCTTTTAATAAAATTGGTGCAACATAAAGAATTCCCTAACAGTTTCTTTGAATTGGTGCTAATCCTCTAAAAAATAACTATTTTTTTTTTAATTAATTAGGCATACGCCTTCTCTAAAGCTTCCCTAGAACTAGTTTCGAGGTTGACAAAGTCGGAAAAAAATCATTGATTAAAGAACTAGTTCCAGAGCCTTCCCAAAGGATGAGTGTCGACTCTTCAGAAACAGTTCAGAACGTGACAATTTCAGACCATAATCATGCGTTCTAGAACTAGTTGTAGAACATATACAAATCACATTTAATATTCAGAACGGGTGTAGGGTTTCATATGATCTGTCTAGTCCTACAACTACTTTCTTATTACACCCAACACTACTTTAGTTTGTAGGGTATTTTAGTTTTATGCTGATGTTTGTAACACACAATAACATTGGCTCTATACCCACTTTAAAGTATACCAATCGGCTCAGATCATTTTCGTTCATGTAAACTTTGTAATCAAACTACAGGTCGCAATTTTGAAGATAATTCAACGAAATTTGGTACATGATCTTCTATTGTCCCAGAGACGAAGCCTATTGAAAATGGTTAAGCTCGGTTATTAATTCACCTAGCTCGTATACAAATGAACCCCCAAATAGGGTTTGTAAACCTCGTAATCAAACTACAGGTAGCAATTTTGGAGATAATTTAATAAAATTTTGCACATGATTTTCTATGGTACCGTAGATGAAGCCTGTCAATTTCTTACTTGTTTGATTTGTTGTTGTTTTAAATAATTATGGCATACATTAATACGACATCGATTGGGAATAGGAAAATTTTTTAAACTCACACAAATCGTTTCCCTCAAATCTTATGATAAATTTTGTAATTTTTTAAATATATAAAAAATTATTTATAAACACCTCATTTATTTAAAGTAGCATTTTTAAAAATCTAAAATTTTTTTCTATTTTTTTTTAAATTTTTTTTTAAACACATAAAAATCATTACCCAATATTGTATAATTTAAAACAAATAAAACATTCGCTCATAAAGTAAAAAAACAACAAAACACATAATGATGACCTCGAAGAACTAGTATTATTTTGTTTTGCAAAATAAACTGAAAATTGTTTAAAAAAAATAAGTGCAAAAACCATGTAAAACTAACTGCACATTAAGCTTCTTTTACTGTAGATGTTGTTAATTTTTTTCTTCGTCTTTTGCCATCTAATTTAAGCAATAAAGCAAAAAAATTTTTTTGAACAAAATTGTAAGCCACCTTTTAACTGAAATATTTTTTAGCTATATCTAACTAAAACCATAGCAAAAGCATGTACCATCTAACAAAACACCTCCACCACAATCAAACAACATCCCAGTCACTTTATAATACAATCACCTTTCAATCTCATTGACGAGTTCACAGATTCGCTTGTCTTGTCTGAGCAGTAAAGTTTGCGAAACGCCCCACTATAATACACATCAATGCCAAAAATGTTTACTAATCATAGCGAAAAAAAAAACAACAAAACCATAAAACTACAACAACTACATAAGAAATAATATTGAAAAATTATAAAAAATAAATCTTTTAGTTTATCGTATAACAAAAAAAAAAAAAAAAAAATATTATTAAAATGATGACAGCGAGTGTTAATGTTTGGTTTTTCGGTATATTTTTTCTTTAAGACAAATAGAAAAAAACACCGATAATAAATGTGATCTGCAAAAGATATTTCAGATTACACTGGACAACAGACAATAACAACTAGAAATGATTTTGATCAGCTCAGTGCTAAGGAATTGCTTGATTAGCTACGAAATGTACGATAAGGGAAAAAGTATTTTGCGCAACTCCTCAGTTACCCTTTTATTCCGGGTAACCACGATTTATAGCCTTCTGAGGACCCTAACCGTTAAAGAACTTAGATCTGTCAGCTTAGACGACGATATTGTAATACTTCTAAGGAGAAGGGACCAACATTACTTATGTTGAATTTCTGAATAAACTCAGAATACAACCTTAAGCTGGGCTTAACAGAGAGACCTGACTGGAATGTACATAATCACTAAACAGGATGCCAGTATGACACATTTATAAAAATCTAACTAGACAAATTCTTAGATATGCTGCAACTCTCGCGGTGATAACGATCAAATTCAGGATTAAATTCTTTTACCGGTTCTGTCCCCCGGGCCATGAACCTTAATGAAATAACACATCGTGATGGCTATACCGGTTAATAAAAGTGCTACCAGTACCTCTATTCTACTGGAACTATTAACTGGTAAAGATTATATATATACTCGGCCTATTCTTGAAATGATTTAAATTGGTATCAAACCAGAGGGCAACATAATATAGTACCACGGAAACCGGTAGCCTGCACTACAGAGTTTCGAGTTTCGAGTTTCGAATGAATGAGAAGAGTGCTGGTTTGAAAGGTAATGGATAAATCTGAATTTTTCTTCCTTGTCCAGGTAATACAGAAAAAACTCTGTTCATATAAGATTTACCACAGTGTGTTCTCTGTGAGTAAGAACAGTATCCACGGCTTTTTTGATAGATTCGTGTTTCGGTCTACCGAATACATCTCTAGAAGCTGTCATCGATTCCAAAGAGGTAATTGCATCAGATTGGTTGGAAACGGAAGTGATGTTTCTGCATATCCGAATTTGGAGTAATCAGGATGAAGTGTCAAAAAATGAAAGGTGTTCACGTAAAGCATTTCGATATCTTTATGCCGCTCCAAGTTTTCAAAAACCACAGGGTAAGCCGGTGGACTTATAAATTAATGAATTTGCACTGATAATGCAAACATTGGGCATGAGCTGGTGTGCGACATACCATCGGATATTTGTATCCGATAACACGAATTCTCAGTGGTTTTGAGTAATGACGGATGGAGAAAGTTTTAGTTTGAGTGGAGCTGTTAATGCCTTAATATTTAAATTAACGGCGATTTGTCTTATCTTATCACAGAATCAACGTATTACAGTAGGACCTTGTGGCCACTGAAGTAAGTCTTGTCAATTAAAACTGATATCGTATTTTGAACTAAAAGTACTTCCCTAGTTACTGTAGCCGAAACTGCGGAGCCAAATAAGTAAATTGTGCGACATTAAGTGGTTAAAGAATGCACTGGGGTAAGTTTTTATATGATGAGAGTATTCTAGAGAAATGAGCATTCCTCATAATATCGATAAGGTTTGAATTTGGGTAAGGCCCTTCTATTGAATCTAAAATAGTGATTTAACTTTTTCTTGTCCGGATAAGTATTAGACTTGCCTTATGCTACCAGGCATTCCGTAACGGGGCTACTATGACAAGAGATTTTATAGCTCGAGTACTTGATGTATGAAGAGGAAAAGAGATAGTAGATAGAGAATAAAAAAGGGAAAGAGAAGAGTCCGGAAAAGATGGCTGACGAGAAAGGGAACGGACAGCATACATGTCGAAGAGTATGATATGTCAAAGAGTACAGACGTATGATACAGCTTGATGATAATTAAGATTCAGACACATTCCAATTCCAAATGAACATTCGATAAGTCAAATAGTACGACCCAATTGTCCCAATTTGAGCATCAACAAAGGCAGGTCATAACCATCGGTCCAACACTTTGACAAGGCTAATGTTCGAATGTCTCGCCATCTCATTGAGAGACCTCCGGCATTCTAGATGTGGTAACCGCGCCCGTTAGAGATTTACTAGCAGCTTGAATAACAGTTTAAATTCTAATATCTCAAATTCAAATTCCAAATTCCTCAGTATACACACGTAAGCAATTGTTTAAAGGAAGGTGGTATTGTTAAGACTCGATTTGACTTAGCCTAATGGATACTGCAGTAATCATTGAGTCTAAAAAAGAATCTAATTCCAAATTCCTCGTGTATCACACGGCAACAGTTGTTGAATGGAGAGTAGGATTCCTGAGACTCCGAGGAGTTATAGTATCAGAATTGTCTCAATAGAAACAAATTCAGGATGCAGTAATCAACAGCATGCTAGGATCTCGGAAGAAAATCCATGATTTTCGCGTGACCTCTGGAACAAACGTTCATTTGCCAGTTAAGCTCAGTTTAAATATAATTGGGTGCTAATTAAGCATATTAAACCGCGCTTTTGAGGGAATTGTACGTAGGGCAACGTTAATGGATAATGCAGAAGGTCTCATAACCATTTCCAAGTATTGCCCATGTTACGTTTATCAGCATGATGACAGCCCTAAATAGCGCATAAACATTTCCCGGGTTAATACCGCAGCAAGGTCTAAGGGCCTTCCAATAAGCATATAACACTGTAATAATTTTAGATGTTTTGGAGAGCACAATAGTTCTCCAACTAACTTAACATTTCAAACCATTTGAACGTTTTGAAAATCGAACTTTTCTCTATATTTAGTTATCCGGTGTAATAAGTTTAGCTTTTATGTTTGATTTCTGCAGTTCAAAATTCAATTGAAATAAAAACTGACAAAACGTAAAGTTTGTTTATTATTGAAATAAAAACAAAAGAAAAAAAAAACTTAACAAATTTATTGCAAACTTTAAAATAATACTAGTGGCAAAAAACAACAAAATTAAAACTGTATGCAATGTTAGTCCACAGATACAATAACGATTCATGTGCAGTTATAAATAAATAAAAAAAAATAAATAAATAAAATAACAAATAAATATACACTTTTAAATACTATTGTTGTGTTTTTTTTTTGTTCGCTAACAGATTTTCTTGTGTTCCAGTTAGGTCAGGTTTCAGATGTGGTACATTTGACTGTAAATTGTACAACAAACAAATAAATTTATTTGAATTTTTTACTCATGTTTGGAAGCAAAAAAGTTGAAGTTAAATTAAAGCAAAAAAAAAAATCAAACAAACATAATAATGGTCAAACTAAACTGAAATAACAATAGCCGGCCATTGGAGTGGACCACCTTGTGTGACCTTCTTTAAATTTTGGTTGTTTTTATACCCTACACCACCATAGTGGGAAGGGTATTATACGTTTGTACTGATGTTTGTAATACACAAAGATATTGGTCCTACACCCATCATAAAGTATACCGATCGACTCAGAATCACTATTAGCCATGTCCGGCTGACTGTCCATGTAAACCTTGTGTGCAAGGTACATGTCGCAATTTTTAATATATTTTGATAAAATTTGGACCATACGTGTTTTTCGGCCCAACGACGAAGCCTATTGAAAATGGTTGAAATCAGTCCATTATTTCAGCTAGCCATGAACGAAAATCTATGTTTACCGTTGCTCCCCATATAACCCCTCTTTTGGAATATCACTTTTTCGGAATTAAGGCAAAAAACTTAAATGATTTATTATAAAAAAATAATACACATTTTTAACACACGCAATCGTGTAGGGTATCATATGGCGGCCATGCCCGACTATACTTTCCTACTTGTTCTAACAACAATTCTAAGTTGAGTCTACTGAACTTATGAAGTGATCAATCAAACAAAACATCGTGAGATGGGAAATGATCAAAATCTATAAAATATAGTTAGACTTTCCAGTAACTGCTGAATGAGATCCTCACTACTTCCTTAGTAATTACGAATTATTAAATAATCTCTAACATAACAACTGATCAATAACTTCAACTGCAACAAGATCACTAGATCACTGACTAGTAACTGCTGAATGAGATCCTCACTACTTCCTTAGTAATTACGAATTATTAAATAATCTCTAACATGACAACTGATCAATAACTTCAACTGCAACAAGATCACTAGATCACTGACTAATACTGATTAGAAATAGTGCATCTTTGAGTCGTTTTATACTATTCTTTTTTTTCTCTTCTACCTCCACAATTTCAAAATACTTACATTGTAAAAGAGCCGTAAAAAATTGTCTAGATTATAAAATATCTAACACAATACAATATGGACATTATTGGCTTAAAAGAGATCAGCAACAAACACTTATAACAGGTATTTAAAAGTAATGGTTAATAATGTAATTAAATGATTAATTGCTACAATGTTTACAAATAAACTAATTAAAAAGAATGAACTGTGACAGTAAAGGTTTGTAATTGATAATGCAAATTGATATTATCATACGAATACTTTATGTTTTAATTCCCGAAAAAAGAAGTATAATTAAGTGGTTAGCATAGTTTTTTAATTTCGAAAGTCCTTTGGACTTAGAGCTATTGTTATAGTTTAAAGAAAGTACAACTAAGTTCCGTATGATTTGTTGAATATTTTCAATCATAACTTGGTACTAGCGAAATATAAACGAGGCACCAGTTAGTCCCTACAAGTGCTTCTTTCCCGGCACAATAGGTCAACATTCTTATATAGTTTTGTGAGTTTTGGTTTGTTGCTATGGAAGTGTGACTCCATGCAAAATTAGAGAAGTTCGTGCTTTGAACCTCCAAATATGCTCATAGCAGTTGTTGTTAAATTTGAAGGACCATCAAAGAAGGATGAGCTTTAAATTAAAGGATTGCATTCCTCATAAACCGCTAGATTAGTAGTACTGAAAGGAGTCCCATAATTTTCTCAATCAAGGCTGAAAAAAAGCATCTATAATGTTCTAAAATTGCCTAGTGAATATTCGAGTTATAAGCCTCTAGTCCAACATTTTGAATGAAAAAGTTCACTGTTAATATGCATTGGAATTTGTCAATTGATCCGCTTACAGTTTGATATTGAAAACCACAATAATATTTGGATCTAATTTCGGAAATACGAAAGTTTTTTAATTTCGAAAGTCCTTTGGACTTAGAGCTATTGTTATATTTTAATGAAAGTTCAACTAAGCTCCGTCTCATTTGTTGAATATTCTCAATCATTATTTGGTACTAGCGAAATATTAACGTTCAAGTGAGGTACCAATTAGCCGCTTCAAGTGCTTCTTTACCGGCACCGAAAAATCTATTGCAGTTTTGGTTTGTTGCTATGGAAGTGTAACTCCATGCAAAATAAGAGAAGTTCGTGCTTTGAACCTCCAAATATGCTCATAGCAGTTGTTGAAAAAAAGCTTCTATAATGTTCTAAAATTGTCTAGTTAATATTCGAGTTATAAGCCTCTAGTCCAACATTTTGAATGAAAAAGTTCACTGTTAAGACGCATTGGAATTTGTCAATTGATTCGCTAACACTTTTTATCTATTCATTCGTCCTACTCGCGTTACGATTACTCCATAGTTTGTTTGTGGCTCTACCAAATCTTATTTACTTGCGTTTTAAAGGATAACTTCTCTTTAAAGTTCCCTTCTTGTTAAAACAGCTACATTCACTCATAGGTTACAGATTATTCCCTAGTGGCCTGGTAGTCATATGATACAAAGCATACTTCTCAGGTTTAACATTATCAGCTCATATCGCTATAATTCCTAATATACATACTCCGATATTGCATTCACTAGTTCTTGAAAGCTAGTAATTTGGGATTAGGGATAACCGTAGTCTGTTTTTGGGGTTTCAATAAAGAAATCAAGTCCCGTTTTGTTCTACAGTTTGAAGCCAACTGCTTTGCATCAGATTCCCTTTACATGTTCTGTATTTTCAATGTATAAATCAAAGTCCGTTTTGTTTCTCAGTTTAGAGTCAACCAAGTTGCAACTTTGCATCAGTTAAAATGGTCTATCAGTGATTTAAAGTCTACGACGTGTTCGGTGTATGTTATGCGATTGCGCAAGTCCTATGTTTGTGTTTAACCCTCAAATGAGTCCAATAATGACGTGTCCTATAACTGATTTTAGTCAGATGCCCTAATATAAACAGCTCTTCATTTTTGGACTTGCGCATTCCACAGATATAGTTTCTTGAAGATTTACGAGATACGAGAATGCTTTTGTTCCTCAGTTTTATCTTAGTTGTACAATTTTAATTAAAATGCATATGAAAAACTAATTCGACACAACCATATTCAACCAATTTTCATATCCGTCAATTTTAGAATCAGCAGTATTGACAAACGAGAGAAAGGGTTTGCAGTTTCTTAATAATTCTTTTAGAGCCAATGATTTTTATGAAATCTGAAAGTCCGGCAATTTGATCAAAGGTCATATACATAGGTCATCTAGGACATTACAATGTGTAGTTTTAACATATTTGAATTAGTTTTTGCCAGTATTATCCCTTTTTTTCAGTCGAGTCAATGAAATATCTTAAATTTTCAAACAGAAACCCATAACCTGACACTGATAGTGAAATGTGCCGAAAAAAAAACTAACGCAAATAAAGAAAAACAAAACCTTCTCTACTGTGGCCTTTAAACAAAATCACTATCATTATCAAACGATCGATCGATGACATTCCAAACAAAAGCAATTTTTAATCCAAACTGACCATAACTAAATGACCAAATTGGAATTTATACTACTACTACTACTACTACTACTACTACTACTAGTACCATTGAAAAGTCACTGCATAAATTTTCATAATCATTTTATTCTTCTTTTCTTTTCATTCCATTGCATCTTGTGTTTAAAGACTTCAATTTGCTCTCAATAGACAACATTTCGGCATCCATATGCAACGTCAATTTGCCACACAAAGATTGCAAACATTCAACGGCTGACAATCATTGTCAGTATTTCATCAAAAAACACTTCACTCCGTACACAACGTTGTAGCAAAAAGACGTTGGACGACGACATTGTACCTCAATGGATGAAGATAACGACGTTTCAGGCACAAACAGTCTTGCAAAAAAAAACATAACAACTATTCCACACAATAGAGGTTAGCAACGGTAACTTGTTGTTACTCACACTCAAACACAAACACACATTACAATAGAAGTTTTTTTGTTGTTGTTGCTGTTGCAAGTTGTTACCAACAATGCTGCTAACGAAAAAATAAATGTAAGTAAAAAACTGTTAAAATAAACTGCTGCAAACAACTACAACAGCAACCAAAATTATAGTAAAATGATCAAAGTTTATAGTGAGCGAGTGAACAAAAACTTAAATAAAAAAAACTAGTGAAATAAAAAGTTTTTTTTTAAGAAGAAAAATACTTCCTTATGAGATGGATTTACAATCAATGAGTATTTACAACCTAACGCTGCTTGCTGTCTTGCCTGGCTATACAGAGTACAGTGTAATTTAGAGCCAATGAAGTCAACATAGCCAAAATACAGCAAAAAAAAGGGGGACAAGTAGTCATAGAAGTAGTGGAGGCTTATACAGAATTAGTTGTTGCAATTGTAAATAGTTAAACTTGTAAGAAGGTACACAAAGTGCTTGAAAAAGAATCAAAGAAAAACAAAAAAAAAAACAATAAATGAATGGTTTTACATGCCTTAGTTGAACGGTTGACTGAATGGACGGATGGATAGTTGGTTGAATAGATAGATAGAACTATGTATAGTTAGATGGATGGATGGATGTATGAACGTATCAATAGATAGATATAGCTGCTAGAGTATAGTATGGTAAATATTATTAGAAAATTTTATGAAGATACTTTTACTTTAACATGCAATGAGAAAAGACTAGGAGGTAGAAGATGAAATGGAGTCGAACAAAAAGAATTCCCAAGTAATCATTATTAAACCAAATAAAAGTCTGTATTTGTGTGCAGTTTGTCGCTTTTGTTGAAAATAATAGAGAAACAAAAAGTAAGTAAATGTTGCATAAGGGGTTGGCCCAGCATTGGATATAATACATATATCGTGTAAAACGACTTCTGAACTTACAACTAGGGAAATGTTCTGAAAGATGAAGTTATCAGCATTGTTGTCATCATAATTGCCATCTTGTCACAATCAATTATTAAAACATATCACCATTTACGACTTCTGTTGTCTGTTCGGATTAAGTCCAATGACTAAACTAACCGATATTGATTCAAGAGATTTGTTAATCTAAGATAAGACTATAAACGAGATTTCAAGAAAACAAATTAAAAATGCTCAATTATGTTTTTAAGCGAATGACGATTATGTCTATAAAATACTTATTTCAAGTTATCCTTCCTAATAACGCAGTGCTTTAAGAAACTTCTCCAATATTAGAAAACGTATTCAAAATAATTTCTTTGAGACCTCACAGGGCATGAAGATCTTCCCAATTTAATGCTATTTCAATCAGGTGGAAAAGAGGTTTCACGAATTCTTCTTATTTTTCTAATAAAAACTGGTTGCATCATCGGTCTTTTCTTGCAATAATTTGATCTTGGGTCGATACATAGAGCAATGTTTCCAACTTTGTCTGGTCCCGGTTATTGAGGCGTTACCTTCGGGGTGCCTTTAAATCCGAACTTGGATGAAAGTACTAAACCTTGCTTCCTGGACAAGAAAATACCAGTGACAGACAAAGTTAAGTACTTAGGTGTATTCCTCGGCCAGAAATTAAAATGGATACAACTACATAGAGGATACGACCAACAAGTCACATAGGTGCTGGCCGATATGTAAGAGAACTATAGGCATGAAAAGTAGTCTTAGTCGTACTATAACAAATTGTAATGAGAACAATTCTAGCTTATGCTTCAATAATCTTGTGGATTGCTTTAGACAAAAAGTGCAATATCAAACTACTACAGGGAGTTATAGGACACGTCATCAATGTATACTGGAAACATT
This sequence comes from Lucilia cuprina, assembly GCF_022045245.1. Classification (NCBI taxonomy): domain Eukaryota; kingdom Metazoa; phylum Arthropoda; class Insecta; order Diptera; family Calliphoridae; genus Lucilia; species Lucilia cuprina. The sequence goes on along the minus strand of NC_060953.1, from coordinate 38,940,222 downwards.
GGAAGGACAATTATCGGACGTGCCTGATCGTTTACCACACACAGAATATGTCGGAAAAATTGAAACGCTGATCCCAAATAGAATGTCTTCGACAAGCGGAACTTTAGAGCAAATACAAGTAGGAATCCGTATTTACACGGATGGCTCTAAGATCGTATTAGATTGTAAAAAAGCTTTAACCCAGATGTAAGGTTTATATGATGTACCAGCCCACTCGGGAGTAGTTGGCAACGAAAGGGCAAGTGTAATAGTTTTAAAGGAAAAGGGATATCGATGCCGTTAAACTGACAAACGCAAAACCATTCAACCAGACTGAATTGAGAATCAGGATTACCACTACATCTATGCAAAATTGGACGTGTGTATTCAGACGAATGTAGTGTATATGGAGAGGACGATGAAACTCTGGAGTACTTTATTTCTCACTGCCAAACATTCGCCGATGTAAGATCTTAGTATATTGGATGTGATGTTATTCCAAAAATAAGTGCACAACAGGCCCAATAGTGGCCTAGGTGTATTTCTTCGGATTTGATGTAGTGTACATCCTTCTATCAACCTAACCTAATTTTTACTGGTTTTCCCTAAGTTAGAGTTGTAAACTCTGGAAACGTATGTTTAACAAGATGTCGTAGGAAGTTCAGAAAAATTTTCTTAAACTACCGTATATAGCGGATCAAATAATTGAATCGAAGATGAAACTTGAGTATGGATATTGTAATTATTTAACTGGAACTGGAATATCTAGCCAGTAAGATCTAGAGAAATCTAAGCTTTTGTTGTTACTGCTCATTTCGATCAAGAAAATTAGGAAAAGCTGTAGTTTTTGAGTTAAATTTAAAAAAAAAATTAAGGCAGAGATGCTTTGTTCTTTTTAGAACAACAACATAGATTGCGGATGTTAAGTCTGTATTGAATTAGGAAAACTGTAGTATGGAATAACATGATTGTTTTATTTAAAGTATTGTAACTTTGCATACAAGAGACGGTAAGTTGCAATGGGAACTAAAACCAAATTCAAAGAAGAGCCCTTTTAATAAAAATATTACCATTTAAGCACTATAGGGTCCAGTAGATTACCATAATGAGAACTTTAATATTAAGGATTGTCCAGATAAAACATAACTTTAAAAGAGTGGAAAACACCATTTCAGATCCTAAACAGGCTCTACAAAACTGACTGAAATATATGATCTATTCGGGACTATGTAATGCAGGCAAACAAAGGAGGTCCTGTAGATTACCATAATGAGATCTCTAATATTAAGGATTGTCCAGTTAAATCTTAACTTTAAAAGAGTGGAAAACACCATTTCAGTTCCTAAACAGACCCTACAAAACTGACTGAAATATATGATCTATTGGAGACTATGCAGACATACCCCATGTTTACATAGAAGAATATTTTGAATCACTTTTAGTAGTTATTATGTTGTTATGCATGTGTGGATTACGTGTTTCTCACCTAGGACATTGCAAAGCTAAATGGAACAAGTTTTAATCGTATCGGCCGTAGTTGTTTGCGCTTATCTCTTTAAACACGTATAAGAAGTACCCTCCCATGAGTCAGTGCAGTCCTTTCGGGTCTTATAGACAAACGGGGTCTGTTAGTGCTCCGCAGTTCTGATTTGAAAAAGAGTGTCCAATGTATGTCATGGGGCGCTACTAAATTAATACAAGTGTTAATGCAGTAATATGAACAGATGGATCAACTATAAAAGTGATCGATATGGTAAGGTTATTTCAACATATATACCTCCAACCCAACCCCTTAAATCCGTTGGCTAAAAATTTACAATATTTATACAAAAGTAGAACCAAACCATCATTTGTTATGTTCAATTCTATCTATAATTTTCCTTTTATATATATATATATATATATATATATATATTTATATATATATATATTATATATATATATATAAATATATATTTATATATATATTATATATATATATAATATAAATATATATATATATATATATATATATATATATATATATAATATATATAAATATAATTTATATATATATTATATTTTCTTTTCTTACACGTATTGTGAAAAGTTTTCTTATTTCTCATATCATCTACTTTTTAGGTTAAAGTCAAAATAAGCAATATAAATGTACTAAAAACTCTGTAAGCCTCAGAATACATTTCTTGGCGACTTGGCGAAGCAAGAAAGAAAAAACCTTCCTTTTGGACACATCTTGGAAAAAAAAAAACTAAAAGAAAAGAAAGAGTAGTGAGTATGAAAGAAAAACTATCAATAGATTTTATGCTTTTTAATGTTGTATTGTTGTATTTAGTGTTTTAGTTTTATTTTGTTTTTTTTTCACTAGTATTTCAACCGTGTGGTGAAAGATACATTTAAACTGTCGTCAATGTTGGCTGCTGTTGGTTGTTGGATGTTTGGTCTGTGTACTCAATTTGAGATCGTGTTGAAAGCAACGCTTTAAATTTTTATGTATTATGAATCGTTTTTTATTTTTTAATTTTTGGTTTTTATATTTCTTTGTTTGTTGAGACTTCCTTCTTTCTTAAAAAAAGTGGAATCAACTGCATAGGAGAAAAAACTTTCAAAATAATAAATGTTGGTGCAAACAAAATTATTAGATTGTCGTAGGCAAATAGTTGTAAAAATCAATAGACAGTTCAACTCAGAAATGGACAGACGGAAAAAATTAGTTTTATTGTTTTCTGAGGAGTAAAGAAAAAAGAATAAATCTTAATTTAGCACAAAAGTGTTTCCAAAACAAAAGCTAAAGGAAATTTGTCTATAATCTATATAGTCATAAAATATGAATGTAGGCGAGAAGTCAAACGATTTATTTCTATTAGATATGTGCTGAGATCCAATTGACTGATCTTAAATATAACGAAATACAAAATTTTTAATTAATCATTTAACTTAATTTGAAATACCTACTTTCAAAACTCCTAGAAAACATTTAACAGGCTTCCTTTCGAAAAATTTCCTCATCAACATCTCCATCGATTGGCCTGGACAAATATGGTAATTGTCATCGTTTAATGTAACATCGGTTTATTTGTTTTAATCACTTAAGTAACCTATTCAACACACTCTTCTCCTCATAGCATATACCATGCTTGGAAAATTCAATACTTTAGTATATATAGACTAGACTATAGTCTAGTCTATAGTCTAGTCTATAGTCTAGTCTATAGTCTAGTCTATAGTCTAGTCTATAGTCTAGTCTATAGTCTAGTCTATAGTCTAG
>NC_060953.1:38924865-38936878 GCF_022045245.1 Lucilia cuprina | reverse complement strand
GAACTGAACTAGAACTGAACTAGAACTGAACTAGAACTGAACTAGAACTGAACTAGAACTGAACTAGAACTGAACTAGAACTGAACTAGAGCTGAACTAGAACTAAACCAGAACTTAAACTGAACAAATAAGTAAAACTAAACCTGATTTCAAAAGAAATGAATTGGAATTGCACTAAGAGAAAACTAAACCATATGAAAAAATTATAGCTGAACTATACAGGAAGCAAGACGTATTGAACACATTGGGGTACTTCTTCAGCTTCTATAATTTTTGGTTATAAAAATCCTTTGTTTAACGATGAACGGTAGAAGCGACAAGTTGTTTCTTCGTTTAACAAAGAAATTTAGTTCAATTTATGTAAATGTTTTTTTTAATCTACATATTTTTGATGTCAATACCTCATATTTATCTAAAACCTACAATCTTAACAAATGCAAAAAAAATGTATAATTTTAAAGAAGATACACACAACAACACATTTAAATAAAACTAAAGAAATATCATTTAATTATGAATCATGTAGTCATTACCAGACCAGAAAAAACAACAATCCTTAAGGAAACATGTGTTTTTGTCGTTTCTTATTGTTCTTCGGTTGTTGTTTCATTTATCGCGTGCTTTGTGCGTAAAAGGTCCTGTATTTTTTTATCAGAAACGACAAAAACATCTGTCGTTATATCCTGATATCACAACTGCTTTACTATCGACAAAAAAGAAGAAAAATACCTATGTATATTGTTCCTGTAATATTCAATGATCATCAAATTAGCGAAATATAATATAAAAGAATAAGAAACAAAAATACGAATTAAACTTAACTGAATGAACCCCCAATAAATGTCTCTTAATAACATGTAAAGTAAAGAAAAAACATTCTACAGTTTAAATGCGGTCAAATAAAATATTATGGCAGCTGATCCTTTGTGATGTCAATGATCATGTCGATTATTATTTTTACGATTATGATCCCTGTTTATGTATGAATGTAGACACTTCCTTCTCTTTCAAAATGAATATGAATGAATAATTTTAGCAAGATCATTAAATTTTTATGATCAAAAGGGGCATTGTTCAATAATTTAAAATGTTTTTCATCATCAATAACTAACTGCCCTTAAACCAGCAAAACGAAATGGCCAATTGTATATCATCAGCATTTTACATGAACTACATATCTTTGTATGTATGTACACATATGTATGAGATCATTATCGCTTATAATTTTGCAGTTAGTGTCCAAATGTCATTTTATATTTATTCATTTATAATGGCTTTTAAAAATTATTAAGTTTGAGAAAGCCAATAGCGTGACCAAGAAATATAGTAAAATTATATTGATAACACAGAATTATTCACTTCAGTTCTTCTTCAGATCTAGTTCAGTTCTAGCTCAATTCTAGTTCAGTTTTAGCGAAGTTCTAGTTCAGTTCTAGTTCAGTTCTAGTTCAGTTCTAGTTCAGTTCTAGTTCAGTTCTAGTTCAGTTCTAGTTCAGTTCTAGTTCAGTTCTAATTCAGTTCTAATTCAGTTCTAGTTCAGTTCTAGTTCAGTTCTAGTTCAGTTCTAGTTCAGTTCAGTTCAGTTCTAGTTCAGTTCTTGTTCAGTTCTAGTTCATTTCTAGTTCTAGTTCAGTTCTAGTTCAGTTCTAGTTCAGTTCTAGTTCAGTTCTAGTTCAGTTCTAGTTCAGTTCTAGTTCAGTTCTAGTTCAGTTCTAGTTCAGTTCTAGTTCAGTTCTAGTTCAGTTCTAGTTCAGTTCTAGTTCAGTTCTAGTTCAGTTCTAGTTCAGTTCTAGTTCAGTTCTAGTTCAGTTCTAGTTCAGTTCTGGTTCAGTTCTAGTTCAGTTTAAGATCGTCTTGAGATCAGTTTCTTTAGGATCATCCAATTTAAAATATCTTTAGCGAAACTTTAACATACCTCTTGTAGTAAAAATCCCCTCCAGCCTACAACTATCATAAACTTAAAATTTAGTAATAGAAGCTGGTTTTAGCCTATTTGATAAAAAATAACTTTAAATGCTGAAATATATCAAATGTAAGCAGAAGAAAATTATAAAAAAGAAAATATCTATCTAACCTAACAAAACCTATAATAATAAAAAACAACACTACATCACCAACTTGTAAGACACCAAAAGTGTACAATAAAACATTTCAATTCACACTTGGTGGCTTGGAATGTTTGTTACGCATTAATTCAAGCCATTTGTTACCAATAAAACAGAAGAAAAAGACTAAAGGTAAAAAATATGTGTGTAAATGTAAGTTACTCGAACGTTCTTTAAAACAAACATATAAAAACGTTAAAATAATAAAAAAGAAAGAAACCAGAAATATCAATAACTTAAAGCAAGAGAAAAGAAAAACACATTAATAAATAAAAATTATAATGGTGACCGATCGACCACACTAAAAGATTTCAATATCAGTTTTATGCCACAATATTTATCGAACATATACTTTCATCAACGTAATCTCTACGCCATGATGATGATAATGATCACAATATACATATGTGCATATGTATATGTACATCCTCTACAATAAAGAAGATCATTTTAAGTCATTATTTTCATAATCATCATCATTGAGAATTAATTTAGATTTGTGTTGTCAATGAACATCTCTAGAAACATCAAGTCAGTTATAGAAACTGCAGCAGCAACTGCAATTTGCAGCCACCATCACATCACACCAATATCCAAGTGAACGATTTTTCTTAATTTCCCTTATGTTCTTTGCCACTATAAACGCCCTGGTATGGGTGTTTCACAGAATGTTTTGTGTTGTTTTTTATGAATTTAATGCTGTTTATAGTTGGTGTTCTTTCTTGTTGTCGGCTTGTTGTTAATCTTTATGTGATTTTATTGATTCCATGTCCGCGCGTTTGTCTATATGTTTCATTATTTCAATGTCTATTGAATGCCTGAATTGTTGGATGAATGACGGTGGTATTTTAATAATGATGAAATGACCATTCCTATTATTGTCTTTACCATGATATTGTCCATATTTAGTAGAAGAAAGTTCTAGATGGGAAGTGTTTATCAATTATAGAGTTAATTAAAGTTAAAGAGTGGATAATGATGATGCAGTATGTTAAAAGTGTAAGATGAATGAGTACTTACTTTAACAAGTTTACGAATTTTACTCTGAATTTTTGTCATATTTAACATTTCTATTCATTGATTATTTAACTTAATTACTTTAGTAAGTTGTGTATTTGAAAAGTGGGGCTTCTAATATTTTAAAATTAATTAATTAATTAAACAAAATAAAAAATAGAACTTAAGACATTTATTCTTAAGTGGGCTAGAAGAAAACAACGGTTGAAATAGAATAAATTTCGGATCGATCCTCACTAAAGAGAAGAGAGTTTTTGTCTTCTCTTTACTTGTGTTCGAATGTTTAAGCCAATAATAAGCATTAGGGTTAGGTTAGATTGATAGCAGGTTGTATACTACATCAAATCCAAAGATATACACCTAGGCCACTATCAGGCCTATTGTGCGCTCCTTATCGCGAAAAAAGAAAACAAGTACGAATGTATAGCCGGGCATAGACGACCTTGACCTTCAAGTCATTTTCTGAAGGGAGTTTTTATGGGGGCTAGGGTCAAATGATTACAAAAATCGGTAATGTCATTAAAAGTTCTATAAAACTAGTTAGTTAGTTAGTTTAGTTATATATACATCAAATCCGAAGAAATACACCTAGGCCTCTATCGGGCCTGTTGTGCGCTCCTTAACCAGTCCCTCAGGTGGGAATCGAACCCACCACCTCCGGTCTACCAGACTAGAACTCTAACCACTAACCTACCGGAGGCCACTCTATAAAACTAAGTTTTTACGCTTTTTGTTGAACTAATAGAACATTTAACTTAATTATGAGCCCAAAAGCCGAATAGGGTGTACGGTTGTTTGGGGGCTAGGCGAAATAATGAACCAATTTCATCAATAGGCTTCGTCCTTAGGCAAAACAAGGAGCTTGTGCCAAATTTCATCCAATTATCCTGAAAATTGCGACCAGGACGGACTTAGCTTAATCGAATCCGAAAACGATTGGTATACTTTAAGGATGGCATAGGACGAATATTATTGTGTTACAAACATCAGCACAAACCCAATATACTCTACACTAAAGTGGTGTAGGGTATAAAAGAAGTTTACTGAATGAATTATTTTTCAGTGTTCAAAAACTCAGTTTCCTGCACGTAATTTCTAAGAATCTTCTAATCAGTGTTAGTTAAGAATGTTATTTCCGGAATAACATCACTTCCATGATAATCAGATCTAACATCGACGAATGCCTGGCAGTAACAAGGAAAGTGCTCCAGAGTTTCACTGTCCTCTACACATGCTTTACATTCGTCTAAATCCGCACGTCTAATTTTACATAGATGTGCTTGTAATTCTGTGTGTCCACTCAAAATACTTACCATCATACTAACTTCAGACTTGCTCATCTTGAGGAGATTTTTCGTCTTGCTCTCATCAGGGTCACCCCTTCGTGGTTCTACCCACTGTTTCATTATTCTAAGAGACCTTATGGGATTCTCTCACCCATATTTCTAGATCAACTTTTGTTACGTCAAGTGGTTTTGCGTTTGTCAGGTTAACTGCTTCGAGCTCCCTTCCCTTTAAAGCTTTAACATTCGCCCTTTCGTTGCCGACTACTCCCGAATGGCCTAGTACCCATATGATGTAAATCTTACCTCTGTAAGAGTATTCAGTTAAAGCTTTCTTAAAATATAATAAGGTCTACGATTTAGTTTTATCACCTGATATTGCCCTAATTGCATTCTGGCTGTCGAAAAATATATATTAACCACTATGGCGCTATATTTATTCTAATTCTATTCTAATCCAATCCAAGCTGTGTTATGATTTGGTAAACGGTAGTATATTAGTAATAAGCATTAATGACATTTTCTTAATGGGACTACATATGTGGGGTTAGGTTAATTAGGGACCGATTCTCTTAAAACAAGACAGGTTGATTTTGGCTCATACGAAAGTTAAGTATATTGAATTTCTTTGCTATATTCGAACTTTAACTGTATTGCGGGGGCCACTTTTATCGGGGATAGGTGAAAATATCGGCCGATATATATGGACAATATATTGTACAAATTGCAGCAATAGAGAATATTTGTGCAAAATCAGCTCTTTGGATATTTCCATTAGAAATCTGTAGTGTTTTCAACAGACAGACTCACAATTAGGCGGACGGATCATCTAAGGATTCAGAATATATATACTTTTGTGAGTCTATAAACAATATTTCGATGTGTCTCCCCAATCATTTTTGATAGAGGGTATTAAAAGAATGATGAAAATGGTACCGCTATAGATTACTTGTGGACAGTAATAATCTTCAATAATCTGAAGTGGGACTAATATAAGAGCTACGACTAATTGTGGATTGATCTGTAAACAAGTTTGTACTCATTTAAAATTTTATCTTTTTGTAATGAAACTAGACTCCTTCTTAGTAATGCAGTAGTCATTGAAAAGTAAGCTGTTAGATAAGAACAAATCATTATCATGATTTTTGATGGATATTAAATCATTATTATGATCCGTAAAATTCTATCCATTATATTACATTTTCTTTATAGATTAGTAAACTAATTAATTTTTAACAAAATTAGTAAAAGGGTGAGAAAAGAAAACAGTAAAAGAATAAACAAAATATTTAATAAAAACAAATTTCAACCAATTTATGTAGATATAAAAAATCTGGTTGTTTAATTTAATGATGATAGATACAATGACCGACTGACTGTCTTCTTATTTAAAATACCATTAGACGACTTTTATTTTTTTTATTAATTTAATGTTTTTGTAACCTTTTCTTAATATTTGATGTTTTTGTCTGACTGGTTTTATTTTCTGTCTTTGTTGTAAAAATAAAATTTATAAGACGTTTTCTATCACCTTTTTATTTCTTTAAAAGTTGCCCAGGAATTTTCACTTTATTTAATTTTTCTTTTTATTCTTCTTCTCATTATTGATTTATTACATTTCATTTTTAAAGTAAAATGTTTCAACAAAATATATAAAAATATATAAAGAAACAGGTATTAAAATATACATCTTTATGTTGAATGGTTATAGTGGACAACATTTTCAGTTCCCTGCCAACTGATAGACATCCATCTATCGTGCCTTACCTTTAAACTCTCTTCGTCTGCTTTATTTTCATTCATTTTTGTTTTTAAATAAATAGTTTATTCTTTATTCATTATTGATTTAAGGTAAACTTAAAATTTCATACAAATTGTTGTATTTATATACTAAGAGTTGATGTTGTTGCTGTCCGGGTTTTATCTTCTGTCTGATGATGTTCATATCTCAACATTTCTTCAGCAAACTGAGTAAATTATGATTATCAAATTTCTCCTATTCTGCTATAACTTATTTAAACAGGAGAATTAAGTAAAAAATATATTAATGAACTAGAACTGAATTTTATCTGGCCCAAACTGAACTAGAGTGAACTAAACCTGAACCAGAACTGAACTAGAACTAAACTAAAACTAAACTAAAACTGGACTAGAACTGAACTAGAAATGAACTAGAACTGAACTAGAACTGAGATAGAACTGAACTAGAACTGAACTAGAACTGAACTAGAACTGAACTAGAACTGAATTAGAACTGAACTAGAACTGGACTAGAACTGAACTAGAACTGAACTAGAACTGAACTAGAACTGAACTAGAACTGAACTAGAACTGAACTAGAACTGAACTAGAACTGAACTAGAACTGAACTAGAACTGAACTAGAACTGAACTAGAATTAAACTAGAAATGAACTAGAACTAGGGACATGACCGATTTTGTCCATTTCCGATAACTAGCAAGATTCTGGAAACATTTCCTAGTTCCTTTTTGCTTTGCAGGGATTCAGAATTTATTTCGATGTGTTACACAATGAGTGACAAAATCAATATACCGGCCATGTCAGTAAATATACATGTATGCATATAACATTGACAGTTATGTGTATTCACAAGATAAGTGCAGACTGTAAACAAATAAATTGCATTGATGTTGGCTGCCATTCAAAATAACACAAATAACAATTAGGCCGCCACACTGTGCCCGGTGAGCATTTAATGGAAGATAATATCGACACAATATTGACATACTAAAAGGCATGTTCAGAGAAAATGTATGATCCTGTATATTTCCAGCTTATACAACAGCTGACAATTCCAAAAAGTGTCATTTTTGGGCAGGACTCGTAACAAATAATAATTGTCTATATAAAATTAAAATTGAAATACTTTGTATAGTAAATAAATAATTTTGAGTAATTTTACCACAAATGCTCCGAAATTTGATGTAACTCTTTTATATTGCAAGAAAACTTTTTAAAGTACCCAGCTTAAAAGACAATTTAGAATATTTAAGACAAATCTTTTAGTTCTAATCTTTAAATAAATTTATTCAAATGTTCTATTTTCGAGTTTTTAAGTTGTAACTTGTATCTTGTGTTTGTTTATTTGTATCTATGAATGTGTTTACTTGCCACATTAAATACTTCATTCCACATACTACAGTCAGTCGTCATACACACCCAGAATATATGCATTATTAATGTTTTTGTTGCTGTTGTGTTTCTTCGTTTATGACGAAGAACTTGTTATGAATCACTGACCTCTTAATTTAACGGTAAATCCATTTTTTATACTTTTAACAAGCTAAGAGTTCAACCTGCTGCTTGCTGCCCCTTGCTGAAGTTGCTGCTGCAGTCGTCTCCACTGCTGCTTACATGACAACAATGTTATTGCTGTTGATTTTAGAAGTCAACAACATAAAAAGTAAAAAACAACAGATTTTTGAATTTAAATACGAACCGGTTAACAACACCCGCGCGTTTTTTCACTGTTTTGTATCTGTTTTTAGTGTATTTCTTTTGAAATTCTTAAGAAAGTGTGAGAAAAGTTAATTTTCTTTAATTTTTTTACGCTTGTAATTTAAAATTTTATATTTTGAAAGGGATATGAAAATTGGGTTTTTATAAGGTTATGTTTATCAATATTTCTGAAACTAAATTTGAACTGAACTAGAACTGAACTAGAACTGAACTAGAACTGAACTAGAACTGAACTAGAACTGAACTAGAACTGAACTAGAACTAGAACTGAACTAGAACTGAACTAGAACTGAACTAGAACTGAACTAGAACTGAACTAGAACTGAACTAGAACTGAACTAGAACTGAACTAGAACTGAACTAGAACTGAACTAGAACTAGAACCGAACTAGAACTGAAGTAGAACTGAACTAGAACTGAAGTAGCACTGAACTAGAACTGAACTAGAACTTAACTAGATCTTAACGAGAACTGAAGTAAATATGAAATATAATTCATTTAAGTAATAAAATATATACTTCTTTTTAGAAAAAAATCTGTATAAGTTAATTCTCTTGTGTATGTATGTGTAAGTTGTGAAGCAAACACTTCTTTATTTTATCGATCGATTTCTGGCTTTTTCCACAATATTCTTCTTTTGTTCAAATTCCTGTCATCATTTCTTTTTTCTCGTCTTTTTTTGATTTTATACGAATTTTATTTTATAATAAAAAACCTCTTTCTTTTCTCTGGCAAGTTATTTTGCATTTGAGTTACGAGTATTTTTGATTCTTAAATTTATTCTTTATTTTTGTTTTGATTCATTTTGTGTTTTTTTTTTTGTGTATTTCAAGGCATTGATCTGCATTTCTTACTTTTTTGTTGTTGTTGGATTTTAACTACTGCAGTCGGAGTGTGAGAAAGTTTTTATTTGGGAATTGTTGTTGCCGTTAATTCGTTATAAATGATTTTTTTTTGTATTTTTGATTCATTTGTTAAGAATTTTTTAAACTGTTTTTTTTTATCTGTTGAATATTTTTTGTGTGTGATTTTTTTCTTATTATTATTATTGTTGTACTTAAGTGTGTGTCCCACAATATTTATGCAGTACTGTGTTTTTATTCGAATTTTGCCAGTTGAACATCATGGTGGCATTTTTGTCTTTCTTTGGTTTATTTTTGACGCTTAGTTGTGTCTGATGAATCTTTTTTAAATTAATTTCTAAGAATATTTTATGATTTAATTTGTTTCTTATTAATTTCATTTAAGAATAATTATGCAAATTTTTATCAGAGCTTTTTTAATGCGTTTAAAAAAAAATATTGTTTAATAAATGCTCTCATTTAGTCTGAGTACGCGTTAGATGGAATTGAATTTTTTCTATTTATTTTTTACTTTAGCCTCTAGTCTAGTCGATTCTAGTCTGGCTATATTCTACTTGACTGCAGTCTATTTGACTTGTACTTTAGTCTAGGTTGGCTTTAGTCTAGTTGACTGTAGGCTTGTCTGACTATAGTCTAGTCGTCTCTAGTTTAGTAGACTTCAGTCTAGTCAACAATCGTAGTTTACTGTAGTTTAGTCGATTCTAGTATAGTCAACAATAGTCTAGTCGACTGTCGTTTACTGTTGTTTAGTCGACTCTTGTCTTGTCGACTATAGTCTACTCGAATGTAGTTAAGTCGACTACAGTCTAGTCTAGTAAATAATATTATAGTCGACACTTTAGTCTAGTTGAGTATAGACTCTAATCTAGTCGAATCGACTCAAGTAAACTATAGTCTAGTCGACTCTAGTCTAGTCAACACTAACCTAGTCTACTCAACTCCAGTCTTGTCGTCTATATAGAATAGTCGTCGCTAGTCTAGTCGAATCTAGTCTAATCGACTGCAATCTAGTCGAATCTAGTCTAATCGACTGCAATCTAGTCGAATCTAGTCTAATCGAATGTAATCTAGTCGACTCTAGTCTAATCGACTGTAATCAAATCGACTCTAGTCCAATCGACTGTAATCAAGTCAACTCTAGTCTAGTCGACTTTAGTCATTCGACTCTAATCTAGCCGACTCTAGTCAGTCGACTCTAGTCTAGTCTACTCTAGTCAGTCGACTCTAGTCTAGTTATTTAGTTGACTTTAGTCTAGTCAACTCCAGCCTAGTCTATTCAACTCCAGTCTAGTCGAATATATTCTAGTCGACTGTAGTCTAGTCGACTATATTCTAGTCGACTGTAGTCTAGTCGACTATATTCTAGTCGACTGTAGTCTAGTCGACTATAGTCTAGTCGACTGTAGTCTAGTCGACTGTAGTGAAGGCGACTGTAGTCTAGTCGACTGTATTCTAGTAGATTGTAGTCTAGTCGACTTTAGACTGCTCGACTGCAGTCTAGTCGACTCTAGTCTAGTTAAGCTCCAAATACGTTTTCTTATTATAAAATTTTTATTTTCTTAAAAGTTCCCCTTTAAAAGTTGTAAAACAATCAAGTTAAACAAACTATTTGTTATTTTTAATTATTTCAAAATTAACCACAAATTATATCATTTATATTTTCTGTTATTCCATTGTTTAGCATTATTGTTATCTGTGTTCAGGGGTTCGAAAAAAAGAAAACATGACACTGTTGTCGTTATCTTTTTCAGTCAGTCTGTACAATTGTTTTTAACCACAAAAATTATAATAATAATAAATACACAAACCTTACTCATATTCCTAGTTAAAAGTAATTATATTATTAATTGGAATATGGAACTAAAGACTAAATGAACTACACTTTCGTAGAACTGATAAGGAATAAATAAGCAGTATGAGAAAAATTACAAAATAGTAAAGAAAAAAGATAAAAATAAACAATTGTTTTATATGAAAAATTTTATGTGTGTTAAAGTCATTTGATTACTGTGACAAAGTAAAGTAATTCCAATTTTCACCAAAAATTTACTTTTTCAATAAAATTTTTTTCGTTTAAAACGAGAAACCCTAAAAATCCCTTTTTTATAAAAATTTCCAAAAATCAAAGATTTTCACTGGAAATTTTAATTTTCACTATTTTTATAAGTATACTAAATATAACTGTTATTAAATTTTGAATTAATTTATTTTTATAACTATAAATACAAAAAAAAAAAACATAATTTTCCACCAACTGTATAAATGTCCGTCTAACTGTCTAAACATTTCTCTTTGAAAAATTGTTTGATTTTTCGTTGTTAAATTTAACCTAATTATGTTCAATTTCAATTTTTTTCTTTTATTTTTCTATTGTAGGTATGTATGTATTTATTGTACATTTTTCGTGTAATTACCAATCTCGCTCATACAGCATATGAATACACAAACTGACACACACACACAGAGGCAATAATAGTTTGTTTGTTTTGTTGCAAGATTATAAACTGGCAAAATAGCAAAAAAAAACTTTCACCAACATTTGTTGCAATGACATACTCTCCCAACTATAACTAGATAAATATAACTAAATGTATAACAGCAGCAGCAAGCGGCAGGCACAATATTGGACTCAGCTTAAATCGCAGCTACCAAACCATGCAACCAAACTGCCGACCGGCCAACAATCAACCATTAAATAGCGATGCAAAAATAAAAATTAGATGAACATGAGTTGAAGAAAACAAAAAAAAAATGTGCAACATGAACATTATTATTGTGGATGGATTTGTATTTGGGCAACATAGAGTTTAAGCAGAGCATGCGCATAATTGGCTATAAATTATTGTTAATTGTTAAACGAAATTAAACAAACAACTATTTTAAATCTTTGGAAAGAGTCTTACTTGAGTAGATTGTATTAGAGTGGACTGGCCGGCCGGGGCTATAAAATTGTTTTGTTTAATTTTGTTTTGCATGTTAAACATATTTAGGATTTTGCTCTACAAATCTTTTGTCAGGTATGGAGAATAAACATTTTAATTTGAGGTAATAGTTCTTTTTAGGTTTTAAATGACTACAATATTATAGGCCAGATTATACCATTGACTTATAGACTAGGCAATTGACTAGACTATAGACTGGACTATAGACTAGACTGCAGACTAGACTATAGACTAGACTATAGACTAGGCTATAGACTAGACTATAGACTAGACTATAGACTAGACTATAGACTAGACTATAGACTAGACTATAGACTAGACTA
>NC_060953.1:38922591-38924765 GCF_022045245.1 Lucilia cuprina | reverse complement strand
ACAGAACTAGAACAGAACTAGAACAGAACTAGAACAGAACTAGAACAGAACTAGAACAGAACTAGAACAGAACTAGAACAGAACTAGAACAGAACTAAAACATAATTAGAACAGAACTAAAACATAACTAGAACAGAACAGAACAGAACTAGAACATATATTGAAAAGTAATAGACTATATCTAGAGTAAAATAAAAATTTATAAAGAAATAGAACTGAACTAGGTGTTATTCAGAATTAAAATAAAACTGAACTAGCATTATTTTGAAAGAAAATCTGTACCCGAATTTTATTAGAACAGATATTACCTTGAGAAGTTCCTCCATATAAGATTTTGTAAGGAGTTATTATTCTTTTTATTTCTAATATTAAAACAATATAAACAATGAAATCTTCAAAATAACGCGTTTAAAATTTTTATTACAAAAATTTCAACAATCCAAACTCTCATACACCAGACTACAATGAAATGAACTTTAAGCGTTATTTTCGTTTCAGCAACAGTCGATAAATAGTTGATGACGATGACGATGATTAGGGCCCTCTTAATACTGGTGTAAATACCAAAAATTACCAATAAACCACCATGGAAGACTTGCTTCAGTTTTCATTTAGACAAAAGCCAAATATAACAACAACAAATATTAAGTAAAAACAACAATAACTACAATGAAAGCAACATAAAGAATTGTATTTATGAGATGAAAACATGACATATAAAACAACATACAAAAACATATTCAACTAATACTGACAGACAGACAGACAGACAGACAGACAGACGAAGTGTGTGAATGAACAACACACAACGATAGACAACTGCGATTGCGTAGGTAGCAAGAAAAATAACTATTTAGGGTGCAACATAATGTGGTTTATAAACCATTCAAGGCATCCGCATTTAAACAACTACAAAAATTTTCCATTTAGGCAACCGAAAACTATATTGAATAAAGATACAATAGATACAGAAACAGACAACAAACAAAAATTTCTATAAAGGTGAAAATGTTTTGAAGGTTTACTTTTTTTCTTGTGTTTATATACATAGAGAGAGAGAGTGAGCTATAATCTGGCTAAATGTTGCATACAAATAACATACAGACATATGTTGTTGGTATCAGTATTTAACATGACGCGTGTCATCATCATGTAAAGGTGAAACAAATTGTCATTTAAGTGGGGAAGAACAACATTTTAGAAAAAAGCAACAAATTATATATAGTTTTCTAAACACCACTCAATTACTGTAAAATGCAGTTTGAATCGAGAAAAAAACTGAAAGTACTACAACAGAAGTGCTGAAATGTTTTCAACTTCCATTATGAATTGTAGTTTTGAGGTTTAAAAATAACTATAAACTCTTAAGATACCTAGTAAAATTTTCCTGAGTTAAATTTTTTAAGGGTAGATTTCTTAAGAAGTTAATGGATGATTGGCATTCCTTTTGATCCCTTTCGTACTCATTTAAGATTAGCAGTTTAATAATATCCTTTTAAAAACTACTGGAAACCATTCAATAAGTTGTTCTAGTATTTTTGAGTTCTTACAGCGAATGTAAACAATACAGTACAAGATAGATTGTTTTTTTTTTTTTTTGGTTTAGTTAGCTGTACTTTTTTTATAAATGAATAGTGTATTATTTTTCCTCTTAATTCCTGACGTTTTTTTAGAATTCAATGCTTTTGTCGTATTGTTCATAAAAAAAGAAATTTTTTTTTTTTTTTGGAGAATACAACAAAACAGCTGTCTCCTGTTTATATTATTGTTCAGGATGTGTTGTACGCATGTGCAACAGGACATGTGTGATGAGGTTTTTTTTTTAAATTTATTTTATTTTGTTTTATTTTATTCACTTTACGAAATTATTGTTTATACTTATTCACACCCTACTATAGACTGTGGTACATTGTTTTCGCCCTTTTGTAACACATTACTTTAAAAAATATACTATTTTTAAATTTTACGTAAACCGCGTCTCAGGGAAACATTTATATAAAAACGCTCAAAAGTGAAGACATAAAAAAACTACACTAAATTAAAGTAGAGCTAAACTAGAACTGGCTCAGAACTGAAATAGAACTGAACTAGAACTGAACTAGAACTGAACTAGAACTGAACTAGAACTGAACTAGAACTGAACTAGAACTGAACTAGAACTGAACTAGAACTGA
>NC_060953.1:38913609-38922491 GCF_022045245.1 Lucilia cuprina | reverse complement strand
CTGTTCTAGTTCTGTTCTAGTTCTGTTCTAGTTCTGTTCTAGTTCTGTTCTAGTTCTGTTCTAGTTCTGTTCTAGTTATGTTCTAGTTCTGTTCTAGTTCTGTTATAGCTCTGTTATAGGTCTGTTATAGTTCTGTTCTAGTTCTGTTATAGTTCTGTTATAGTTCTGTTCTAGTTATGTTCTAGTTCTGTTCTAGTTCTGTTCTAGTTCTGTTCTAGTTCTGTTCTAGTTCTGTTCTAGTTCTGTTCTAGTTCTGTTCTAGTTCTGTTCTAGTTCTGTTATAGTTCTGATCTAGTTCTGTTCTAGTTCTGTTCTAGTTCTGTTCTAGTTCTGTTCTTGTTCTGTTCTAGTTCTGTTCTAGTTCTGTTCTTGTTCTGTTCTAGTTCTGTTCTAGTACAGTTCTGTCGTAGTTCTCTTCAAGTTTTATTCCAGTTTTGCAGGGCATCTTTCAGTCGGGTATGTTCTACTACAATTTCTAACTTGTTCTGTTCTTCAAAATGTTAGAATCTCATATAGAAATTAAAATTCTTTACAAACTATTATGAAAAGATGAAAAAAGTTTTCATCCCGGAAGTCTAAACACCTTCACACGCATTTTTTATAGTTTTGTTGTGGAGGTCATAAAAAAAACTAAAGAAATCTGTAACTTTACTCCCCCTGCTTATCTTTACAGTTTAAACTTTAAAATGACAAGAAAATCAACATCAATTGTTGTTGTTTTTATTTGTCTTTAAATTGTTATGTTAATAAGTTAATATTGTTTTGTTTTCCATGCATATACTTACCGTGTTGTTATTGTTTTTTCTTAGTTTTTTTCTCCTTTTTATGTGACAAGTTCTATTTTATTTTCAAAGTTTAGAGTCAGTTTTATGTGCCTGAATTATTCATGGGTATCATATTTGCATTCTGGAATCTATTCGGTTTTTATAGTTTTGTGTAGTATAAGCTTTATTCCAATAGCTTCTAGTTAAACTTTTATACATACTTTAACGGTCATGGTCAGCGAATATAGCACTATAGTTATATGCTATCTAACTAACTAACTGACTGACTGACTGACTGACTGACTCAATAACTAACCAACTAGAACATTGACGGAACTAAAAAATACTTAATTTTCAATAACGATTCAACTTTTTTAAGATTCTGTTAAATATTTTCACTAAATGGCACCACATTAAATAGAAATACATTCATACTTATCATTTTACCAAAATTGTACTCAATTTTCACGCATAAAAATTCAATGACTAGACTCCCACCCGCAATTCGGGCGCCATAAGCGACACACAGCAACAGCAAAAATTCAAACAAAGAAACGAACGAACGAGTGAATAAAACCCACCAACTCAAACAGCCAGAAAAGAAGGAAGAAGAAAACCTTTTTATTTTGTCAGAAAAATTTCCACATATAGGGAACCTGCAGTCGTATTCCCCCACAAAATTCAAACGAGGCCAAAATGAGTACAAAAATACACAATTACCTACACCAAGGTAATAACACGGTACAGTTTAGTATAGAATTTTGCACCACTATGGAGCGAATGAACCTACACACAACTTTTAAAGACATGGTGGAACAGTGAAAATGAAAATGACAACAATAGCTAACATCAGAAGCAACTACAAATATTTGTATATATAAACAAACGATTTTTCGAGTAAATAACTCTTAGATGACTTTTTATCTCTCTCTCAGTTTGAGTTTTAATTTACCAGGCTGGCAGAAATTCAAAATAGGCGCGCACAGAGAAAATAACATAAAAGTACTCGTGTTTAAAGTACATCAAACACACACTCACACCTTCTCACTTCATAATGATGTTTGCTCGTTTTTATTGGTATGATTCAAGCAAAAAAGCATAAAATACAGAAAAATTATAAAAAAAAGAAATCAACGCATTTCTTCTCATCACCACCAAGCTAAACACTACTACAACATATTACCAACATCAACCATACTCATCCTCCTCCTCATCATCGTTGTTGTCGTCGTCTTTGTCAGCAGCAATGCCAGGCAAGCGTCATTTATATCTACAATAAACAACTACTACAGCAGCAGCAACAACAACAACAATATTATCATTATTCTCCACATCATCATTATTATTATTATTTTCATTTTATCATTATAAAAACAACTACAAACATTCGTTTTTGCCAATTTCCTCCCTCCAAAAGGAGACGAAAAGAGGGACCATTTACTCAATGATTTTGTATTTTGTTCTTCTTTTTTTGTTGTATTTGTGGAGACAAACACAATTCCAAAGTTACTCAGAAGAGTATTTATAGTCGTAAATAATTGTTTAAGTAGTTTTTGGTTGGTTTCTGAAGCAGAATAGATAGATGTTGGAGTAAAATTGTGTCCAAAACTCAATACTCAACAAATTTTGCTGCCATAAACAACAAAAGTAATATTTGAGAAACAACCAATTTAAACAAAAATTGTTGGGGTTTATAACACACTCTATTAGTGAGGAATAACTTAAACTAAAATTTTGAGAATGAGAAATTGAGTAGTTACATCTAGAGCAAATATATGATGATTTTAATTAATTAAAGGAATCTTTAAAATTTAAACATATTTTAAAGAAAACTGCATTTTAATAAAATGCTAGATTGAGTTATATTTGTAACAGCCAAAAATATTTGTCCTACACGCATCTTAAAGTATATCAACAGGTTCAGAATCACTGATTGGATTTAGCTATGTATGTCCGTCCTTCTGTGATGTGATATCCAATTAAAAAATTTTGCAATATAATTTGAAATTTCTGAAATTCAATTAAAAAAAATACTGAAATACAATTAGAAATGGTGTAGAACAACATGTTTTCATAATATTTTAAACCAATTTAGACGAATGCCAGGCAAACTAGGGAGGTAATGATTGATTTTTCAATTACAATAACATTTGAAGCATTACCAATTACAATTACTTTTAGTTGTGATTAAGGTTTTTCAATTACAATTATTTGTAACTATAATTGAAGTTATCTCAAATACAATTACTTGTACATAATTACAATCGAAAAATTTTGCAATTGCAATTACTTGTAATTGTGAATTTTATAATTTGTAATTTAAATTTAAATTACAAGTAATTACATTTGGTGAATTCAATTACAACTATAAGTTAATCACACAATCACTGTTCGATTACGAATTACAAGTAATTTTTATTGAAAAAACTTCAATTACAAGTAATTGTAAGTGGTTATTACTCAATTACACATTAGAAGTAATTTTAATTAACCATGTAATAAATTACTTTTTGTAATCATTATCCTCCATGCCTGATGCCAGATATTGTTAAAAATAATGTTCCAAAGTTTTACCGTGATCTTCAGACATTATGAGTACTCTCCTTATCTCGATCTTATCTCATTAGGTTCACCTCATACAATATTTATGGTTCAATCAACTGTTTCATTATTTCCAGTTGCTAAGTTAACTACCTCGAGCTCCTCTATTCTTAAAGAAAATACATTCGCTCTTGTGTTACCGATTATTCTCGAGTGGCTTAGTAACCATACATATAATGCAAATCTTGCTTCTTTCACTATTTGGTTAAAAATCCTCTATTCGTATAATTTCCATTCTAATCCAGTTTTTACATTTCGTTACTGCACGAACTTCTAACTAGAAGCGAATATTGTGATTAGGCAGAATCGGTAGAACCCCAGATCCGTTTTTTCATCCCGTTTACGGTCTTTGAATTGCTCTAATACTACATTTGGCAACGAGTTTTAATCAGTTTTTAGTCAGTGTCTCAAAGTTCTAATATCGTCTCTGGTCCGATATTTGTGTATAGACTTCCAGTATGTTCAGCATGTATTGATCTATTGATCGCTTTTGTTGAGACCTGTTCGGTTGCAAATGCTGCCTCAAAGGAACTCTAGTTTTCACATTTCGTTACTGCACGAACTTCTAACTAGAAGCGAGTGTTGCGATTAAGCAGAATGGGTAAGACCTCAGATCCATTATGTCCTCCTTTTTACGGCCTTTGAATTTCTAAAATATTATATTTGACCACGATTTTAATCAGTTGTCAATAAGTGTCTCAAAGTTCTAATATCGTCTCTGGTCCGATTTTTGTGTATAGCCTTCCAGTATGTCCAGCATGTATTGATCTATTGATCGCTTTTGTTGAGACCGGTTTGTTTGGTTGCAAATGCTGCCTCAAAATAACTTAGGACGACGCTCGTGGCTTTATATTTCACATTTTGTTCTAAACAGTTTAAGTATTAGGTTATTAAAAAGTTGGAGGCCTCTGGTAAGTCAGTGATTAGTGTTTAGTGAATTTTTGTGAACCGACATGGTGAAGACTTACCTTCTTCACCCTCATGGTTCAATTTAGCTATAGATCCATCTCTCTACAAAAATAATTCACATAGCTGAAAAGTAACAGTCCATCTAGGTTACAGTCCTTATGAGGCTATTAGTTGTAGAATGTTATGTTCGAAAATGAATTGGAGAAAAACTTTGTAGTTAGTGTTCATAACTTAATCATTTCTTAAATAAATCAAAAGAAAACTTTTTGATAAAATTCTTAAATTTCAAATTTAAGATCTATTTAAGATTTCATCAAACTCTTTTTTTCTCAAGAATTTTCGTAAATTATTTAGTTAGAATTTTCTTTTCTTAATCATTTAATATTAAAACTTGAAAAATATATCGTGTTTAAATTAAATTAAAATACTTCTGAATTGTTCACACTTGAGATAAATATTTCAAGCTTTAAGCCTTTAAACACACAAAAAATACAAGCTAAAAACAAAAACTAAAACACATTCACACAAACACTTATTCGCAAAAATACAAAAAGAATTCATAGATATTTCTGAACGTTAAACAGGTACAATAAAAATGCAGTTGGGAAAACTCACAAAAAAGAAACATATCAAGCCACGAAGAGCATAAGAAAGTGGCAACAACAACACTTCTTTGCCACACAAAAAACAATCCTAGTACAAACTTTAAAAAGCAAGCAAATAATTTATAGAAAAAATGTACAGAATACCAACAAAACACAGGTAAAACTAAACAATGCAATATTTGTTAAAAGTTAAAGTTACTCAGAGTTAGTAGTAGTTGTTGTTTGGGTAGATGATGGTTGGATGGTGGATAGATGGAAGCAGTTGTGAAGTAGTAGCATCATGTAACTCATACTATTCCTAGGAGTTGAAAAAGCATCAAGTATGAATGTTGTTATAAGAGTAGAATACGTACGTACGATTGCAAGTATGAGTTATAAACTTTTATTACCCAATGCAAACACGCTAGATAAGGTAGTGCGAGAGTTGTACGAATGAAACAGCAAACATGTGGACGAGTTGAATAAGTGCATTTAACAACAAACACACACACACACACAATTTCAAATAGACACTTGGATGAATTTTGGGTGGATTTAACCACCTTGGTATTGTTTAAAATTCCTCAACGAACAAAAGTTTGCTAAAGAATAGAGCATCCACAAAGGTAAGAACAACAAAAACAATATCATCTGAAAAAAAAACATACAAAATAGAAAAGTTTAAGTAACTTGCATGAACTGTGAAATTAGCGACATTGCCACTATTGAGTACTACTGCCTGACTTCCAGCCAATACCACTCTACTCCTGAGACTATGTGCTGCGACTACCACTACAGAAACAAAAACATATACTTTAGATGCTGTTGTCGGATATTAGTGCGCCGCTGAAACAACAAGGACAACGATTAAGCACAGTGTTTAAATGCAATAAAAAAGTAAAGAAAAGAATTTCAAAAGAACTGAACTAGAACTGAACTAGAACTGAATTAGAACTGAACTAGAACTGAACTAGAACTAAACTAGAACTGAACTAGAACTGATCTAGAACTGAACTAGAACTGAACTAGAATTGAACTAGAACTGAACTAGAACTGAACTAGAACTGAACTAGAACTGAACTAGAACTGAACTAGAACTGAACTAGAACTGAACTAGAACTGAACTAGAACTGAACAAGAACTGAACTAGAACTGAACTAGAACTGAACTAGAACTGAACTAGAACTGAAATAGAACTGAACTAGAACTAAACTAGAACTGAACTAGAACTGAACTAGAACTGAACTAGAACTGAACTAGAACTGAACTAGAACTGAACTAGAACTGAACTAGAACTGAACTAGAACTGAACTAGAATTGAACTAGAACTGAACTAGAACTGAACTAGAACTGAACTAGAACTGAACTAGAACTGAACTAGAACTGAACTAGAACTGAACTAGAACTGAACTAGAACTAAACTAGAACTGAACTAGAACTGAATTAGAACTGAACTAGAACTGAACTAGAACTAAACTAGAACTGAACTAGAACTAAACTAGAACTGAACTAGAAGAACTAGAACTGAACTAGAACTGAACTAGAACTGAACTAGAACTGAACTAGAACTGAACTAGAACTGAACTAGAACTGAACTAGAACTGAACTAGAACTGAACTAGAACTGAACTAGAACTGAACTAGAACAGAACTAGAACTGAACTAGAACTGAACTAGAACTGAACTAGAACTGAACTAGAAATGAACTAGAACTGAACTAGAACTGAACTAGAACTGAACTAGAACTGAACTAGAACTGAACTAGAACTGAACTAGAACTGAACTAGAACTGAACTAGAACTGAACTAGAACTGAACTAGAACTGAACTAGAACTGAACTAGAACTGAACTAGAACTGAACTAGAACTGAACTAGAACTGAACTAGAACTGAACTAGAACTGAATTAGAACTGAACTAGAACTGAACTAGAACTAAACTAGAACTGAACTAGAACTGAACTAGAACTGAACTAGAACTGAACTAGAACTGAACTAGAACTGAACTAGAACTGAACTAGAACTGAACTAGAACTGAACTAGAACTGAACTAGAACTGAACTAGAACTGAACTAGAACTGAACTAGAACTGAACTAGAACTGAACTAGAACTGAACTAGAACGGAACTAGAACTGAACTAGAACTGAACTAGAACTGAACTAGAACTGAACTAGAACTGAACTAGAACTGAACTAGAACTGAACTAGAACTGAACTAGAACTGAACTAGAACTGAACTAGAACTGAACTAGAACTGAACTAGAACTGAACTAGAACTGAACTAGAACTGAACTAGAACGGAACTAGAACTGAACTAGAACTGAACTAGAACTGAACTAGAACTGAACTAGAACTGAACTAGAACTGAACTAGAACTGAACTAGAACTGAACTAGAACTGAACTAGAACTGAACTAGAACTGAACTAGAACTGAACTAGAACTGAACTTGAACTGAACTAGAACTGAACTAGAACTGAACTAGAACTGAACTAGAACTGAACTAGAACTGAACTAGAACTGAACTAGAGCTGAACTAGAACTGAACTAGAACTGAACTAGAACTGAACTAGAACTGAACTAGATCTAAACTAGAACTGAACTAGAACTTTTTTGTTTAAAATATTTTATTTTTAGTGGAAAAATCAAGCTTATGCATAGTCGTTATTTCCACTGTCAGTTAATTTAAAAAAATGCAATAGAATTATAAAACTTAAAAGCTGAAATGAGGAAAAGTAACTGAAAACAAGGAGAAAAATTAAACACATGTCACACTCCTCCAAACTCTGTGTGCAAAATGCAATAGTTGTAGTTTTGTATGCTGCTGCTGTTCGCAGTTGGCTGTATGGCTGTAATAGTTTGTTAAAAAGTATTTCAAATTGGTTTTTAGTAAACATGGCTGCAATATGACGCTAAGAACGTTGACTATACTCACTAACAACAATATCCATGTTGTTCATGGTGATGTTGATGTCAACGCTGATGGCATTAGGAACAAAAACTCAAATAGAAAACAAATACAACACAAAACTGAAACCAACACCAACATTCTTTGTCTACAAACAACAACACAATGCACAATTGTAGATGCAATATAACAGCATTGCTGGCAAACAAATAAACAAACAGTGGTAGCAGCATCACACATTTCAAAAAGCAAGTAAAAGAAAACTTTTGCAAAAATAATTTCTAGAGTCGACACAATAACATAATATTATTGCTAAAAACCTGCTTGCCTGATGACAAAACTCACATAGATGCAGATGCAGCGCAAATACACATCATTATGATACCAAATATTCACGCATATTCGTGTGATTTTACACGCAAATACTTACTAATACTTGTAGATTTAGTAATAGACACACATTCATATCATGTTTTCTAGCAGAATTGCATAAATGAAATATAGTTTTTGTTCTTATGCATATAACTCTAGCGCCTATCAATAGAGTATTTTAGTATTTTGTGGAAGGATGTATATTTTGTACATGTGTTTCTACTAACAACGACAACCATATATGTGTTATATCTACTCTTACAGTTTCCTGATACTTCCGGTAAAACAATGTGAATAAGGTAAGTATGTATTCTTGTATACTATTTACACAACTCTCATCGCTGTAATAATTCTCTACTCCTTGTTCTTCAAACAGATTGCATCATCTTTAAAGTCCTCAAAAAATCCCATACGTTCTCCATTAAATTTCGCAAAGCCGTAGCCAATGAAAATCTAGTCTAGAAATACATCTAGCTGAACTAGATCTGCACTAGAACAAAACTAGAAGTGGACTAGGACTGAACAATAACTGAACTAGAACTGAACTAGAACTGAATTGGAACTGAACTAGAACTGAATTACAACTGAACTAGAACTCAACTAGAACTAAACTATAAGTGGACTAGAACTCAACTAGACCTTAACAAGAACTGAACTAGAACTAAACTAGAACTGAACTAGAACTGAACTAGAACTGAACTAGAACTGAACTAGAACTGAACTAGAACTGAACTAGAACTGAACTAGAAC
>NC_060953.1:38912138-38913509 GCF_022045245.1 Lucilia cuprina | reverse complement strand
TTCTAGTTCAGTTCTAGTTCAGTTCTAGTTCAGTTCTAGTTCAGTTCTAGTTCAGTTCTAGTTCAATTCTAGTTCAGTTCTAATTCAGTTCTAGTTCAGTTCTAGTTCTAGTTCAGTTCTAGTTCAGTTCTAGATCAGTTCTAGTTCAGTTCCAGTTCAGTTCTAGTTCAGTTCTAGTTCAGTAGTACTGGCTTAACACAAATTATGAATTATCACAATACTGAAAGTGAATCTTAATAACTAAGTTAGGATTTTCAACAAGGTCTTAATAACACAGATGTATACACAATTCTAAATCCTTTCCCTATTCCCACTTATTCACAGTGTTTGTTAGTTCATTTTGTATGAAAAGGTTTCAAAGTGGAACCTCCTACTGTCAGCTTAAAAAGCATGATTGCAATGCCATCCATGGCAATGTTATGCATTGAGTTGAATTGATTCGACAACAACAAGAAACACAACAGCAGGGGCAACATCAACAACTTAACTGATACAACCAACAAACTACGTCCACATACATATGTACATACGAACATATATACATATGTGCATGGAAAGCACAACACCAACAATGATGACGCTACAAATGTTTTACGATTGTGTGTTGCTAACATTGATGACGTTAACGGTGATGATGATGAGGTTGTTGCTGCTGCTGTTGTTTTTTTGTCGTAGTCGACAACAGCCACTACAATAGCTGCTACAACTATGAAAGTACATACGTTCAAACAAACAGACAAACAAAACCAAATATAAATGGCAACGACCGCGTCAATACAAAACTCCGACAGTTGCTTGTGTGTATGTGCGATTGTATATTGGGTAGTTTTGATATAGGAATCCCAAAATAAGCTATAAAGGAAGTAGCGCAATGTTCAAACAAATGTTTTCTTTAGGAATCGCACATTTACACCATAGTTAAATATCGAATATGATCAGGATTAAAGATTTTATGTGCAAAATTACACAGGACACAACTGATTCGAAAAAGCATAAAATCTGCTAGATCAATTTATTAATCAGCTCGATATTTTCTCATTAAAAGTACTGTCATAAATTGTACTTACCCAACAACTTACTTTTTATTGACAACTGCATACATACTGCCTCCATTAAGTAAGTAAGTATTTACTTAACTAGATATTTGTAAGGGTGCGTGGTAAGTGTTCAATTCTAGTTCAGTTTTAGTTCAGTTCTAATTCTGTTGTAGTTCAGTTCTAGTTCCGTTCTAGTTCAGTTCTAGATCAGTTCTAGTTCAGTTCAGGTTCAGTTCTAGTTCAGTTCTAGTTCAGTTCTAGTTCAGTTCTAGTTAAGTTCTAGTTCAGTTCTAGTTCAGTTCTAGTTCAGTTCTAGTTCAGTTCTAGTTCAGTT
>NC_060953.1:38891799-38912038 GCF_022045245.1 Lucilia cuprina | reverse complement strand
ACTAGAACTGAACTAGAACTGAACTAGAACTGAACTAGAACTGAACTAGAACTGAACTAGAGCTGAACTAGAACTGAACTAGAACTGAACTAGAACCGAACTAGAACTAGAACTGAACTCGGACTGAACAAGAACTAAACTAGAATAGTACAAATACTAAACTACAACTGATATATAACTTTTAAAGCTGTAGAGATTGCTTAAGATTAATTGTGCCATTTTCTAATCACTTGAAAGGTATAAAAGTCTACTTCTTATATTTACCAAGTCTCTCCCTCTTCCGATCTGTAATATCAAATCCTCTATCATGAGGATAAATATCCACGTATAAAAAAAAACTCGCGAGTACATTTGTAAGTACTTAACCTCACTCTAGGCATGCAGGACAATAAATGTAGACATTTCATTTTTGAATATCGTATATCGACGAAGAAAGAGCTGAATTTGAAGTTGTTAAAGAAAATCGCGACAAACAAAACCTTGTATTAAAATACCCAAGGTTTAGTAATATTCAACAAATTCTTTATTATTAAGTTATGTGGATTTAGTTATTTTTTTAAATTGTTGAAACGAAACTTATAAAAATTGTGTCTGCTTGTAGGTATTTCATCATAATTATTTGGGGGATCTGTAGCCAGTATATTGCGCTGTATGAAATTTGTGCTTAAATTTTTTCAGTTTTATTTCTTTTTTATGATAAAAGGAAGTTGTTGCTAAAAAATAAAGAAGAGTAATATAAAAAATACAATTTTATATTTTAAATTAAAAGCTTTCCCACGCATTTAAATGTTGTTTCTCCTTATTATTTTTTTTTTGTTTTTTCGTAATACTATGAGAAGACAAAATGAATAAAATAAGAATCTACATTCAGTAACAGGAATCAGCATAAAAATTTTATGTGCCTCTGCGAGGCAGTGTTAAAAAATAAGACACAGGAACGGAGAAGATGAAGAAAAAATTCCTAAATCATGTTTAAAGTTCCACCAAATGAGAACAACAGTTATTGATTTTTCATTTAAATCTTTAAAACGTTGAAAGAAAACAAATGATTTAAAGTTTTTTTTTTTTTAACCATCTTCAAACAGACTTCATTCATTCTTTCTGTTGTGTTGCCGTTTAATAAGATTTGACGAAAATAGCTTAAATTTTTATCAGGCATCAAGCAGTTTTAGCAAGTGGTTCATTCTTTCTTTCATTGTAGTATTTCTCGTGCTGAAAAATTTTTCCACTCTTTTTTTAGAACAAACACATGAAATATATTTATACCAGAGTTAGGTTAAACTTTTTACAGCTTTTTTAACATTATTATTACCCATGCTCTCGAATACAAGTATTTATTCTTATAGGAACTTTTTTACTTCTTGTGATTTTGTTTTATTGGACTCTTTCAATCCCTCCCTCCCCGTCCTCCTTTACAGAAAGTTGTTCTTTTTGGTTAAAAGAAAAAAATATATATCTCTGGAGCGTAAATTTTGAGTTTGCGTTGCTAAAGCGAAGGTGGCAAAGAGTTGGTTGTTTGTAAGGTAGGCCAGTTGGTTGCATGTATTTTACAGTGTATGTATTTCAAAACAGTCAAAGCTGTCTTTTGAAAATGTTCTTTAACTTGTGCTTTTCATTCTCTCACTTTTAATACTTTTGTTAATAATTTATTTAAACGAAACGAGAACACACTAAAAGAAAACTTCATAAAGTTTGTTTTTCAAACTTAACTTGAAAAGTTCGAACAAAAAAATGAACAAATTTTCATACATCTCTTTCAGTCATTCGTTTTCACATAGAACTCGCATATACATATGTATATGTATGTATGTACATATTTCTCTCAAGTTTAGTTCAGAATATTTTAAATATGTATTAATATTTAAAGAGTGGAAAAAATGTGCATGAAAAATGTGGAATGAATGAATGTTTTTAACTTTAAAGTATTTAGTAAGATCAACTTTACTTTACAAAGTTGTATATAGTAATCCAGCAAAAACGACTTGCAATGTAAGTACTTACATATTAGCATACTTTTCATGAATTAGAAATGAACAAGCAGTGAACTACAGTATTGTTCGAAACGTAAGCTTTTTTGGCATTGTATACAAAGTGCTATAATTTCTATTTTAATTGATTTATTTAAAATTATATAATTGATAATAATAATATTATGTATCCACATTATACTAACAACAACAAAATTTTAATTGCATTTCCCTGTGAGTTACAAGAAAATAACTGAATTAACTCCATAAATAGCTGTTCGAAACTTAAGCAACTTTTTGATCTTCTAATGAAAATCTTTGGTCCTTTTGAGTTCCAAACACCTTTATGGAATAGATTAGTTACTAGTGTAATTCGTAACTAGTCCCAAGCGAATTTCAAGCCATTCGAAAGCTGCAATGTTTTCTAAAACTGCGAGTTTCGACCCAGCACTTCAGAATGCCGAACAGCATCTCTAAGGGACTTGAGTCGGAAGATTTTAATGGACAATCAAAGAGTTTGGGTCCCATTACTCGACAACTACTCTTAGATCAACTTTGCCAAAGTTTTTGGTTCATTATCATGCTGAAAATCGCAATAAAGTAAGAAGTTCTGTTCAATATACTTAATCCTATGGTTCATTTTGTTGGCCACAAATGTCCCAGAAAGTAAAACAAACCAATTTTATTTGCAGTTTAACATCAGGACTTTCTCTACTCACCAAAAATCTTGCCCACAACCTTAATTGTTTGACCTCCATGTTTTTTAAGCCTTTAATGTACGATCCCGCAGTGACATGGCACAGAGTTTACTTAAAGAAATTCGATTTTTTACAAATTCTGTACAATTTTTGGTATCATATTGAAATAGATTACACAAGACTAATAAAAAAAATATAAATAAAACTTATAAACGGGTCCACATTTTCCTTCTTAAATTCAGGCAAAGTATGTGAGGCTCAAAGGCTGAAGGAAATATTATAACATATCCTTTTAGTGAAGGCCCAATAATGAATGGAGAGCAAAAATTTAAGGGTGTGGCCATGATTTTTGAAGAGAAGGGTTAGTCCTGTTGTTGAAACACAGAGTTGGATTGTTTTTCGATTTTTTTACAAATAGATTACGCAAGACTAATAAAAAAACAGTTTTATTTATAAAGAGGTCCACATTTTCCTTCTTAAATTCAGGCAAAGTATGTGAGGCTCAAAGCTGAAGGAAATATTATAACATATCCTTTTAGTGAAGGCCCAATAATGAATGCAGAGCAAAAATTTAAGGGTGTGGCCATGATTTTTGAAGAGAAGGGTTAGTCCTGTTGTTGAAACACAAACAGAGATGGATTGTTTTTCTTCCTGGGACGATTTTCGCCAACAAAACTTACTTTATTGCGATTTTTAGCATGATAATGAACCAAAACCTTTGGAAAACTTGATCTAAGAGTAGTTATCGAGTAAGGCGACCCAAATTATTTCATTGTCCATCAAAATCTCCCGACTCAAGTCCTTTAGAGATGATGTTCGGCTTTCTGAAACGCTGGGTCGAAACTTGCAGTTTTAGAAAACATTGCAGCTTGCGAATGTCTTAAAATTCGCTTGGGATTAATAACGAACTACACTAGCAAATAATCTATTCCATAAAGGTGTTTGGAACTCAATAGGACCAACGATTTTCATAAGAACATCAAAAAGTTGCTTAAGTTTCGCACAGCTATTTATGGAGTTTATTCAGTTATTATTTTCTTGTAACTCACAGCGAAATGGAATTAAACTTTTGTTGTTTTTATTATAATGTAGACACATAATGTTATTATTATCAATTATATAATTTTGAATAAATCAATTAAAATAGAAAATATAGCACTTTGTATAAAATGCCAAAAAAGTTGCTTAGGTTTCGAACAATACTGTATGTGTGAACTGGAACTGAACTAGAACTGAACTAGAACTGAACTAGAACTGAACTAGAACTGAACTAGAACTGAACTAGAACTGAACTAGAACTGAACTAGAACTGAACTAGAACTGAACTAGAACTGAACTAGAACTGAACTAGAACTGAACTAGAACTGAACTAGAACTGAACTAGAACTGAACTTGAACTAGAACTGAACTAGAAGTGAACTAAAACTGAACTAGAACTGAAAGAGAATTGAGCAGAACCGTCTCGATGGGGCCCTTTTTAAGGTCGTGTTCTTGACACCTTCAGCCTTTCGATCCAAGTGATTTTGTTGCTTTAGAAGTAATCCGAAATCGCCTGCATTAGCAGTTTCAGATCAATATCTGATCAGAAACAGTTCAGGAATTGAATTACTACAGAATTAAGCTAGAACTAAACTAAACAGGTCATTCAAAACGGTATGAAATGAATTATTTGGATATGTAGACATAAAAACTCAAGTAATAATTTACACATACAAATACGTACTATATGTATAGCTAAGTTAATGTAAACTTTGAGCTCGTGTAAACAACAAACACAAACAAAACATTACTATAAAAAGTACATGTAAATACCAAAGTATATATACATGTATACCTATAAATTTCGGTCTATAAATTTTATTCCTGTATGTGTCAATGAAAACACATGTGAATATTGTACTCATTCTGCTTCATTTATTGATTAAACCTTTCTAATTGCAGTGACATAACAAAGAGCAATTGTATCAACAGCAGCAGCAACAGCAGAAATAATAACAACACAAAACAATCGCAACAACATCAGTCAAAATAACAAAAAAAAAATACAAAACAACTTAAAAGGGTATACAGCAACTGCAAAAAAAACTAACAAATTATCATTACAAAACAAAATCTATAAGTTTCATTTTTTTAATAATGTTCATTCGTGAAGTGAGTGGTGGCCCGGCCACATGAATAATTTTAAATATGTTATTTTTTTCTTTGCCAACTACTGCGGCAAGTAACATGGAATAAGTAATTGAAAAATTATATATTCAATAAATATTTAGTTATGACGCCACAGATGTGACAAATCTGTTTGTGATAATTTGTATTTCATTTGTTTCGAACAATCGAACAATTAATGTGTTTATTTGTCATGCTGAAATTCAGATAGTAACACTCATCGCTGAGATC
This sequence comes from Lucilia cuprina, assembly GCF_022045245.1. Classification (NCBI taxonomy): domain Eukaryota; kingdom Metazoa; phylum Arthropoda; class Insecta; order Diptera; family Calliphoridae; genus Lucilia; species Lucilia cuprina. The sequence continues at coordinate 38,906,976 of NC_060953.1, read as the reverse complement.
ACTTTTAAGTCACGAAACATAAGCCAAATGTTTGGAAGTAGTTGAAATGATATATATTCTAAAATCAAAAATTGAAATGGATAGATATCATAGAAAATATACCGTCATTAGATCTATAAAATCATTCTAGTCAAGTTCATTCTAGTTCAGTTCTGGTTCAGTTCTATTTCAGTTCTGGTTCAGTTCTAGTTCAGTTCTAGTTCAGTTCTAGTTCAGTTCTAGTTCAGTTCTAGTTCAGTTCTAGTTCAGTTCTAGTTCAGTTCTAGTTCAGTTCTAGTTCAGTTCTAGTTCAGTTCTAGTTCAGTTCTAGTTCAGTTCTAGTTCAGTTCTAGTTCAGTTCTAGTTCAGTTCTAGTTCAGTTGTAGTTCAGTTCTAGTTCAGTTCCAGTTCAATTCTAGTTCAGTTCTAGTTCAGTTCTAGTTCAGTTCTAGTTCAGTTCTAGTTCAGTTCTAGTTCAGTTCTAGTTCAGATCTAGGTCATATCTAGTTCAGATCTAGGTCATATCTAGTTCAGTTCTAGTTCAGTTCTAATTCAGTTCTAGTTCAGTTCTAGTTCATTTCTAATTCAGTTCTAATTCAGTTCTAGTTCAGTTGTAGTTCAATTGTAGTTCAGTGCGTTTTATTTAAATTTTCTTTTCCTTATGGTTGGTATCCAAAAATTAAAAAAAAAATAATTAAGTTCACTGGTCTTGAATTATAAATATTAATTTAACAATTAAAAGCATTTATGTCACTTGCCATGATGCTGGGAAATTTGTGTTTCCAAACATGTTTATAGTCTGCACACTTGTTTCCTATTTAATTTTTAGTTTTCAAATAAATTAAAAAAAACGCACAGTTTCAAAATTTTTAAAATTTTAAAAGTATATTTAACAAATATTTTTCAATAATTAAAATTTTATATTTTTCCTAATTTTTGTAAAAGTTAAAACCAACACCAATATGTATTTCTGTACTTGGTCATATGTATAAACAATCAAACAATTTGGAAATACATTCAAGTTGTTAGTTTTTCTAAATTGTGGCGGCATTTATGCTTTTAAGTCAACGGGCGGACATAGAAAAAACATACACAAAAAATCATATTGCAACTAACAACAGATAATTCGATGGTATAGTTGTAAATGTAACTAAAACACTCACAAAATGTTTGTATGTATGTATTTAAGAAAAGGCAGCTTATAACAATTGTCTATGGTTTGTTAGATGCAATTGCTGCTGCTGCTGGCTGATGTTGTTGTTGTTAAAGTTGTTGCTGTTTATCTGTAGCAACCTTGTTCCAAATTTTCCGAAACACTAGCTAATGCTTGAGTGCGCTAATACATAGCAAAACATAAAAACAACAGCATTATTATCATTATTGTTATTATTACAAATAAAAAGTTCATAATTACAGTGATGGAGAAAAACGGAGTAATTTGTAAAGCGAGAGGAATAAATAAAGACATTGTTATGTGACTGGTTATTTTATTATTTTATAAGACGTTTTTTCTTTATGATGTTTTAAATTTACACAGTTTGTTCAATGAATGACCAATGGTGCGTATGATTTATATTATTTGGTTTTAAATAGAAAATATATATTCGTATTAAGATATAATTTATAAAAATCGTTTCTATTGATTTTTTAAATATTACTTTAAAGTTTTCCTTCACACTGTTTTAACTATAACAGCAGCAGCATCTAAATGAGCAAATGAACAGCAGCAATCGCAGCTGCAGCGCTTTAATGCAGTCAACATTAAAGGCAGTTACAATCATAATGATTTGCTAAGCTAAACTTATGAGAAACAAAGCAATAACAACAATAACAAAAAGTTATACAAAAAGACAAAGAAAATGTAAAGCAACAAAAAAAGTGAAGAAAAATCAAATAATAAATAAAACAATACAAAAAAGATACTTAAGCACAGACACAAACTTATGTAAAATGTATCTATAAATGTATCTAATGTTTTAATGTATTGTCTCAGGTCTTATAACTCATGAAAAAAAAACCAACAACAAATAACTAAAATCTCAACTTAAAATGTCAGTCAAGTGTACTTGGGTTTATGATGCTAATGTTTTTGGTTTAAGTTTTTTTTCCCTATAATTTTTAGTCTATACGTCCGTCTGTTTGTATGCATTTTTTTGATGTAGCCACCATCATCATTATCACTACAACAGCAGCAATAGTAACAACAAACAAAAGAAAATGATATTGTATTTTTCCATTAGAATGATTATTTATGCTTTTGCAACAAATAACAACAACAAACTCATAATTATATGATGCACTTCAGATATTGTAGCAAAAAACAAATTGAAAATAAAAAAGTTTTAAACAAAAATTATGATAATTAAATAATCAACCAGTATATGTATTGCACAATTGCATTGTGCGTAAATAAATTAAAAGTTTTTTTAAATAAATTTTGAAAAAATAACACATTTTTAATAACATTTTTATAATTTTTAAATATTTTTTTTTTTTATAATTTTTTAAGTGTAGTTAGTGATTTTCTGAAGGGGAATTTGTATAAGGGCTAGGTAGAGGCCCAATCATTACAAAATTCGGTAGTATCATTTAAAGTTTTATAAAACTAAGTTTTGCGGTTTTTTGTTGACATAATAGAACATTTAACGTAATTATCAGCATAAAGGCCCTATTCGGGGGGTACGGTGGTATAGGGGCTCGGCGAAATAAAAGAACGATTTAAACCATTTGCAAACAATAGCATTCTTTCTGTATCGTGCGCATCCCCCGGGCATGTTTCCATGATTCACATCATGGTGTATTGCAATCCCGGGGTAAACAGGCGGGACTAGGATCTATAGTCGACCGGGACTATAAAGTGGTGTTTGATGAATTGAAAAGGAGGTATACCAGAGCACCACATAATCTGGTACTACGGGTGACCAGTTGTCCACAGGACTTTGTCTTGGCTGGTCAGTTGGTTAAGGTTCCTTTGGAATCCACGTAGTGTCTGTGGTTTAAACCCGAATAGCGGAAAAAGGTGTTTGGTTAAAAGATTGATACACGGTAAAAAATATAATTTTCAAGGCACATTTCTGTTATCGTTCCTATATGCTACGAGCGTTACAAATTACAGGAGGTATATTAATTTCGTCATTCCGTTTGTAACACATCGAAATATTGATCATAGATCGATAAAATGAAAAGAGCTATAATGTTGAAATTTTACACAAATATTCCCTATAAGGTTTGTTCGGTATTGAAGATGCCCTCATAGCCCCCATACAAGCGGCACCTGTAAAACAACTTCAGTAGCCCGTATATGACATTGAACGTCTATAATTCTGTAACAAAATTTATAAAGATATTAATTAAAATTATTAATTTTTATAGAAGATTTTACGCCCATTAATTAGAATATATGTCAGATAGAATCAATTATGTTACAATGTCCTTCATATATGAAGTTAATAGACACAAAATTTGATCATGATTGCTGAGAAATTTATTTAATAATGATTTTTTTATAGTTTATTCCTGTTTTATATGTGCAAAACTTCAGACATGTAGCTTCTACCAACTGCTCTTATCGTGCATTCAACACACCAAACTGACCTAATCTAATACATAAACATGGTCCAAAGGCGAATAACGGAAGACGATAACGAAATTAGCCTGGAAAGTAAGGGCTTCTCAGAAAAAGTCCCGAAAAACAAGAACAAAGAAGGGAATCGGTAAAATAAAAGTGGCTATAGTTTTACTTCAATGTTGCCAAGAAAAGTTACCGGGATGATGGAAATATGACAGGCAATTACTAATAGACCAGCACAGCAAGCCAAGGTAAAAGCGGTAAAACTTTACTACTATTTCTTCGGCCTCACGGTTGAATAGAAAGGAGACCAGTAGCCACTTTTTTGAGGCCTTTCGAGTTCAAACCAGAATACATATTCTTAATTTTGAACTTGTTTCGTATACATAGAAATATCGGCTAAATCTAAATGTATATGCCAAGGGGATGGGACAGATTTGTCATTATTACAATTAAACAAAAAATACAAAAATTAAAACTTATTTTGTCGACTTATACTTTAATACATTCCCATGGAAGTCATCGATTATTTCATACTCTAGTTTTCAATAAGTTCACTAGACGATGATGTCGTGACCTAATATTCAGCAATTTCTTAAACATGTACGCTTTACTACCGGCAGTGGTATTTTGAGGTTAATATTTCATAAAAAGTCCACTTAGGACTAAAGCTACGTTTACATAATACCACAAGTAATATGATCTGTCAAAATATTATGTAGAAGAGAACGAATGAGATAGTCTAAACGCAATATGAGACAATCACATATTAAGACAAAATATGGATGGCAAATTTGACAGTCATAAGGCTCTCTTCATATTTTAAAATATTTCATTAGAACAGAAATGTATGTTTATGTAAACATATACAGAATAAGTAAGAGTATTATATTCGACAATCCGACTGCATGCAGTAAATGGAATACTCTCTTATAAACATCAGTTCGATATTATTATGAAATTTTGACGTATACCAAGAATATATAATTTTGTGGGTTTATGACAAATATTTCGATATGTTACAAACGGAATGACAAAATCAATATACAAACCCCCCTTCCCTCCATTTTTTGGATGGTGGGTATAAAAAAGCTTTTTCCATTCTGTATTTTTATGTTATGCCAATAGTGGACGGAATTTTATTTTAGTGGATGGAATTTTATTTTATTTTTCATACGTAAAGTCGTACAGTCTAAAGCACCCTCAATATATCTTGATCAGTAATAATTGGTAAATTCACTATCGAAATCGTATCGTTGTAGTGTTGTATGTCATAAAAACTTTTCAAATAAAATTTGTTGAAACAAAAACAAATCAATAACAAAATAATTACGACATACTACGATACAACCGTACGACACCGATTGTGAATTGGACAAATATGATTTTTAAACAAATGAATATCAATTCAATAAGAAAAACGCTGAAAGTTTTTAAAAATAATAAATTTTTCCAATTTAGAATTAATATCTTAAAAGTTTTTGCTTTATTACCTTCTAAATTGAAGCAAGAGAAGAGACAATATTATAACACTACGATTTTTAAGACTTTTGGTCTTTTTTTTTCTATATAAAATTTTTGCCAACTAATGATATTTTTACTTAATTTCAGTCATAACTTAAAGCTAAAATAGCAAAAAAAAATAAAATTTACAATTTGGCGCCACTGAATTGTTTGTCATTTATTTGCATTTTGCGAATCCATTCACCTCAACATTTGTGCACAACATGCACAGTGGCACAAATCTACATGTGTGGTGGCAACGTAAATAGCTTTGCAAATGAAGAATTTGTTGTTATTTTTGTTGCGTTTTTGAAAAGCGAAAAAAGAAATATAATAAAAAAAATCACAAACTAATTGTAAGTTTAAATTACAAATAAACAGATATATGTACATTCAAACGAATATGTATGTAATGTTTTAAGTAAATATATTCAGGCGTATAAAATATATATATTTTTTGTAAACGTAATTGTCATGAAATCTATTACATGTTTAAAAGTAAGTGTGTACATACATATGTGATGTTGTTGTTGTTGTTTTTTTTATAAAACATTTGTAGAAAACTGAAACTAGTCAATGTTGGCCATACATGAAAGCCTACAATTTGCATTTGATTAAAACAAAAATTAAACTCTTATGAATTTATAGTTTAAAAAGCAGCAAAGTAAATGTGTTAATTCATCACGAACTAATCTTTCAAACATACTTTGCTACACAGAATTATTAAACATCCTTAATAATATGTTAGTTAGTTAGCTAGGAAGTAAGTTAGATAGTTAGCCAGTAAGTTAGTTAGTGAGTTAGTTAGTTAGTTAGTTATTTAGTTAGTTAGTTAATTAGTTAATTAGTTAATTAGTTAATTAGTTAATTAGTTAATTAGTTAATTAGTTAATTAGTTAATTAGTTAATTAGTTAATTAGTTAATTAGTTAATTAGTTAATTAGTTAATTAGTTAATTAGTTAATTAGTTAATTAGTTAATTATTTAATTAGTTAATTAGTTAGTTATTTAGTTAATTAGTTAGTTAGTTAGTTAATTAGTTAGTTAGTTAGTTAATTAGATAATTAGTTAGTTAGTTAGTTAGTTAGTTAGTTAGTTAGTTAGTTAGTTAGTTAGTTAGTTAGTTAGTTAGTTAGTTAGTTAGTTATTTAGTTAGTTAAATAGTTAGTTAGTTAGTTAGTTAGTTAGTTAGTTAGTTAGTTCGTAGTTACTTACTTACTTAGTTATTCAGTTCGTTAGTTGGTTTTTGCATCAATTCCTTTAAATCTCTGTTATATGGCCATATTTTGTGTCCGTGTTGATGTTATTATTTTAGTTGTTGCTGCGATTATACAGTTGTTGTTGGCGGGGGTTGCAGTTTATTTATTGTTGTTGTTAGTTTAGCTTTTTCTCCTCATTATTAGTACGTACAAGATTATTATTTCATTGCATTCAGTAAGTTCATATTTTTTCAACTTTTTTTTTTACATGAACAATTATTTTGTTGTACGAGCAGGAGTAGTTGTAGTAGTTGCTTCTGTTGGTTGTACAGCAGTTCATTTCATTTTGTTTGAATTTGTTTTGCATGTGTTTGAGTATTTAATTGTGTGCAAATGTTTGTGTTTGATACCCAATAGTTTTAATATAGTGGCAATATTCGCATGACGACAATTTAATATATGTATATATTATTTTAATCAATAAATTAAAGAAAAAACTACAGATTATCTACATATAAAGGGACTATTGGCATTACTAAAATTAACTTTCCTCTAGCCCGTAATAATTTAATACAGTCACCTAGAACTGTTGGGTAGCTGTGTTTCCCAACAAATTGTGCCCAACACAAATTTTGGTTAAATTGTTCTGTTGTTGTCGCTTTGTTGTAGTTTATTTTAAGTTGTGTGCAATTGCTGTTGTTGTTGCTGCAGCTTATACTAACTATTTTTGATTTACTTATTATTTCACGCGAATTGCATCATAAATGATTTTATTTCTTTTAATTTTTTTTCTGAAAAGGGGGAAGCAAATTATTTTGTAGTGTTTTTATATGTTTAATTTATTTGATTTGTAGCGAAATATATTTAATTTCATATTAACCCATTAAGATATTTTAATATTAAAAAAGGAGAAAACTAAAACTGATTTCGAACGGAACTAGAACTGAATTAGAACTAAACTAGAACTGAACTAGAACTGAACTAGAACTGAACTAGAACTGAACTAGAACTGAACTAGAACTGAACTAGAACTGAACTAGAACTGAACTAGAACTGAACTAGAACTGAACTAGAACTGAACTAGAACTGAACTAGAACTGAACTAGAACTGAACTAGAACTGAACTAGAACTGAACTAGAACTGAACTAGAACTGAACTAGAACTGAACTAGAACTAGAACTGAACGTGAACTGATTTGTATCTAAACTTAAACTAGTTTCAATTCAAAAACAAGTGTAGTTTAAAAAAAGATTATTATACTGTAAAATAAAAAAACCTGAAAGCCTGCTTCTTTTAATATTTTAGGATTTTTTGTTCAATGATGCTGTTAACAACTGACATTTAACCATTACTGTAAGATAAGAGTAGAAGCAGATAAGCAATAAAAATAAATTTAAAAAAGATATAAAAATAAAAACAAATATTAAATATAAAAGATATATTCAAAAATTTTCCCTTTTAAATGGCGTTGACATTTTCATTTATAAATTTTGCGATTTTTTTGTTGTTTTATGAATAAAAGTGGGTACATGTGTATTTTTAATTATTGTTCTTGTGTATTTATAATTAATTTTTGTCTCTTAAATAAATAAAGGAAAAAAAAATTACCAAAAAAAACCTAGAAAATATATGTACACCGAATAATGTTTAATACTATACACGTCATATACAGCAAGCAATAATCGAAAATAACAAGAAATATAAATAAATTTATTAAGAAAAAATATCTGAAAATATTTTTGCATATGAGTAACAAATTTTAATGAAATGCGACAACAGCCAACAGCGACTAACAACAACGTTGACAACAACTACAGCAGCAGCAGCAACAACAACAACAGTTACAAAAAATGCAGTTTTGGCGACAATTTTAACAACTAAAGCAACCACAATAACAGCAACATTCGCAAGCAACTGCTCTTGCTAACACTATTTTTTTTTTGTTTTTGTTTCTTTTACCATAACGCGTAGCACGTATATTTTCTGAATAAAATTTTAATGTTTGTGGTTGGAAACAAACAACAGCAACAACGGCAACAACAACATTTTAAAATAAATATTTTGGTTACCAAAGTTACAAGGTGACGCAAATTGTTGACAAAAGCAGCTCGTGTCATAAATAAATATATTTTTGGTTAATGCTGGAAATTTTTGAGAAAAAATTAACAAAATGTTTATAAAATTTGCAAAATTAATTAGAAATAATTTATAACTCTAATAATAATAAACTAGTTCTATTAGAATTAGTCAGTAATTTGGTTGAACTAAAACTCTTTGATCCTCATTAACCTTTTAGTTCAGTTATTTTAACTCTTTATAATGGGGTTAAATAAATCGTCTTTCGAATAATCGAACAATCGAATTTTTGTTAAAAAATGAGCCAAAAAGTCAAAGTCGACTATTTTGTTCCAAAAACTCGACTAGTTCGTCTATGAAAAAAGTAAAAAAATCGACTTTGTAAATAAAAGTCGAAAATAGTCGGAAAAAGTAAAAAAAAAAGTCGAAAATAGTCGGAAAAGGTCAAAAAAATTCTAGAAAGTAGGGTTCTATAAATCAACTTTCGAATAATCAAACAATCGACTTTTTTCGAAAAAGTCGAAAAGTCGACTATTTTCTTTCAAAAAAGTCTTAACTCGACTATCGTATGTGAAAAAAGTCGAAAAGTCGACTTTGTGAAAAAAGTCGAAAAGTCGACTTTGTTAAAAAAGTCGAATAAAGTCGAAAAGTCGGAAAAAGTCGAAAAGTCGGAAAAAGTCGAAAACTCGAAAATTTTAGTAACAAGTCAAAAATAGTCGAAAATTTTAAAAAAAAGTGTAAAAAAGTCAAAAAACTCAAAAAATAGACAGAAAAAAGTCGAAAGAAGTCGAAAATAGTCGAAAAATCAAAAAGTCGGAAAATGTCGAAAACTCGAAAATTGTAGAAACAAGTCAAAAATAGTCGAAAATTATAAAAAAGTGTAAAAAAAAGTCAAAAAATAGTCGGAAAAAGTCGAAAGAAGTCAAAAAGTCGAAAAAAAGTCAAAAAATAGTCGGAAAAAGTCGAAAATAGTCAAAAAGTCGAAAATAGTCAAAAAGTCGAAAATAGTCAAAAAGTCGAAAATATCGAAAAGTTGAAAAAAGTCGACTATTTATAAAATACTTATAGTCGAAAAGTCTAAAAGTCGACTTTTAATTAAATGAAAAAAGTCGAAAAATCGACTTTTCATAAAATGCAAAAAGTTGAAAAGTCGACTTTTAACTAAATGAAAAAAGTTGAAAAGTCGACTTTTAACTAAATGAAAAAAGTCGACTTTTCGTTTCAACTATAGAACCCTAGTAAAAAGTAAAAAAAAAAATTTAAAACGACGGAAAAAGACGAAAATTCGAAAAAAAGTCAAAATGTCGATATTTTACAAAATACTTAATGTCGAAATGTCTTAAAGTGGACTTTTAATTAAGTGAAAAAAGTCGAAAAGTCGACTTTTCGTTTCAACTATACAATTCTACTTTATAATATTCTCGACTTTAAATGTTTTCAAATTTGGCTTCCTAATACACTCCTAGGAGCACCTGTTTATTGTTCCTTTTTTTCCAAAATTATTAGCCATAAATTTATTTTATTCATAACTAAAACAATTAAAATTTATTTTCATTATTATTATTAAGCTACGCCGATATTGTTTTCAAAATAATGACATCTAAATGTTTAACAAAACCTGGTTTAAACAATAAATAAATATTTATTTAATGTCTTTATTATTATTTCGAATTGCTGCATAAATTTCAGTACGAAACAGTGGCAACATGTCTGGGGGATTGTTTATTGATTTAAAAATTTAATATTGAGTTAATAAAACTGACACCTAATAAAAATAAATAATAAATTGTATTTCTAGACAAAAGAACTTAAATATATTTCTTAAATAATAACAAATAAATGAATAAATAAATAGATTTTAGATGTTTTTAAAAAACTATCAAAATATATCGATCATTAATGTAAATTTCATAGAGAAACCCTTCTTAAATGAATCGATCGTATTGTCATTTGCTATCATTATTTAGCAATTTATTAGATTATCCAACGTTATATAGTGGATAAGGTATTTTTAAACCGATAAATTTTACAGTAAACTTTATAAAGGATTGGGCCCAAAAAGTACCTTTTGTACTTTTTGAACTTTTGTACAAAAAAATCCCCTTTTATGGGTTCTTACCTAATTCAGACTCTACATACTTAATTTCATATTTTAAGATTCAATATTATAGAAAATTTTATGCTCATATCTCCGTTATTTACGGACCGATTTTGCTGATTTTAAATAGCGATCTTCCCGAAAGCATGTCTAATAAAATTATTGAAGATTCGGATTTGGCCGATATCTGGGGTCCTCTAAAAACTGTTTGAACAAACATTCAGATAGACAAAAAGACGGCCATAGCTTAATCGACAGTTGCCGCCAGGACTATGTACTAACTGGTCAGTTGGTTGAGGTTCCTTCGGGTTTCACGTAGTAGCTGTGGTTTAAACCCAAATTCGCGAGAAGAGTGAGTTGCGGTTAAAAGACTGATGTAAGGTAATGTCAATATTTCGGCATAAGTTCGGTGCTGTTGTCGAAACAAAAGATACCCCACAGAGAAGTGACTGTGAAACTAAGCGTAGGGTATGCGGGCCTCATCCACCCGTTTACCTATAATAAATGTATCGTATGTTTTTCTCTTATGAATGTGTCGGATAAATGAGAAGTGTGCGAGATGAAAGGTACAAATGATAACATTGGATTTTCCTTTTTTGTCCAGATATATTTAGAGTAAATTCAGTTCATATCAGTGTGCCACTGTGAGTAAGAATAAAGTCTCGGCTTATTTGATAGATTCGAAATTTGGTCTGCTCGTTACGTCTCTAGGTGCTGTTGCCAATCAATCCCATCTGCGTGGTTGTAAATGGAAGTGATGTTTTTCATCTCGGAAGTAAGGCAACGGGCAGCAATGGTCGGAGATTACATAGCACAAATACTCGAGCAAAGTACTTGTACATGGACCGGATTTATTAATGTACAAAAATATTGAAACCTGCGTGTAAGATACACAAAGGAGCAGTGATTGAAAAAGTACCACCGCCAGGTACTCACGTAATGAAACGTATAAATATCGACATCGGAATAAAACTCAACGGGACACTAATTTGATCATTTTTGTAGAATATTTTTGGTCAGTGGGTTGGAGAGGAATATTATTTTAGGTTTTTATTAAATTTCGAAAAGATTGCAGAAACATTACTTTGAACTGACATCAATATTTCAAATCGCTGGTATAGAACAGAGGATCTTTTTAAAAACAAATTGTTTTTTTTTTTAATTTTCTCATATTTAGTATAGTAAAAAGTGATCTAGGGGACACCCTAATGTACAAATTTATTTACTTAATTTATGTAGATAAATTCCATTCATACATATTAATGACAATACCATTAATATTGTTAATGTAATTTAATCGCCATCGCCTGTCGCTTTAAATCTAGTTGCGAGTGTTTGCTTAATAGAAACATTACAATTTTTGATTGCCAATTTAACTTGTCACACAATTCTTAAATGCAACGTTATTTGGTGTCTTAACAATCTATTAACTCTTACAACACGTTCTTAACATTTTTTCTTGTTTTTTTTTTTGTTTTTATATGCTTCTCTCTCGCTTAACTAAGCCACGATTTTTGGTTCAATATATTGTTGCCAATAACACCACCCAACTCTAGTCGAGAAAAAAATACATAAATTTAAAATGAATTTTTGCAAAAAAAATGGTAACATGTATGTTTGGGGCAACATTTTTAAGCCAATTTTTTTTGAGTGTTGTATCTCTAAATAAAGTCTAAACCACAAATGTAAAAACGGCTAAATTAAACGACTAAATAATAATGGTAAATAAATTGATAAAAAAACCGAAAATGCTAACAAAAACAAACACCAAATGCAACACTAAACTTGGAAAATTAATTACTTCTTCAATGTAAACTGAACTTGTATTTAAGTAAACAACATGCTTCCGTTTTATTAGTGAACCTTTTTTGCTTTTACATATTTTTTCTCGCATTTTACTCGTTCGAAGAGTTAAGAGAAATAAGTATGTATGTATGTATGTATGTATGTATGTATGTATGTATGTATGTATGTATGTATGTATGTATGTATGTATGTATGTATTTGTGGCTAGCAAATAAATAAACAAACAAACAGGCAACAAGAAAAATATCAGCCTCATAATACTACACATGGCAACAAACTTAAAAATTGCACTTGCTTGCCACTTGCAACTATCACACATTCACATTTATACTTGCCAACACCATTCATACCAACAAAAACGAAAACGGAAAATATCGGTTTGTAAAAAACAAATACTTGGAGATCGTGTAGAAAATCATGTTTGTTCACATGTTTATTGGCGGCGCAATGAGATCGATTACAACACACTAAAAACACAACCAACAACCATCCAACTAAACCGATCAACAAACAAACAAATAAACTGCAATAAATAAAAACAAACAAAAAAATAAAACAGTAAAAGAAAAAATAAAACAAACGAAAAATAGAATGAAATCAAGAGGAAAAAACTTAAATGATCAAGATCAAAAACATTGATCGTGTGTTTGATTAGAAATCTGTGCAACAAAGAAGTGCAATAAAAAGATGTACACACAGATGTACCCAGCAAAAAGAACGTAACATGGACTTGTACTTACTCAGGAACTTACTTTTCAATGACTACCACACCATGCCTACATTACTTAGAACTAGTCTTGTAATAAGTTACAAATAATGTGTTATATAAGTACTTACCTTTCAGCCTTGAAATAAGGTTTTCGAACATTGTTTTTAAAACAAATAAATGGAGTTCCTCATAGACATTTTATTCTCTGCAACAAAACTACTTTTTTAAGTACTTACCTAACAGCCTATTTGTAAGCGACCGTGGTAAGTACTTACCTACAATGTCATCCCTTTGCTAAAATAATGGCTTTTAGCCCCGTTAACTCCACCTCTGGTTATCGCTTCACCGAAAGTTATTCTGCCGATTAAAATATTTTTTTATATGAAAATTGTCAATCTTAAGATAAAGAATAACTAGACATTGTGTTATTGGGGGTTAATGCTATTGTGTAGATAAAATTTACATTAAAATGTAAGTTTTTGCTGGCCACATATAACTGGCGACCTTTTTTATCTATTTGCCTTCGTTGTTATTGTTGATTTTAAAGAATTTAATTTTTTTACAGGTAGAGTATCGCTTTTTAACCAGATAATATTTATACCGAATAAAACTGTATTTATAAAAACTATTTGATTTAATTGCTATAAATAAAGTTATTTGTTTAGGGGGTAAAATTCACTAATTTCAAAAAGAGAATGTTAGTTGCTTGGACTATATTAAAATATATACAGTGGACGTCCACTAGTACGAATTATATAATGTCAGGCCCTTTCGTAGTACCGAAAAATTCGTATTATTGAACAACACATTTTGTATGTTTAAATTCAAATAATACACATAAAATATATGATTTTATTTATTTTTGTTTCATTTTACATGAAAAATTACATAACGCAACAAAATATAATAAATATGTATTATTTCAAATTTCTTGTAAATAAACAGGCATAAAAGGCTTATATTTACGTATACGAATTGTTAATAAAAGTATCGTGAGCCCAATGGTTGAAATGAGATATAGAAGGTTTTAAATTTTAATGTTTTTAAAAATATGTGTGTCAAAGACAATTCGCATGCACATATCTGTTCCAAAATGTATAAAACATGTTCAGATTACATAAAACTTTAATTAGAAACTTGAATGGAATATACTTTCAAAAACAATTCTTTAATTTAAAATTTTCTATTAAAAAATGGGAATAGTTAAAGGATAGTAATGCTTAATCCCATTGGAATGTGGAGTCATACTACTTTCAAAATTGACAGTTCATACATATATAGATAACATTTTACTTATTAGAAAATCCATAATTAAACATTGTTGTTTATTACTTTGCAAAATGATTCCTACGACCTTTTCAATACCAGAGCTTTTGAAGCTTCAATATTGTTCTCATTGGCGATATCATTAAATTTAATTTCTTCTCTTTGGTCATCGAAATTACAAGAAAATAAATTAATTACACCAAATAATTGTTGATTTTTAAATATACATACAGTAAATTGTGTGTATAGGACTTTTAAAAACACAAAACATTTGTAATAAATACAAAAAACTTCAAAATTACTGAGCTAAAGGTGAATGATATCGAAATCACAAAATAAAAACAAAATAAAAACTTTATTCATACGCAAATAAAACCAAAATTCCCATAAAAATGCGTTATTCGTACTATCGAACAGAAAAATTGTGACTTTATTCGTACTATAGAGTAGACAATGCAACAATTTTGCCATTCGTATTATTGGACATTCGTAATAAAGAGGGTACGTACTATTTGACGTCCACTGTACAACGAAATGTAGTTCATACTATCGGGACATTACATTAAATCTAATGCCGTTATGCTTTAACAGAATACTCTCCATGAGGTAAGGCTTATAACCTTTGGTTACATTAGTATGATGGAACTTATTCCGAGGGAACAGACAGAAACACGAGCACGACTATACAAACAGAATGTCTATAGCCTATATTCTCTAGTCCAGTATAGTCTATAGTCTAGTCTTTAGTCTAGTGTATAGTGTATGGTCTAGTCTATGGTCTACTCTATAGTCTAGGATAAAGTCTAGCCAATAATCTTGTCTAGTCTAGTTTAGTCTATAGTCTAGTCTATAGTCTAGTCTATAGTCTAGTCTTGACTAGACTATAGACTAGACTATAGACTTGACTAGACTATAGACTAGACTATAGACTTGACTAGACTATAGACTAGACTATAGACTAGACTATAGACT
>NC_060953.1:38889478-38891699 GCF_022045245.1 Lucilia cuprina | reverse complement strand
TCTATAGTCTAGTCTATAGTCTAGTCTATAGTCTAGTCTATAGTCTAGTCTATAGTTTAGTCTATAGTCTAGTCTATAGTCTAGTCTATAGTCTAGTTTATAGTCTAGCCTATAGACTGGTCTATAGTCTAGTCTATAGTTTAGTCTATGGTCTAGTTTATAGTCTAGTCTGTAATATATTCTATAGTCTGGTTCATAGTCTAGTCTATACTTTAGCTTAAAGTCTAGTCTTTGCCTCTAGCCTTATATGTATTCAATTATGGCTAGAGTAATCCACATTTTGACAAACAACAACAAAATAAAATGTCCGAGGCTGCGATCCTAGAATTATGTAATAGAAAAGCTTTCATGGACAATTTAAAAATTGTTAAATTGTTTAAAAATAATTCGTTAGACGTAACAATTAACTTAATATATCAAAAGATTGCACAATCATTGTAAATAAAATCTAGAATACGCTTTATTAAAAAATGGAGGATCACTGAACTTGTATCCACAAAAACAAAGAAATTGTGCTAATTAACTTTGTTACAAAAAGTGAAAAATAAATACAGTAGAATAAGTAGCAATATGAATAAATAAATGGAAAAGAAGGAATAAAAGACGTTTAAATTAATTATGCCCCAAATAAAAATACCAAAGTAACACTTCACTTTGTGCATCTAAGTATAAATATTTTTGTAATTTCTTGCGCCTGGTTTTTTTTCTATTCCGAAAAAATGATCTATTAAAAGCATTCAAATAAAACCAAATACAGAAAATATGGTTAACGTGAAAAAAAAATATTCAAGAAAAAATTAGCAAATAAAAAGAAACCAAGGAAAATTATACTTATTGAATGCACGAATGCGTTTTAAGAATAAATAATAAATTCTTTAGCATTATAAAGTCATTTAGGGAAAATAAGGGTCTTTTTTTACCAGCAGTGGTTTAGCGTTGTATAACATTTATTTGTTCTCGTTGTTCTTGTTGTAAAACACAAAATTCGTTTACACTCCAGGCACTTGAACGAAACACCTACAGAAGTGCTAGGAAGGCAGGCAGACGTTCTCTGTGTTGTTGGCTTAAACAGGTTAAAACTGAGAAAAGATACATTAGCTTTTGATCGGCAGCAAGTAATGAATGACGGAAGGAATAAATGAATGAATTATAAAAACAAAAATTATAATAAACAGTGTAAATAAAATATGATTATGGCAAACAAACTCTGTGTTAACCTGTTAAATATTTTTACTTAGTATGTATAAACATAAATGAGATAAAAGTTAAAATTATACTTAATCCTTTAAGAGGTGGTTAATTAGTAATGTTTATTATAAATTAAATAAAACAGATATAATACAAAGGTCTGTAACCTCCTCTTCTGTAACTGTTAATGTTAGTAATCAATTTTTAGATTTGATTTAATAACTCCTCCTTAAAGGGTTAATTATGGCCCGACCATCCCATGTAATGTATGGCCTTTTCCTTAATTTCTTCTACTCATAATACAAATTTATTTTATTATTTTTTTGTTTTAAATTCTTTTTTTGACTTTTATACCCTTTTTAATTATTTGTTACTAAAAAAACTCAGAATATATATAAACGGCTTAAAAATACATACATTTTGCCAAAGTATAACTTCAACACAAAACCAAAATAATGAAACTTCGTAATAACAAGACAAAGTGCATACATATATTAGTAATGGTTTAGTAAGCTCATAAAATAAGAAAAAAAAAATAAAAACAAATAAAACAATTATTGTATAAACAAATTTTGAAAAGAAAATTTAAAAAAATTATAATGTTACAAAATAATCAATTAATACTGCAAAGGTAAAACCCAAGAAACAAATGGCTTAAGGGTTGGAAGAAAACGTAAACATTTTCGAGTACCCAAGGCGTATAATTAATATCAATTATGATAACATTATATTTTATTAAAATATAATATCAAGGAGAAGTTGGGAAATGGTTTTTAATAAGAATTTGGATCCTTTAATGACCTATCTTTCACAGCTAATACGTATTTTATTTAAAAATAACATGGAAAACGAAAAAGTAAAAGTAGTCCACCTTCATGTAATTACATTCAATAAGGTTTACCAATAAAAGAGATAGAAAAATGAACTAGTTCTATTCTAGTTCTGTTTTAGTTCTGTTTTAGTTCTGTTCTAGTTCTGTTCTAGTTCTGTTCTAGTTCTGTTCTAGTTCTGTTCTAGTTCTGTTCTAGTTCTG
>NC_060953.1:38885481-38889378 GCF_022045245.1 Lucilia cuprina | reverse complement strand
GTTCAGTTCTAGTTCAGTTCTAGTTCAGTTCTAGTTCAGTTCTAGTTCAGTTCTAGTTCAGTTCTAGTTCAGTTCTAGTTCAGTTTTAGTTCAGTTTTAGTTCAGTTTAAGTTTAGTTCTAGTTCAGTTCTTGTTTAGTTCAAATCGGGATAATACTGGGGATATTTAAACTAACCGTGATGTCTATAAAAACTATGTTATTTCAAGAAGATATTTAAAAAGACTACATAATATTTGTTAATTTCTCTTGTCAACTTTTCTAACAAAATGCCAACAAAACAAGACATTTAAATTTGTTTATATATATTTTTTTTTACTTTTTACAAGTTTTTGGCGGTTATTTGATCGTGTCACAGAAACATTTATACGTTCATGTGTTCGTTTATACAACATTTAGTTGCACAAATTATTGTTGATATTGCCGGTGACATGCTGTTCGTCATTGTGCCTAAGCTGCATGTGTGTAAGCAAGTTGCAAAAATACAGGCATGCAAATGCAGTTAAGGTATTTAAAAGTCAACAGTTTCTAACAAATCTATGTACTTGTTTTGTTTTCCTGGTCGATATATTTTTAGTGCGGTTAAAATTTAATAGTTTACATACAAATTTAAAAATTTTTAATGAATAATTTTATAAAAATATATTTATTATTTCTTTCATTTGTACTCACTGTAAATCATTAATTTAAAACTATAATTTTTTTTTAAAAATACAAATAAATTGGTATAATAAATCGATAAGTCCCCAAAATCGTAATGATCTCTCTACTACAACAGTGGCTTTAAAATAACACAACAACATTTTTAAGATTGTAATTGTTGGAGTTTTTGTCTGTTGGTATTACGCACTTTTTTAAAACCTCGAATATGTAATCGGACTGTCACTCAAAAGAGTCATATAACAAATTTACACAAATTCTCTTACTTACACACATGCAACCGTACCTTGTCACAATTCCAAACGTACAACTTTTTATTCATTGAAACATTTTGATTTTTTTTCCGTTCGAATATAAAAATTATTTTTAGCCACCAAAATATCTAATTTAGATTTTAGTTTGATTTAATTTTATTATTGATTTTTTTTATTTTATAGTTTTGTATGTCTACGCAATTTAAAAAAAGTTTTGTTGGTACATTGAACTTTTAAATACGAATTTTGTACTAAAGTGTTCCTCATGGAAAATATATTGCTTTTCTACTTCACTCTTTGATAGAACTAAGAAATTATACCCTACAGATGTTACAAATTGGATAGGCAGTGCATCCGTCCATCCGTATACCTGCCGTCTGTCTGTATGTCCATGTATACTGAACACTGAACTTAATTCAAAGTGAACTCGAACTAAACTAGAACACAACTTGAATTAACAAGAACTACTTGAACTAGATTTTTATCAAAATTCTTTACCACCACAAATTATTCTACAATATGTATTAATTCAAATGCTATATAAATTAATAAATAATAATTGATTAGTTGAATTGGTCTATTTATAGTTTCAACGTTAATTTAAATTATGGAAAATTTATTATTACATATAGTATTTATAATTCGTTTTTAACAAATGCACACAATTTTTTATAATGTGATTGTTTTGCATGCGATAATAATTCTGGTGTTTAGTAACTATGGGGTTGAGTCAAACGCCGTCTAATAATAGTATTTGTTATTATGTAAGTGCAACTAGGATCAATTCAGTAGTTAAGAATCTCACGAATTCTATTGTGTTTTACACTTGTTATTTGTAGTTTGTATTATATGAACTATATTAAATTATGAATATTTTTTAAGAAATATAAAACAAATGACCTTAATGAAATTGCACGAAATTGAACTAGAACTGAACTAGAACTGAACTAGAACTGAACTTGAACTGAACTAGAACTGAACTAGAACTGAACTAGAACTGAACTAGAACTGAACTAGAACTGAACTAGAACTGAACTAGAACTGAACTAGAACTGAACTAGAACTGAACTAGAACTGAACTAGAACTTAACTGATGTTGAACCAAGTCCGAAATCTAAACAAATTGGTCCTAAGTAATTCCTAGTTATATTAATAGGAATAGAGATTTCCAACTGGGTACTTGACATACACACAATACATAATGCATTCGCACATATTTTTACCCGTCAACATTTAATTCAAATATTGTTGAGGAGGAGAGCTCCTCTTAACTTGTATTGTTGTAATTTTTGCTTTGGCTGTTTGATTGTTGTTGTATTATTCATAGTTTATACCTCGACTAATAAATAATTTGTTAAAAAAACCGGAGAGTAAAAAACTTTTAAAGCAAACAATTATTGGCGCATGACTTCATGACCGCATAACTTTATTATAAAGTTTTTAAAGCATAATTTTTATGTCAAACTGACAAATGTTTGAATATGAAAATCTATTTTGCTACGTTTTGTCGTCGTCGTTCAAATCACAAATAAAGCGACATAATAATGAAATTAAATTAGTTAGAAATAAAAAATATGAACAAATACGTATCTATGTAAATATCATAATAGAATATTAGAAATGTAGAAGTAGGCTAAAATATATTTGTATAATAAAGCATAAAATAATGAAATTATAATTGGCCTCGATCACTTGAAATAATGATTTGACTGGCTGACTGACGATGCATTTATGTACTTGAAATGTAGGCTAAAGTAGATGTTAGCAGTTTTTTTTTAATTTTTTTAAGAGTATTGAGTTTTAAATGACTTTAAATCAGATAAACAGGAGAACTTTTTACTGCCATAATCAGTCGAAGTAATCAATTACTAAAAGTCCTCTTTTCTCTAATTTTATCTTTGTTTATTCTTTATTTCAGAAATCGGATTTATAATTGCCATTAAATGAAATCTATTTGACCTTATATTTAAGTTCTCTTTTACCAAGTTTACACTGGATTTGTCACCTAAAGTTTATTCAAACCAAAATGAGTCAGACTTTAAATTCAAAATGTTAGATTTTGGATTCATGTTTAATAAAATTATAAATTTGTTAAACATTGAATAAAGCAAAATAAAAAGAAAAAATAACAAAATACTGCTAAACACCAGCCTCAAGGGGTTATAACATGACATTATCATGGATACTACCGTGGTAGCACCAAAACAGAGATACGCTAAATTACGTGGCACCTAAAAAAATATAAATATATTTTTGATTTGTTCAAATATAAACCAACAATAACAGATTATCAACCAACTGAACACAAAAAAAAACTATCTATAATTTTTTATATTTAAAATTTACAATAGATTGTTTTTGTGTTGAAACACACGGTTAAATGCAGCAGCCGCCAACAGCTAAAAACCAAACAAAATAAAAACTGCATATTTTGGTGTTTAACGTGTGACATAATCTAAGCGGTCGCGTTAGCAGTGCTGCAGTGGTAGTTACTGCTGCAGTTATAGCTAAACCATTAAAGTCAAAAATATCAAGTCTAAAAACAAAAGTAAAAAATATACAAAAAATCATTTTAAATTGCATTTAAAACTTGTCTTGTACTCAAGCTAAAATACATATATAAATTTATTAAAAAATACACTATTAATACCAAATAGAATTAACACTTTTATTTACAAATAATAATGTTAAAACGAAATATTACATTAGATTTGGCACTTCTTGAAAATTAGGATTTAAATGATATAAAGTATACGTCATTATAAATCTTAAAACGAAAATCTAAAAATACATAATAATGTTCGCTCTTGGTTCTAGCGTCAGTTTGCACTGTGACTTCTGCTAATAGTTTCTGCACTTCGACATCTATAGTCTATAGTCTAGTTCATTTCTAGTTCAGTTCTAGTTCAGTTCTAGTTCAGTTCTAGTTCAGTTCTAGTTCAGTTCTAGTTCAGTTCTAGTTCAGTTCTAGTTCAGTTCTAGTTC
>NC_060953.1:38880863-38885381 GCF_022045245.1 Lucilia cuprina | reverse complement strand
TTCTGTTCTAGTTCTGTTCTAGTTCTGTTCTAGTTCTGTTCTAGTTCTGTTCTAGTTCTGTTCTAGTTCAGTTCTAGTTCTGTTCTAGTTCTGTTCTAGTTCTGTTCAGTTGTAGTTCTGTACAATTCTAATTAAGTTTTGATACAGTTCTACGGTAAAATCTTCAGTAATCTTCTTAACTTTCGATATCTTTAAAAAATTCAAAAACCTGAGCAAGTTCTTAATGATTATGATTAATTCATTTTATTTGCACCTTAGGTTCCACTGTCTATTTGCTGCTATTTAAGCTCGCCGTAGTATGCTCGTCCGTTGGTCTGTCTTTCTGTTTATTTGTTTGCTTGCTTGACTTGACGTTTAGTGTGGATTTTTCTTATACTATTTAGTATTAAATGTATCTTTTGTTTGCCGCAATGTTACTTCTTCTTGTTATTGTAGTTGCTACTCTGCTTATTGCTAATGTTGTATAAAGTTGCTATTGTATTTGTTGTTGTTAACCCCAAAAGAATTCAATTAAAGTCTCAATCTGTATCTTTCGCTTACACATTCTCACACAGCAATAATTCGTTTTGTTGTTAGTTAGCCAGCATGAAATCAACAACCAAATAAAAGTACAACAACACTAGCAACAGCAACAAATACAAAAAATTAAGAAAAATAAAAAAAGAACTCATAAGAGCATGGGTTATGTCTTTTTGGTTTTGGTGGCGCACTTGTTATTTAAGATGCATTTAAGTAGTTTAGAAGCAAAAATCACAAGAACCAACAGTCGAAGACGACAAGAAGGAGGTAGAGTCAGCAACAAGAACATCAATAGCTAAAAAAACCAACATCAGCAGCAGCAACTCCAGTATGTTGGTTGGATGAAGTGTTTGTGTTTAGTGTGAGTGAGTGTAACTCTTTCTACTACTGTGAGTATGTATATTTTACCATATAAATCCGGTGGATAATTCTTTGTTTTTAATTTTTTTATATACATACATACATATAGTTTTGTTGTTGTTGAGGAAAGTTCATCAACTTTTAAAAAATGTTTGTTGTATGTATCTTTCTCTTCTTGCTGTTTTTTCTCTAAATAAATGTTTGTCTGACGGTTGTTCTTTTGGTCCATCCGTCTGTTCATCTCATATGTTTCGTTTAAATGTTTTAAGTATGAAAAATCATCAGTATGATTCCATCATTATTTGTAGTTGGCTTAAATAAAATATTTTTCCTAACATCTTTTTATTACTAATAATAAGGATTTTTATCGTAAATTTCTGTATTTTTGAAAATATTCCAAACTGTTAAAAATTTCTTCAGACTCAATTTTTAAAATTTCCATTGGAGGCAAAAGTTCCGTTCTAGTTCAGTTCTAGTTCTGTTCTAGTTCTGTTCTAGTTCTGTTCTAGTTCTGTTCTAGTTCTGTTCTAGTTCTGTTCTAGTTCTGTTCTAGTTCTGTTCTAGTTCTGTTCAAGTTCTGTTCTAGTTCTGTTCTAGTTCTGTTCTAGTTCAGTTCTAGTTTGTTATAGTTCTAGTTCTGTTATAGATCTGCTCTAGTTCTGTTCTAAGTAGTTCTGTTCTAGTTCTGTTCTAGTTCTGTTCTAGTTCTGTTCTAGTTCTGTTCTAGTTCTGTTCTAGTTCTGTTCTAGTTCTGTTCTAGTTCTGTTCTAGTTCTGTTCTAGTTCTGTTCTAGTTCTGTTCTAGTTCTGTTCTAGTTCTGTTCTAGTTCTGTTCTAGTTCTGTTCTAGTTCTGTTCTAGTTCTGTTCTAGTTCTGTTCTAGTTCTGTTCTAGTTCTGTTCTAGTTCTGTTCTAGTTCTGTTCTAGTTCTGTTCTAGTTCTGTTCTAGTTCTGTTCTAGTTCTGTTCTAGTTCTGTTCTAGTTCTGTTCTAGTTCTGTTCTAGTTCTGTTCTAGTTCTGTTCTAGTTCTGTTCTAGTTCTGTTCTAGTTCTATTCTAGTTCTGTTCTAGTTCTGCTCTGATTATTTTACTCGTTTTAAGTAAATAGCTATCGGTTTTAGTTCATTTATCCGTTTTGTTTTTCTCTGATGTGGTTTTGGCATAAATGTCAGGTCATGTCTTCCGTTTGACATGTTAAATGAATTAGGTTTTTTCATGATTTCATTGTGTTGATCCATGAGAAGATCTAAACAGCAGCTAATTTTTCACAAATTGTAAAAATGTATTTACAGGTTCACAAGTCATCACCGAAAAAAAAAACCAAAAAAAAAAATATTATTGCAGATAAAAAACAAAGTGAATTTTATACAAATACAGTCTCATTTTTATACAAAAAAATGTAGACGTTTTTTTCATAATTTTGGATCCACATAATAAATTAATAAAGAGTGTGAAGAGTACTAGTATTTCAGCAACCTTGCCTCTGGTCACAGACTTAAGAATACAACAACGACTACAAAAATATATAAAACATGTATGAACTGATTGTTATTATTAAACAAAATAAATTATAAATAGTAATAAAAACCAGCGAGGAAAAGTCTAGTGAAGGCAAGAGCGTTGAGCGGAATTTAGCATTTAAAAACCAACAAATTTTCCCTTAACCAAAAACCCCGACTTAGTCTTCAGTCCCAGATGCATAGGCAACAGCTACTGGGCATGAATGAAGAATATACCCGAGTGAATTCTTCATGCCAGTTGAATTGTGTGGTTTGTTTTGTTTTATTTATTTTAGTTTGTTGTTGTTACTGTTGATGTTGATGTTTTGGCTTGCAAAGTGTTCAACTTAAGGCCAAGTTCAGTTCAGTTTCAAACCAAGCGTAAATAATATAAAAATGTAACAACACACTGCCGCACAAATACTTTATCTTCATTCACTGTTTATATTTATTTGTTATTTAAAAAAATTATAATTTTTTCTAAAACATGACATTTTATGTGAAATGTTTTCCCTTCTTTATGGCGGATTCATAATAAAAAGTCATTTGCAGCTACTTAAAAATTTTTAAAATGTATTTTGTAAATTGTCTGTTTTATTGTTTGTTACTTTGAATCGTTCATATCGTAGTTGTATCGTGTAGATATGAATGTATGAATAATCTATTTTTTTTTACCTTTTGGCTGGCTGTGCTCTACTACGTGTAAACATTCCTCAAGTACTCATGTTTAATTCTGTGTTTTTATTTTTTTTTTCTTGGGTTTTGAAAGTTGAACTAATTTTAAAAACAGCGTTTATAGTTTTCAAACATCTGTACACAAGTTTTTTGTTTAAATAATTTTCTTTTATTTTTTTTAATTCAACAACTTGAGCAGTTTTTTGAAAAGCCCTCATCTACTACTGTCGAGCTCTAATTAATGTTGTGAAAATTTCCCATCTATTGTTTAATTGAGAAATTCTGGATGTAGTTTTTTTTTCATTTATATATGAAATGCCATCCATTAAGACGTTTTATATTAGATTTAAAAGACAAAAGAAATTAAGTTATTTTAAAATAAATGTGATAAAGGGAAATGGTGGGGAATGTGTTGTAAAACATGAATGTATTGTTGTACTTAGAGATTTTACATTTAATTTTACAACAATTGTTAAAAATCCCTATTGAAATATTTTATTCATGTTGTAATGAGGAAACAAGCAGATAAATGAGTATTTTTGTGGTGAGAAAATAAAAGTTTCTTCAAAATTTCTGAAAAAATTAACTAGAGTTTAGAGATAATGCTATCTTTAAAGATGCGTTTAAAAGTGTTTGTGTATTAAAGTGATGAAATCAGACAAACAATGCCACAACCTACAATAAAATTTGACGTTTATGCGTTAGTTTCCTTCCTTATAGGCAACATATTGCTGAATCCAAAATCTTGAATTCAAATTCAAACTTTTTACTATAAACTATTATCATATTTCTCGTTAAAATATTAAATTTGTCTAAAATTATTTTATTAAAAACTCTATTTTTTCTATCTAGAATCTACCAAGAAACCAAATATTTTTCTTTATTATTTTTCACTCTTTCATTTCAAGTTCCCTTCTAGTTCAGTTTTAGTTATACGCTACATCAATTTAGTGGGGAGGATATGTTAGCTTTGTGCTAATGTATATAACGCATTGCAATATTAGTTATACCAGTCGATTCAATCGACGGACATAGATGAATCGATTTAGTTAAGTCAGTCCGTCCGTCCATATAAAGTTTGTAATCAAACTACAGGCCGCAATTTTTAAAATAATTTTATGAAACTTGGCACAGAGGTTTCCTTTAGTACAAGGACGAAGCGGTTCAATATTTCACATTATTTCATATTAATAAAAATAATTTATATTTTTTATTTACTTGTTTCTGGTGTAGGGTAACATTTGTTTGGCGAGGCTATATATTCTTACTTATATAGTTTCAGTTCGGTTATAGTTCAAATTCAGATTAGATATAGTTTAGTTCTACTCCAAATTCAGCTCAAGTTCAGTTCTAGTTCAGATCTAGTTTAGTTCTAGTTCAGATCTAGTTCAGTTCTAGTTCAGTTCTAGTTCAGTTCTAGTTCAGTTCTAGTTCAGTTCTAGTTCAGTTCTAGTTCAGTTCTAGTTCA
>NC_060953.1:38877285-38880763 GCF_022045245.1 Lucilia cuprina | reverse complement strand
AACTAGAACAGAACTAGAACAGAACTAGAACAGAACTAGAACAGAACTAGAACAGAACTAGAACTAGAACAGAACTAGAACAGAACTAGAACAGAACTAGAACAAAACATGAACAGAACAGAAATAGTTATAACTACAACAGAACTTGAATATAATTAGGAAAAATTCATTTTGGAAAAAAATAATAACCGTAAAAAAATCTGTTCGTTATAGCGCATTTGTAATCAATGTAAAGTGTTTGATGATGTTCTCATATATTTTCTACAGAAGTCGTCCGTAAAGGAGATGTGGTTCCGTAGCAATTATTCATCAAAAATTGCTTACATCTTTACAAATAAACCACTGTTCTTCTTTTCTATATTACACTATTATATGTAGTTTCTTCTTTCAAAAATTTACAAAATGGTACGCTTGGACAGAGAAAAAGAAAATGTAAGTAAGCAGTCAGACAGACAGACTGACAGAGTACAAACTGAACAGACGGACAGACATTTGATTTCGTAGAACTGGAAAAAGAACAAACTTTAGTTTTTTTTACATTTGTTCATTTCTTTCATAAGTATAAATGTTGTATGTAAAATATAAAATAAAATTAAGAGAGAGCAAAACAAAAAAAAAAAAAGAAATTATAAAATAAAAAAATTGTAAAAAAGACACACAGCAGAAAAAATTAAAGATAAATTATAAAAGCAGAACAATTTTTTCATTCTGTAAATTTAATAAGAATTTCAATGAGTAGAAATGAAAAAAATGCAAAAAAAAACACAAACAGTGTGGAAAAAATTATAACAGAATTTAATTTTTTCTTTTTCATATTTTCATAATATTTTTTTTTTTAAATAAAACAAAAAATTATATGTAAAATTAAACTAAAATTATGTATGAATATAAAAAGTACAAGAGTGTGAGTATTATTCGTATTAACAAAAAAAATTTAACAGATTTTTTTTCTCAAACAAACCAACCACTTTTTTCCTGCAGAGGAGGGAGAACAATAAAGTTTCCACACAGAAGTTGAAGAAATAAAATTATTTTAGTTGAGACAAAAAACTGAATAATAACAAAAAAATTATAATACTAAGGAAAAAAGACCATCATGTTTGAAAAAAGTTACAAAAACATCAACAAGCACATCAAGTTTAAAATATTAAAAGTTTTAAAACGGAAAACAAAAAAAATGCAAAAGGACAAATTAAAGAATTTGAGTTTAAAAGTAAAGTTTCAAAAGAAATTACTTAAATATTCTAGAAAGAAAAATACATTTGAGTAATTAGTAAGTCATTAAAGAGTATCACTAGTTACCCACCAAACCACTTGTTAATGATTCGAAGCAAACATTGAACTAGCGATTATGTTGGCTAAAGGTAATGCAAGGGTGAACTAAACTATAACAGCGGCAGCATAAGAAGAACTAATCTCTGTAGTCTGTAGTTTTAGTTGATATATATAAGTATGTATTTAAATATATTGGTCGAAGAAAGTTTTACGTACTTACCAGTAAAGATTTCTGAAAAAATAAAAAAAAAATAAATTATTTATATTTTGCATATTTTTAATTAAATTTACATTATTTAATTGAATCAATTAAATGTTAAATTAACCATTAATCATGTTGAACAAAAAACTCTTAAAGTTTTGACAAAAACCATCAACTCCTTGTTAAATTTTTACTAAATCATTCCATTATTTTCGTTACAATTTGAATACTCCTTAATTATCCTCTTCTCTTCGCTTCACCTCTCCGTTCCACCAAGCAATTCAAGATCATTTTGCATAATTACTTTAATTATAAATTATAAAACAATGATTATGCAGAAAATTAAACAAAAAAAAAAAAACAGAAACTAAATGCAATGTTCATACATACGTCTAAAAAACAAGATCTTAACTTTAAGATCAAAACAAATAAACAATAATAATAAAACAGTAAAAGCTAACAAAAAGAACTCTAAACTAAAAGAAAAAAAACAAATTTCAAGTGCTTCACAGTTTGCCAGATCTTTTTAAGATACTGTCAGCAATACTTAAATATGCATTTGTACTGCAAGCGCCAACACACCAAACAGATTCACAATTACAATGACAGCGTTCAGCAGTGAGCGACATTGCCAGCAAGAATACCCAGCAGTTTTGATGATAGCTGGTATCTAATCATTAATCAGGACTAGTAGAGGTATGAAAAATGTGCCTCTAGTCTACTAGAACTATAAACTGATGATGTCACTTCACTTCTCGGACACACCTGGGAATGATTTTACATCATTCAAGTGGTCAACCCACTTTATCTAGTACTACGGGTGAAGAGTTTCCCGCAGGACTATTTCCTGGCTGGTCATTAGGTTGAGGTTCTCTTGGGACCCACGTAATGGCTGTGGTTTAACACAAATTCGCAGAAAGAGTGAGTTGCGGTTAAAAGTTTGATGATCAGTAAAGTCTACATCTCGAAATAAGTTCGGTGCTGTTGCCCAAACGACAAGAGTCACTGTGGGACTATGCGTTAGAAATGAGTTGATGTTAAATATATATAATACGGGATGAATGAAGCGGTATGTGAGTCTTGCCGGCCCATATATCTAAAATGAGTTTGTTGAATGAATTATAATATTATAATTATATAAGTGTGCTGAGTGAAAGGTATCTTATATAAGTGATACCATTGAATTTTCCTTCCTACCATGTATGTTTAGAGAAAACACTGTTCATACCAAATTTACAACAGTGTGTTTCTGTGAGTAGAAACAAAGGCTTCGGCTTATTTAATAGATTCGTACCTTGACCTACCGGATACGTCTCTAGTTGCTGTTAGCAACTCAACTGAGACTATCCAATCTGTGTGAATCTCGGAAATTTAGAAACAAGGCAGCAATGGACAGACTTGAAAAAGGGCGGGTATTGCGCAGTGGAGAGTCGTGAGTGTGGTGAGCTTCCGCCACTCTAACCCTTGTACGTAACCCAGCGGGTTACTAGTTTTCTTTATAAGTATAAAATGGATCTAGTTAAAGTTATTTTGCTGTTTTGCCGGGTATAAAATATATCAACAGAAATTCTCTCACAAATACACTTGAGAATATGTTTTCTGTTGGTGAATGGCAACAAAAAACCAGATTTAAGCAAGATTTTTCAATATGCAGTGATGTAATGTAGTGGAATCTTTGAAACATTACTGTACAGATTTTAGGGATAGGAGGGAGATTGGTATAATTTTAACTAATCTCCTCCAAACTTAGTACAACAACTAAACTATTAGTAGGTTTATTGAATTAAAAAATATAAATAAACCTATTTTATATAAACCTAAATTTTTTGGTAAATTTTTATAAGGATCGGCTTATAATTAACCCTGCCAGCCATAAAAAGGTCCTTTCAGAAAATAACTTTTACGATCATCAATTTCTAAAGAAAGCATAAATAGCGGTGAAATTCGGTACAATTATGTTTTATACGAACGAAGCCAAAATCTCTCTACCAAATTTTTTGA
>NC_060953.1:38872285-38874785 GCF_022045245.1 Lucilia cuprina | reverse complement strand
TTCTCTATTTACGTTTTAAATACGCCCCAAATATTCGTGGGTAAATAAATTCTTATTATTAATGATTTCACCATTAGAAAGAAATTCTTCTTAGACCAGTTCTTTTGACTTCTCTTCAAGAAGTATAATTTTTTTTTTGCTTTATATCTACGATTGTTTGTTTGAATGTGTATGAGATAAAAAATTATAAATAAATTGTTTTGTTTTCTTGTATTTTTTATATGAATTTGAACTCGGTCAAAAACCGTTAATAAATAAAGAGGTTATAACTGATAGTAATATGTACATGAAATGTACATATTGTTTCTAAACGTGTTAGAATTCCAAAGCTTGTGGGAATTTGTGTTTTGAAAGGGGAATTATAAAATATCACTTTATTTAAATGTACTTACTACTGTAAAGACAGAAGTCTTAATATCGCCAAAAGATCAGCTTAATTGAAATTCTTTAAGATGATCAATTGATCTTTTGCTAATCAATCTTAAATAATCGGAGATCAATTACACTAGACAAATACAAGACTATAGACTAGACTATAGTCTACACTATAGACTAGATATTAGACTAGACTATAGAATAGACTATAAACTAGACTGGCCTAGACTATATTATAGATTAGACTAATCTATAGCCTAGACAAGACTGTAGACTAGACTATAAACTAGACTATAGACAAGACTATAGACTAGACTATAGACAAGACTATAGACTAGACTATAGACTAGACTATAGACTAGACTATAGACTAGACTATAGACTAGACTATAGACTAGACTATAGACTAGACTATAGACTAGACTATAGACTAGACTATAGACTAGACTATAGACTAGACTATAGACTAGACTATAGAGTAGACTATAGACTAGACTATAGACTAGACTATAGACTAGACTATAGACTAGACTATAGACTAGACTATAGACTAGACTATAGACTAGACTATAGACTAGACTATGGACTAGACTATAGACTAGACTATATAGATTAGACTTTAGATTACACTATAGAATAGACTATAGACTAGACTAGACTATATACTTGACTATAGAATAGGCTGTAGGCGTAAATTAACGCAGATATGAAGATTTCTATAGAAGAATATTAGAGAAAGAAAAACTTTTTATATGCTCACAAATCAATTTCAGATTTTCGTGTTTTGATGAAAAATACTTATGATCACATTCGAAGTGTTTTAGAAAATTCAATCAGTCTCTCCTATGAACCTAAATTTTGTACAACACCGTCAAGTAATTCATATTTAATGACTTTAGCTAGTATTGAATATCACATTCGTGAAATTTCATATTTGGATATATAGCAAACAATCAGTCAAAGCAATACACAAACAAACACATGCATCCATAAAAAGGTGTTTCAAACTTAAATGAAGAAGTGTAAATGCCATAAAGTTACTTTAGCACTTGTAAAAAACCCCCCAAACACACATACTCGTATAAACAAATAGAAAAACAACTAATAACATAAAAATCACCGACATCAAGCTCATCATTCCAGTATGTACATGATGATGATGATTAACAAAAACATCATCATCAGCATAAAAAAATTAAGTACGTCTCAAAATCATTCGACCACATAGTTTTAACTAACCAAGCAGCAAAATAACTACAAGTTTAAGAAAACAAATTCAGCTAACTACACATACAAACATGCAGCTCATAGATGCGATATAATAATGTGCAACATTCAAACATTAAAATCAGGGACACAAACCCAAACTCAGCTTAACAACAACTGAATTTTGTATGCAGTACGCTTAAGAAGCATCATCATCTGTATAATGTTGTGTTGGCTCTAAACTTTAGAGCAGATTTAATTTAATGTTCATTCGAGTGTAGTTTCTTCCTTTCAACTGTTTCTGCATAGGTGTGTGTGTGTATGTGGACCTAGAGTGCAAAGTGGCCATATGATCAACAAAAATAGAGAGAAAACCTGTGGCATGATTGTTGTGATTGTTTTGAGCTGTGCGCGCAAACGCAACCAAATGTACAATAATAACAACATTGAATATCGTTGTAACAACTTAACGCTTCATACAGATATTTTAGTTTAAAGTAATAAATTTTATTGTAGATACATTTAACTAGCATTAAGATGGCTTATTGCACTGAAAGAAAAAAATGTAAGAATAGAAATAAATATTCAATAAATCCTTAGGGCAACCGATTTCTGTGTTGTTATTTAGTAATAACTACTATTTTTTGAAAAAGTTTTTAATAAATTTCATCAAATTATATTTATTGATATTCTCCGTGTATATTAATTGTTACCTGTGTATTATTTCTTACTTCTTATATATATCTGTAATAGACCCTGCAATGCATGGATTTAGAACTATTTTAAAACTAACTAACTAGCTATCTATCTTTATATATATCTATCTATCTATGTATCTATCTATCTATCTATCTATCTATCTATCTATCTATCTATCTATCTATCTATCTATCTATCTATCTATCTATCTATCTATCTA
>NC_060953.1:38843472-38872185 GCF_022045245.1 Lucilia cuprina | reverse complement strand
AATTTCCCAGAAAGTTCTTGGTATGGCAAGCAATATGCAGTTGCGGCAAAAGAAGCCAATCATTTGTTACAACGGGCTCTATAAATACCGAAATTTACATCAAGGATTTTTTTCAAAAAAGGCTGCTTCCATTCATAAGACTTCATAATGTGTCCACTTATTTTTGGCCTGACTTGGCATCCTGTCACTATGGTAAACAAGCCCTTGAGTGGCACAAGAACAATAATGTGGTATTTGTACCAAGAGAGGCAATTCCTCCAAACTGCCCGGAGCTAAGGCCAGTGGAGAGATATTGGGCTCTTGTTAAAAGAGAATTGAAGAGTACAAAAAAGGTGTCCAAAAGTGTGGTAGATTTTAAAGGGAGATGGACTACATGTTCGAGCAAAGTGGCAGAAAGCACTATAAAAACGTAAATGGAAGGGTTTCCGAAAAGGGTTCAAAATTTCATCACTAGTGATTAAAACTATAAAAATATATTTTTTTTTTTGTAAATTGTAATAATAATTTGAATCAAATAAAAAAAATAAAGCTGTAAGTTTAGTGGTTTCTTTTTTATAAACATATATGTATGTTAAGAATTTTTCGATCTCACTCTTATCTATCTATCTATCTATCTATCTATCTATCTATCTATCTATCTATCTATCTATCTATCTATCTATCTATCTATCTATCTATCTATCTATCTATCTATCTACCTATCTATCTATCTAACAAACTAACTAACTAACTAAACATCTATCTATCTATCAAACTAAAGTATATCGATCGGCTTAAAATCATTTGCTGAGCCGTTGTAACTTTGTCCGCCCGTCTGTCTGTCCATCTGTCCGTCCGTCCATTTAAACTTTGTAATCAAACTACATACTAGTCGCAATTTTAAAGATAATTCATGAATTTTCTTTATGTCCCAGGGACGAAGCCTTTTGGTTAAGTTGGGTCCATTATTCCTTCTAGCTCCCAACAGGGCTTATTAACTTTATAATCAAACTACAGTTTTGGAGATAATTTTATGAAATTTGGCACATGATCTTCTATGGTACCATAGGCTTTTAAATTCATAATTATGTTTAATATACTCGTATCTCGACAAAAAGCTGCAAAAGCAAGTTTTATACTAGACTTGATGACCCCCACGAATTCAGTAATTGTAGGGCTTTATATGTCCCTAGCTCCTATGAAAAGCTCCCATCAAACTTTTACTTAAATGTCCACAATTTTATTCAACAATAAATAGCTTAAGTATGTCTGAGGCAATGAGACATTTTATTCTGGTAATAGTTGTACGGTGTTTTCGATTTGCAATAATGTAATTATTTATTCTCTTCTACGAAATTTTGTTACGTCCCATTACCACTTGTCGACTTTATTGGTGAATAGTAAATCATCGAGTAAACAATTTACATTTCTTGTATAAATCTAACAAAGAATTTGAACAACAAAACGACGTTATTGAACTGCTATTATATGTTGTCCTCAAAACTACAGGGCCATGAAAAACAAAGACCATGATTTAAAGTTAGATTTAAATACAGTTTTATTTCTATTTTATTTTTTTACGTATTGTAACTATTGAGCTTTTTCCTCTTCTTGCAGAATTGTTTTTTCGTTGATTTTTATTACAATTGTAAAGTAGTTGCGATACAGAATGAAGAGAGAATTAAATAAAAATATAACAGAATTATAACGTCTAATGTTCTACGCAGGCAATAACAAAAAAAAAGTAACGCAATACACGCCCCACTTAATGACTAAAATATGAATTCGTTATTGTATATTTGCTTGTTGAACACTGGGAGAAATTTAAAAAAATAAATAATATAGAAATAATAAAAATATATTTAGTTGAATAATTTTTAGATATACAAAAGCCAAAATACAAATCGAAATTTCTTTTATTTTTTTACAAAGCAAATGGATTGTGATATATGTTCTCTCATAGTCCTGATCACAAGCCGATCTTATTCAAAACAATATGGTATTCGAATGAAGTTTAAGAAGAATGCTCTATGAATCTATGATCGCTGAAACGACGATCACTTTGTAAATTGTGAAAATGACTAGAAATTATTCGATCAGGTCTTTAATTAAACTGTTGATCGTTCATATTTCTGATATCTGATACATTTTTAAAAAGAATGCTTGATCTATGATCAATTATAAAACCACGATCATTTTGTTATGCAAAAACTTGTGTATATATTTTGTCGCTGAAACGACAACCACTTTGTAAATGGTGAATATTACTAGAAATTATTCGATCTGCTCTTAAATTAAACTGTTGATCATTCATATTCCGAAAGCTTGATCTGTGATCAATCATAAAACCACGATCATCTTGTTATGCAAAGACTTCTATAGAATATACTTTGTTTAAAAAAAATTATCCTCTATGAATCTATGATCGCTGAAACGACGATCACTTTGTAAATGGTGAATATTACTAAAAATTACTCGATCAGGTCTTAAATTTAACTATTGATCATTCATATTCCCGATAAACGATACATTTTTATAAAGAATGCTTGGTATGTGATCATTCATTTGTAACACAAAGATTTCTGTAGAATTTTATATAAAATAATGCTCTATGAAAATGTGATCGCTAAAACGACGATCACTTCGCTCTTCTAACTAGAAATTAATCGACCAGCTCCTAAATTAACCTGTTGATCATTCATATTCCTGATAAACGATAATTTTTTAAAAACAATGTCGGTTTGTGATCACTTATAAAACCACGATCATTTTGTTATGATATTTCGAAAGCTTGGTCTGTGCTCAATTATAAAACCACGATCAACTTGTTATGCAAAGACTTCTGTAGAATATACTTTATTTTATATAAATTAATGCTCTATTAATCTTTAATCGCTGAAACGACGATCACTTTGTATACCGATAAACGATACATTTTTAGAATGAATGTTTGATCTGTGATCTGTCATAAAACGACGATCACTTTGTAATGCAAAGATTTCTGTAGAATTTCATATAAATTAATACTCTATGAATCTGTGATAGCTAAAACGACGATCACTTCGCTCATCCTACAAGAAGTTAATTGATCAGGTTCTAAATTAATCTGTTGATCATTCATATTCCTGATAAACGATAATTTTTCAAAAACAATGCTCGTTTTGTGATCACTCATAAAACCACGATCACCTTGTTATGCAAAGTCTTTTGTAGAATATACATTCTTTTATATAAATCAAATTTTTGAGCTTAACTTCCGTCGCTTGATTTCTTCCAGTGTCAGTCTCGTTTTTTCTCCATGTGCTATAATGTACAAGTTATTTGCACATCTATTGCACACATAAAGGGGCGCAGTAAGTAACATGGTGATGTCGGTTAAGTTTTTCTTTTTTTTCCACAATTTTTTCCTTTACTTTTGCAAATAAAATAAAGTTTAGAAAAAACTAAAATAACAAAATGACAAAAAATCAATGTTGTTGACGACGACAACAACAACAGCAATATTAATGTAATTTTTTTCTCTATTTCCAATGTGCCACATATACGACGGTATAGAGTTTTTTTGCTGCTGTTGCTTTTTGCTGTTGTTGTAGTTCCTATACACAAAATAAAATCAGCAACATGCTACATTCACAATTCAACCAACAATAATAACAGCAAATACTAGTAAATAGAGGCGAAAAAAATTAAGTTAACAGCAAAACACAATGGGACGAAAATGTCTATTAAGTGGAAAATTTTAAGAAATAAAATTTTGCCCTCAAAACTGTTTGACAGACATATTTTTATTAAGTAAGAGGGGTCGAAGTAACTAAAACATTTTAAGACCACAAGACATATCTGTATAACTGTTAAATAGTATCGATCTATGATCATGTCTTTTGCTATTCAGAAATGAATTATAAAGAAAAGATCATCGTATGAATCGCTAAAATACGATCCCTTGGATTTGCCTAAGAAAGTTCTTTAATTCTTTTACCCCCCTTTTTTTTAATACACTCAGGCCCCTTGTGCACTATAAACGTCATTAGTCGCCTGTGTTGTAGCTAAAGTAGTCATCGTCGTAATCATCAACAGCAATGCTCATGACGATGATGATGATGATGACGACGTTAAAAATCTGTTTGTATTTAGTAGAGTATAAAAATGAAGTAGTTGCGCGTTAAACATAAAATCAGTTGACCTCCATTGACCTCGTTTCGCTAAAGTTTGCTTATTTTATTATTATTTTACTATTTTTTTGCTTTATTTTTTCTATGTTCTTTTTTTTCATTTCTGTACAAATACATAGACTTACAAACACAAGTAAATATCTTTTCCAAAAGTTTTCAATCCAAAAAGCTTTCTTCTTTTACTTTTATTGATCGTTATTATTTAAGTTTGATTTTTTTTCTCCAAAGGAAAACAAACTTTAATTGATTTTCATTTGAGTGGCTGAAAATTTCTTTATAGTTTTTATATAGAAAATTTTATTAAGAAAAAAACTGTGGATTATAAAGGTATATAAATAATATTCAAAGAAACGAAAGGACTTTTAATGGGGCCTTAAAAATGGTCTATGGCTGCAGTGATGCAAAAGTATATTTGAAAATTTAGCACAATTTGAGATAATTTGCTTAGGGCGAGTTTTTCTAATAAAGATAATCTTCATTCTTTGGTTAAACCTGGTTTAATATATGTTTTGTGTTTTTCAGTTATCAGTAAAGTTACTTATTATCTTAGTTTAACTGAGTGTAATTGGTCAATTAAATTCAAGTTATAAGTGAGAAAACACAATTAACAAAAACAATAAAACAATGATTTCGAAAGAACAAAAACATAATATATTAAGTAAATTGCAATTTTCTAATTTGTTTTGTTTCATTATTTATTTTTTTAAATGTTTATTAAACATTTTTCCAAAATTTTCCATTTTACAAAAGTATTGTTTGCAAAAAACAGCTGTTCATTGTTTATGTTTTTGAGTGAAAATTTGGCAATACTAACAAAGTTAACTGAGCTTTAAACTTAAACTGAAAAACACAATTATCGGTTAAAGTCCGCCTAAATTTGTTCCGAGTTTAATCTAACAGCAAGTTAAGCCTAGTTTAACTGATGAGTAAGAAACCCGCCCTTAGTGGTTGTAGCAGTGATTAAATTGACTCGATCAAAATTATATGGAAATCTATATATTCAAACACTTATGTTTTCGATAAGAAAATAAAGATTACACAGGTCTTCAAATTTTTAACCGAGCGGCTAAAGTTTACTTTTTTAAAGGATGAAGCTACGCTTAATACAAATCTAAATTTCTCCATCTTCGATTCGAGATATCGTGATCGAAATTTGAAAAACGCAAGAAAAATTTATATATAATAAGTCATATCTTCTTTTATCTTCGAGATATTTTTTGAGATCTGATCCGGATACTGCGCAATTCAATCCTTAAAAAATGTAAACTAGTATTTGCTAGAAAGTTTAAAATTTAAATAAACTTAACTTGTGATCACTCTCATTGTCTTCAAGCACTGAGAAATACTTGAAGTACTTTTCTATATCTTTCTATTTTGTACATTGACGATCATTTGACTATTGTTTAGATCTAATTCTACAGAAAATTGACGATCAGTTTCATATTCTATAGATAATTAAAGAACAATCTTTTTCCTTTTAAAAATGTATGTTTAGTTTTCTATTTTATACACTCACTTTTCTTCTTTTTTGAAAATCGACGATCACTTTTCTATTCTGTAGAAAACTAACCAAGTTTGTATACCCATCATGAAATATGTTGATTTTATCATTTCGTTTGTAACACATCGAAATAGTGATCATAGATGATCTAGCCATGTCTGTCCTTCCGTCTGTGCATCCGTCTGTCTGTCTGTATGTTGAAAACACGATCGAGTCCGAATGGAATGAGCAAGAAAGTGAGATTTTTTCAAAAATATTTCCTATAAGAAAGGTTTGTTTGATATTAAAAATGGGCTATATCGGCCCACGTTTTTGCATAGTTCCCATACAAATGGCGACCCGAAAAATAGTTTTAATGGTCAGAACTGTTTTAAAAATGTGAGTAAAGCTAATGTTTATTGAGGAGCTTTCCATTTACGGCATACGCTTAAGATGGTAGTTACATAAGATTCGGCATAGTCGAATGTTATTTATAGAAAAGTTACAAAATTTTATATTTTCCTGAAAATTTATAAAACTTAGCCTATTCTAAAAAGAACTCATTATCACTTTTCCATTCAATAGAATATTGACGATCATTTTTGTATTATGCTGAAAATCAATCAAGTTGTTATTCTATAGGAAGTTATTTTAAACCCAATCACTTTCTATTCTAGAGAAAATTAAGATCACTTTTTTACGATTTTTATTCTAAAGAAAATTGGCGATCAATTTAGGAAAAAAAACGTTCCTATTCTATAAACATTCGATAATCACAATATATGCTATAGAAAATTGACGAACACTCATTTATTGAACAGAAAATCGATCAAGTCTATAGGGAATTATTGACTTCTTCAAAAAATTAACGATCACTCTTCATTCATCAAAAAATCGATAATGTTTTTAATTTATAGACAACTAAGGATCAGTTTTGTACTCTATAGCGATCAAGAATTATTGAGTCCTTTTCTATTCTATATAAAATTTACTTAAAGAGTGATTCTTTAAGTATGCAGAACATTGATCAATTACTTTATTTTCTATAGAAAATTGACGAAAACTCGTTTATTCTTCAGAAAATATATATTAAATTTAATTTATATATTTCAGTTTTGTACTCTATAACAAATTAATGATTACTCAGTTATTGAGCAGAAAATCGATCAAGTTTTTAGTCTATAGAGAAATATTGACTCCTGAATTGAATAGAAACAATTACTTTTAATTCTATAGGAAATTAGAAAAGGATCAGTTATGTACTCTATAGCAAATTGACGATCACTCATTTATTGAGAAGAAAATCGATTGAAGTTTTAGTCTATAGAGAATTATTGACTTCTTTTCTATTCTATAGAAAATTTACGATCACTCTTTAAGCTGGCAGAACATTGATCAATTACTGTCTATTCTATAGAAATTTGATAATAAAATCGATCATGTTTTAAATTTATAGAAATCCTAGTACTCTGTAGCAAATTGACGATCACTCATTTATTGAGCAGAGAATCGATCAAGATTTTAATCAACAGGAAATTATTGACTGCTTTTCTGTTCTATAGAAAAATTTACGATCGCTCTTAAAGTATGCAGAACATAGATCAATTACTTTTTTAACATATAGAAAATTTAGGATCAGTTTTTTACTCTATAACAATTTGACGATCACTCATTTATTGAGCAGAAAATCGATCAAGTTTTCAGTTTTTGGAGAATATTGACTAGTTTTCAATTTTACAAAAAATTTACGATCACTCTTTAAGTATGCAAAACATAGATCAATTACTTTCTATTCTACAAAAAATTGACGATCATTTTTCTATTCATCAGAAAATAGATCATGTTTTTAATTTATAGAAAACTTCGTATCAGTTTTTTACACTATAGCAATTTGACGATCACTCATTTATTGAGCAGAAAACCAATCAAGTTTTCATTTTTTAAAAAATATTGACTAGTTTTCAATTTTACAAAAAATGTACGATCACTCTTTAAGTATGCAAAACATAGATCAAAACATAGATCAATTACTTTCTATTCTAAAAAAATTGACGATCACTCTTCTATTCAATAGAAAATCGATCATGTTTTTAATTTATACAAAACATGGGAACAGTTTTGTTTTTATTGAGCAGAAAATTGATCAAGTTTTTACTCTTTAGAGAATACTGCCTTCTTTTCTATTTTACAAAAAATTTACAATCACTCTTTTAATTATGCAAAACATTGATCAATTTACGATCATTATTTAATTATGCAGAAAATTGATTAAATTTGTATGCTATAAAAAAAATTACGATTAATTTTCTATTATATTGAAAATTTATGATCTCTTTTCTATTTTGCAGAAAATCTATCAAGTTTTTTTATTTTATTGAAAATTTACGATCAATTTTTTTGTTTAATTATATGGAAAATTTAAGATCCATAAAAATGTTATATAGAAAATTTTTGTTAAATTTCCAATTTGATTTAATTCGTTATATTAAAAATAAATTATACAATACTTCAAGCAAACACAAATTTTTTGTAATTTTAAAATCAAAACAAAAGCCAAACAAAATCGGAAGTAGTAGTTGTTGCATAGTAGTTTCGTAACAAAATATTTCATAAATTTTTAACAAACAAACAAGAAATGAAATGGTTTAAAAATAATTTAATAATATTTAAGACAAACAATTCAAAAATAAGTATGAAAGGTTTAAATGAGAAATAAACAAAGTGAAGCGAGAAAAGTAACAACAGAGAAGAAAAAAAAACACAACTTTTTCATGACAATCAACTTATTTCCGCCTTCATCATAGCAACTGCAGCAACAACAACAACAGCAAAAAATACCAGACATGGGCTTCCAAAAATGAAAAATATAAACTACAACATGATCGTGGTGGTTTAGTAAGTGAGGTGTAGTGGTAGTATGTACCATAAATCTAACACCTTATGAAATAATAAAAAACTTTCTATTAATGTTTTCGTTTCTTTTTACATAAAACGTCCAAGTTATACAGAAAAAAAAATTAAGAAAAAAACACAACAAACCAAAACAATTTCACTACAAAAATGAAGTGAAAAAAATCTCAAATAAAAGTAACGAAATTATTTACAAATAAATAAAAGTTTGTTGTTTTCATTAAAACAAAAACACAACACATCAATGAACAAAAAATTAAACATTTTAAACAATAAAAAACTTGGATTGATGTAAAACAGTATGAATGAAATTTTGAAAAAAAAAAACTGACAGGTCGGCTTAAAGGTAAGTAAAGAAAACATACAAACTTAACAGCAACCAACCAACATACATATCAGTTAGATGTATGAATATGTATGTCATTATATTGTTGCTGGTAAAAGTTAAAGATTTTTTTTTTGAAAGACAAAAAAACAACACTAACATAAACAATAAAAATAAAACGCATACTTATTTGACATGCCTCACAGTTAACCAATCTACCAGCAAATAACAACACCAACAACAATAGTAATCAAACTGACATGTAACAAAAATATTTGAACCCACCATATCTATAGTTGTAGTAAATACTTATTGCAACAATGTGATACCAAAACTTCAAACACATGAAGCAAAAAAATGAAAAAAAACCAGGTGAAGATAATAAGAAACTATAAACGTGACAATAGCAACACTAACAGTAACAACACATTCTGTACAAAAAAGGAGACCGTTACAGCAACATTAACACCAAACAACAATTTTTAAACAGCAAATAGGGAAAATGTCTTAAATACAATTACAAGAAAAAGTGAAAAAATTATCAAAAATGTTTATGATATTGATGACAAACTATTAAAATTTATTCCATACATAGAAAGGTCTATGAAATT
The DNA here is from genome assembly GCF_022045245.1 of Lucilia cuprina. Taxonomy (NCBI): domain Eukaryota; kingdom Metazoa; phylum Arthropoda; class Insecta; order Diptera; family Calliphoridae; genus Lucilia; species Lucilia cuprina. The sequence goes on along the minus strand of NC_060953.1, from coordinate 38,862,708 downwards.
GCTTTCTTTTGATATACATATTGTTTATGTACGGAACTTATCACGCGTTACAGATCGACCCACTAACAGCTTCATCATCTGTTGATATTGACAAAATTGTACACATTTAAGTTAAATTTTGAAGGGGAGTTTTTTAGGGGCTAGGGTCAAATGTGGCCCTATAATTATAAAGTTCTTGAGGGTCATCAAGGCTAGTATAGAACTTGGTTTTGCAGCTTTTTGTCGAGATACATAATAATGAAATTAAAAGCTCTATTTGGCGGGTTCAGTTGTATGGGGGCTGGGTGAAATAATGAACCAATGTTAGCTATTTTCAATATGCTACCATAAAAGATCATGTGCCAAATTTTATTGAATTATCTCCAAAATTGCAATCTATAGTTTGATTACAAGGTTAACAAGGCCTATTCGGGGGTTAAGTTGTTTGGGGGCTAGGTGAAGTAATGAACCGATCTTAACCATTTTCAATGGGCTTTGTCCCTGGGACAATAGAAGATCATATACCAAATTTCATTGAAATATCTTCAAAATTTCGACCTGTAGTTTGATTACAAGGTTTACTAAAGGTTTGCTAAATCGACTCAGAAAATGATTCTGAGCCGACAACTATACTTAAATAGGACCAATATAATTGTGCGTTGCAAACATCGGCACAAACCCAATATATCCTCCCCTCTAAAGTGGTGTAGGGTATACAAAGATGATTAAAATATTTAATCATTCCGTTTTCAAACACATTGAAATATTGATCAAAAACCCAAAAAAGTATATTCTGAATTTTTAATAAATTCTCAGACGATGTAGTCGTATCCGTCCTTATGAATATTGTATTTCACACCACATGGTGGAAGTTTGTCCTAAGGACCCTAATCGAAAGGGAACTAAGATCTATCTACTATTCAGACGATGACGCAATACTTTCAAGGGGAAAGGATATAAATTGCTTGTGCAGAAGAGATGAATAAGCTCGGTAAGACAGCCTTAAGCTCAGCTCACACGAGAGGATTCAGTGTTAACCCGACGAAGACTGATAGCTGTTTTTTTTCAGAAGAAATACAAACATATACAGAAACTGAGATATTCCACCCATTAAGATATATCTAAGATTTGAGGCGGCACTTAATTGGAGGACAATGTGGGTCTGGGGGTTCTATTTTGAAAACATAAGAATATATATGGCGCCCACAGGGCTTAACATATTTGCGAAAGGCAATTAGAGCGATATCAGGTGATAATGTTAAAACTAAGATCGTATGAAAACTTTAAGTGATGTATTAGGTCACTCGGGAGTAGTCGGCAACAAAAGGGCATTCGTATTAACTTTAAGGAAAAGGTAGCGGGAGATTGTTAATCTGACGAACAAAAAACTAATCGACGCAACGAAAGCGGGGTTAAAAAAAGGATTATAGAATTCCGTAAGGTCTCTTGGAATAATGAAACGGTGTTTAGGCCGTCTTTGATGGACCAAGTCAGAAGTTATTATGATTGCACGTATTCTAAATGAACACACAGTATTTCAAGCACAGTATTACAAAATTGGACGTTCGGAAAACGTTCTAGATCCAAGCATCCAATAAACCAAATGCCCCATTATTGTGCATTAGGTTTATTTCTTCTGATTTGATGTAGTATTCATCCTTCTATCAACATAATCTATAACATTGAACCAAGAGAATGGGAATTTATAAAATGGTATGGTACCTTTTCGATCTTCAGTTGGTACTTTTTCTATAATATTGAACATTCCCGAGTCCAGAGTAAATGGAAATCTTTAGTAAAGATTTTTACTGCATATGTTTTCGTTAATCAAATGAAACTCATGAATGGATATTTTGGAAAGATCACACAAATAATATTATCGATCCTCCTTAAGGCTACTCCTTAGATGATGATTATGTTCAAAAACTTCGATAAAACAAAGTACAATCTTCGTCTGTCGCGAATGGGTAAGAGGTCCACTTTTTAAGAACATCTTTCGACATAAAGGTTTTTTTCATCAAATCAGGATTTTCAACTTGAGCAATTGATTATTATTGATTATATTGACAATGAATCAATTAAACCTCATGCCAAAGTTGATTATAAAACATATACATACAGACAATGGCTGTCTTATATTAACAAATCAGTATGAGTCTCTAGAGGACCATTATTACTTCAATTTACATCTTATGATATGGGTGGAGTTAAAGCAAGATATCCTATTATCAAATTCGACAGTTTAAAGTCACAACAATACAAATGTTAACTGATCTTTATAGTCTTTTACATCAACTATATGAGACCACTAAAGAAGGTGAAGGAACACTAGTCTTCAGAGTATACCCAAACGATATCAAAGTTTATACATTCGATGTTCTTCTTCACAAGTGATGGTAGAATGAGCATTAATCATTCTAATTGGGGGACCTTCGAAATTGTAGTCCCAAAAACCTATATTTGTAAGTAAGCAAGATCTGCATAATCTAGCACCGCTGCTATCATAATAGTCTACGATATTCGACACTTTAACATGTAATATCTTTGAAACATAACTTTCCTATGGTAAAATTGTTTAATTCTTTTTGGTCCAGTTTCGTCTATAAATGATATATAAACTGATCTTGCATATTTTTAAAAACAAAATACTCAAACGTATTTCACACACATTGATTTGCGATTTTATGAACTCAAGTTTAGCTGGCTAATAATCTTCCAAAGGTTGTCTCAAAAAAGTTGTATTAATAAAGATCGGCTTAACATTAAATGTAAGCCCCCGATCTATTAAAACAAAAAACATCTATAGAAAAGTTAATTATATATTAGAATGTGCTCAAAAATATCTTTCAACTACTAAGTGTGTATGTACATATGTATGTGTAATGTAAAAAAATATCATCATTCATAACGTCTAAACAGTGATCATGGACTTTTGCCAAAGCTGTTTGTTATTTCTCAATGTTTTTGTTATTGTTTTTTTTTATATTTTTTGCACAATTCATTTGTTTTAGTTGTTATTTTTGTTTTGGTTATAGATACTTACTGACGGTTTCATATCTACAAATAAACTTACTCACTTACTCTCACACTTCATAACACTTTTGCCGACATTTAATGAAGTTGGTGGCCGCATTTAATGCCAAAACATTACAATAACAAAAAAAATACTTTTTTAAAACAACATTTAACTACAAAGATACATACATATGTATGTATATATTTAGATATGTATATTTATAAACAAAAATATCTGGCGTATAATATGGCTGACGATGATGATCATTATTATTATTATAAAAAAACAAGTACATTGAGAAATCATGGCGAAAAAAGTTGTTGCTTTCTACTCACTCAAGTTGAAGTGTCTTTTATATTAGCTTTTATATGTATTATTTTAAGGCGTAATTAGCCATTTAAAAGGGTAATAATGAAGAATTTGTAAGTGTGTTCTAACGATATTATGAATTCCTTTAATTTAATTCTATTTTAGGCAAAAATCTAACAGTTTTAAATAAAAATACAATTATACTGAGGATGCCACAAATACTGCACTTAAAAATTACAAAATCCTACCCACTTTTGTATTTTTGGAATCTTTCGCCTATTATTTTTATTCTCTCCTCGTGAGGCCTACTTGAGTCGAACTTTACATTCGTCTGTTTAACTTTATTAAACTCCCTTCAGATAGACTGATATCGCAATAATTGTCTACTGGCTGTCGATATCCTATGATAGCACGTATTTCAGTTAGTGGGTTTCCATTACAGATATTGAAAACCTTTTGTCTTCCCATGATCATCATATGTTACATCAATGACTGTCAATTTCCTTGAATTTATAATTTAGTTATATAATTGCATTTTGTCCATAACCTTCCAATATGTCCAGTATAATTATAAGTGTCATTAAAATGGATGGAATGTCTAGCAATGTTTTGACCAGACAAGATTTTACTCTACACTGTAGACAAAACTATAGTTTGGACTATAGTCTACACAATAGTTAAGACTATAGTCTGCACAACAGTCAAGACTATAGTCTGCACAATAGTCAAGACTATAGTCTGCACAATAGTAAAGACTACAAACTGGACTATAAATAAGACTATAGTCTGCATTATAGGCAAGACTATAACCTTGACTATAGAAAAGACTATAGTCTCGACTAAAGACAAAACTATAGTCTGCACTATAGACAAGCTTACAGTATGGAGTAAAGAGAATATTTTAGTCTGTACTATATTCAGGATTATAGACAAGAGTGTAGTTTAGGCTGTAGAGAAGACTCTAGTCTGGACTATAGACAAGACTTAATTCTCGAATATTGGTAAAACTATAAACAAGACTGGACACTATCTTAAAATATAGTATATATAGTCTGGACTTTATTAGGCTATAGCCTGGACTATATATATTGAACTATAGTCTGGAGTATGGAAAAGGCTATAGTCTGGTCTATAGAAAATATTATAGTCTTGACTATAGACAAGTTTATAGTCTAAACTATAGACAAGACTATAGTCTAAACCATAGACAAGACTATAGTCTGGACTATAGACAATATTATAGTCTTGACTATAGACAAGACTATAGTCTGGACTATAGGCAAGTCTTTAGTATGGACTATAGGCAAGTCTATAATCTGGATAATAATATAATCTGGACTATATAAGACTATAGTCTAGACTTTATATATTAGGCTATAGTCTGGACTATAGACAAGACTATAGTCTGGACTATGGACAAAATTATAGTCTGGACTGTAGACAAGTCTATATTTTGGACTTCATATAAAACTACAGTTTGGACTATATTTATAAGGCTATAGTCTGGACTATAGAGAAGACTTTAGTCTAGACTATAAACAATACTATTAGTCAGGACTATAAACTATACTATAATCTGAACTATAGACAAGACTATAGTCTGGACCATAGTCTGCATACTATAGTCTGGACTGTAGACAAGACTATAATCTGGACTATAGACAAGACTATAGTCTGGACTATAGACAGGACTATAGTCTGGACTATAGACAAGACTATAGTCTGGACTATAGAGAAGACTATAGTCTGGACTATAGAGAAGACTATAGTCTGGACTATAGAGAAGACTATAGTCTGGACTATAGAGAAGACTATAGTCTGGACTATAGAGAAGAATATAGTCTGGACTATAGAGAAGACTATAGTCCGGTTTTGACTATGGACAAAACTATAGAGTAGTCTATGGACCTGGACTGTAAACAAGATTATAGTCTGGACTTTATATAAGACTGTACACAATACTATGGTCTGAATTACACTCAAGACTATAGACTAGGCTAGTAAAGACAAGACTATAAACTGGACTATAGACAAAACTATAGTCTTGACTATAGACAAGACTCTAAAGTGGACTATAGACAAGACTATAACCTGGACTATAAACAAGATTATAGTCTTGACTTTAGACAAGATTATAGTCTGGACTTTATATAAGACTTTAGACAATACTATAGTCTGAACTACACACAAGACTATAGACTAGGGTGGTCCGAACTGTAGACAAGATTATTTATAGTCCAGACTATAGATAAATCTTTAGACTTAACTGTAGACAAAACTATTTTCTGGACTATAGTCTGGGCTATGGTAAAGGCTATAGTCTGTGAAACTTGAAACTATATAAAATCTATACTAAATTATTATTACAATTATTTTTATAATTCTGTACATTAAGTTCAGCTTACTCGTATATAACTGAAGATCAACTTGACAACAAAACTTAGAAAAAAACTTGAACGGTAAACAACCAAAAAATAACAACATTTGGCAAATAGAGTTCATTTGCGTTTTTTGTTTTTATTTATTTTATTTTTTTCAGATTTACGTGTAAATACCGTCAAGTCTGTCACTTTTGTTTTGGCAGAGACAGGAATTTGCTTTAGTTGGGTTCAATGTTTTTTAATTTTTTTGTTTGTTTTTTTTTTTCTTTTTAGTATGTAATTCACTCATAATTTCGACTTTTGCTAGTCCACTGGGATCATTTTAAAGATAAAAACAAAAAACTTTCCAATTTTTAGTTTTATTTAAAATATTTTCATTTTGTATTTGTCTGTAGCATAAAGTAAAACAAAAATTAATTTTTAGACAAAAAAAAACTAGAAGTAGTAGTAATAGCAGAAGAAATGTTGTTGGTGGTTTTATAAGTAGACTAAATATATGAATGAATCAACGTACTAACATTACAGTAGAGAAGAAAATTAATTGCATCTAAACAAATTAGACGAGACAGAATATCTATCATATTAAGACCATCACAGTTAATCATTAGAATGACTTTATATATCAGAGAACGCTATTTTTAAAAATGAATACAGCGAAACAGTATCTTGGTTTTTCTTTATCAACATTTATGCTCTTCACTGTTAATATGTTTTTGACTTATTACTGCTATTTATTTACAACTACTACAGAGGTATAGTTTTGTTCAAATTTATTAACAATTGTTTTTGTAGCCATTGTAGAGTACACGATTTGTGGTAGCTTTTGGGGGGTTTTCGTTAGCTAAGTTTAAACTTGAAAACGAGTATGATAAAAAAACAAAAACAACATTAGCGAACAAAAAATTCATAATAACAAAGTTTAATTAAATTTTTGCTAAAGGTTTTAGTTTACCATTTGTGTATGTGTGTGAGTGTATTCCATGGATACCAATGAAGATGAGTTAGCATACATGTATAATACTGAACAAGTTAAGGCCAATTTTACCAAACTAAAATCTGAACTGTACACAAAACTATAGTCTGGACTATTGACTGACTATATTCTGTATTTTAAACAAGGCAAATGTCAGAACTATATACAAGATATAGTTTGGACTATAGGCATTACTATAATCTGAACAACTATTGACTGGACTATAGAAAATAATATGCTCCCGTCTATAGATAAGATTACAGTTTGGTCTAATGACAAGACTATATTCTGTACAATAGAGAATACTATATTTTTAACTTTAAGAAAGGTTTTGTGTCTAATGCTTGAACTATAGGCAAGTCTATAATCTGAACTATTTTTAAGACCATAGTGTTATAGTGACTTATCTACAAAACTATAGACTGGAATTTAGAAAAGTTTATAAACAAAGACTATAGCGGATTATAGAAAATATAATAGTTTGGTCTATAGACAATACTATAAACTAGACAATCAATATTCTGAACTAAAGACAGAACTATAGTCTGGACTATAAACAAAACTATATTCTGGATTGTAGACAAAACTACAGTCTGGGCTATGGATGAAAATATAACCTGGACTATAATTAAGTGTAGACTTGAGGTAGGACTACAGTCTGCACTATAGAGACAAAACTATAATTTGGACTATAGTTTGGACAGGACTATAGACATGACTATAATCTGGACTAAATACAGAACTATAGTCTGGACTATAAACAAAACTATATTCTGGATTGTAGACAAAACTTTAGTTTGAGCTATGGATGAAAATGTAACTTGGACTATAATATAGTGTAAACTTGAGGTAGGACTACAGTCTGCACTATAGAGACAAAACTATAGTTTGGACAGGACTATAGACATGACTATGATCTGGACTATAAACAACACTGTAGTATGTACTATAGACAATACTATAGTCTGTTCAACGCACAAAACTAAACTCTCGACTAAACATAAAAGTATAGTCTTAACTATAGACAATACTATAGTCTGGACTGCAACCAAAACTATAAACAAAACTTAAGCGCAAACTATAGACCAAACTACAGTATGGATTATAGAAAAGAATATAGTCTATAGGTAAAATAGGTAAAACTATAGGTAAAACTAAAGTCTAGACCATGGGCAAAACTATAGTCTAGACTATAGACAAAACTATTGTCTAGACTATACACAAAACTATTGTCTAGACTATAGACAAAACTATAGTCTACACTACAGACAAACTATAGTGTAGACCATAGAAAACACTATAGTTTAGACTAAAATATAGACTAGACTGTAGACTAAAACATAGTCTAGACTATAGACTAAAACATAGTCTAGACTATAGACTAAAACATAGTCTAGACTATAGTCTAAAACATAGTCTAGACTATAGACTAAATCATAGTCTATAATGTAGAGCAAAACATAATCTGAACAAAACTATAGTCTTGGCTATAGAATATAGGCTGAACTATAGAGAAGACTTTTTCAGACTATATAGTCTGGACCATAGATAAGATTAAGTATGGAAGACTACAGGCATGACGATAGGCTCGTCTATAGACATGGTTGTAGTCGGAACTAGCGACAAGAATAAAAGCGTTGACGATAGACAAAACTATAGTCTTGAATATAAACAAGACTTTTATTTCCAGAACGATAAACTTCACTGGTCATTTCAAATACCTAAATATTTGAAAATTTCTAAATATCGTGTAAATAACATTACCTACTTACAACATATAACCCAACATTTAAAGATTTAACAACAGAACAGTAATATCTTTGAAATGTACAAAAACATCTAATAAATTTAAACATCTAAATAAAACTTTCCATAATGAAAATCATAATAAATTCGCATAAAAAAAAGAAAAAAAAAAACTTTTCAATCTTCATTCTACTACGCTCAGGGTGGTGAAAAGAAATTTTCACATTTATGGTACAACATTAGATTGGAAATGTAAAAAAAAAGAAAAAACAACTGAAACTCAACACCTCGTTAAGATTTAAACATTTGAGTAGACAGCTCTGGCAGCAGTAAAAACAGCAGCTAAAACCGTTGTTAACTCTTCACAACTCTGCATAAAATATTAATAATGCATATTTATAATAAGAAAATAAAATAAAATATTTTTACGCTATTAATTCTCAAATTTTTTTTAATGATGTTTTTGTTGCAGCCAGAAAAAAAATACAGTTAAAATGAAAAGTTGCCTTAAAACTGAAAAACATCGATCATCTTTTGTTTAGCTTTTAAATAATATTTTTATAAAATTGTTTGTGTTCAAAAATAAGCAAGTACTTTTATGTGGTTTATAAAATCAAATGAAGACAGCCAGGTTTTTCTAAGGTCACTTGGACTTTTACTGTGCCAAAAAAGAAAAAAACAAACTAGACTTATAAAAATAAATTAACTTTCAGAGAGAGATAAGGATTAATGTATGTATTACTTGGAAAGACAAGTGATTTTTTGACTCTAAGGCAAATATGCCTTAAACTTAGTTTGAGTTATTTCACTTTTAATTATCAAATATAAAGAGGGAAATGTTTGTAAAGAAAAATTGTGGGATCAATGCCGAAAACTGTTTATACAAAAGGTGAACGAATATAGTCAAAGCAATATAGTCTGATATAGAGTTAAGTCGACAATCTAGTCAACAGTAAAGTCTCTGATTTGTAGTATATACTATTTATAGACAGGTCAAAAGTCTAGTCTATAATCTAGTATATAGTCTAGTCTATTGAGTAGTCTATTGTCTCTAGTCTATAGTCTATCTAGTCTATAGTGTAGTCTATATTCTAGTCTATACCGTAGTATATAGTGTAGTCTATAGTGTAGTCTATAGTGTAGTCTATAGTGTAGTCTATAGTCTAGTCTATAGTCTAGTCTACAGTCTAGTCTATAGTCTAGTCTATAGTCTAGTCTATAGTCTAGTCTATAGTCTAGTCTAAAGTCTAGTCTATAGTCTAGTCTATAGTCTAGTCTATAATCTAGTCTAAAGTCTAGTCTATAGTCTAGTCTATAGTCTAGTCTATAGTCTAGTATATAGTCTAGTCTATAGTCTAGTCTATAGTCTAGTATAGTCTATAGACTAGTCTATACTCCAGTCTATAGTCTAGTCTATAGTCTAGTCTATAGTCTAGTCTATAGTGTAGTCTATAGTGTAGTCTATAGTGTAGTCTATAGTGTAGTCTATAGTGTAGTCTATAGTGTAGTCTATAGTCTAGTCTATAGTCCAGTCTATAGTCTAGTCTATAGTCTAGTCTATAGTCTAGTCTACCGTCTAGTCTATAGTCTAGTCTATAGTCTAGTCTATAGTCTAGTCTATAGTCTAGTCTATAGTCTAGTCTATAGTCTAGTCTATAGTCCAGTCTATAGTCTAGTCTATAGTCTAGTCAATAGTCTAGTCTATAGTCTAGTCTATAGTCTAGTCTATAATCTAGTCTATAGTTTAGTCTATAATATAGTCTATAGTCTAGTTTATAGTCTAGTCTATAGTCTAGTTTATAGTGTAGTCTATAGTCTAGTCTAAAGTCTAGTCTATAGTCTAGTCTATAATCTATTCTATAGTCTAGTCTATAGTCTAATCTATAGTCTAGTCTAAAGTCTAGTCTAAAGTCTAGTCTATAGTGTAGTCTATATGCTAGTTTATAGTCTAGACTATAATCTAGTCTATGATCTAGTCTTTATTCTAGTCTATAATCTAGGCTGTAGTCTAGTCTATATTCTACGCCTTAGTCTAGTCTACGATATAATCTATATACCGTAGCCTAAAATCTTGACTATAGTCTTATCTATGGTATAATCTTACCTACAGTTTAGTCTATAGCCAAGCATTTAGTCTAATCAATATTGCAATCTACAGTATAATCTATAGCTTTGTATATAGTCTAGTTTGTAGTATATTATATATTTAATCTAGTTAACGGTGTATTATAAAGTATAGTTAATAATAAAGGCTATAGAGCAAATTATAGTCTGGTCTATAGTTTATAAATTAGTTGAGAGTAAAATCTGGTTTATGAGTAAGATATATTCGGGTCTATAATAAAGATTGTAGTATTTTATAGTCAAGATTATAGTCTATGTTATAGTTAGGATCTACAGTCAGCATCTGGTCTATTGTGTGGTCTTGTTATGACTATTATAGTAAGTGCAGTCTTGTTTACATTTAAGTCTAAAAATAGTCCAAACTATTTTCAAGTCTATGGTCTAGACTAGGTTCAACACCAGTATATTTAAGACTATAGTTCGGTCTATAGCTATGTTGATAAAATATAGTTTTTAGTCAAAGCTATTGTATTCGCTATTTGTAAACAAAATCAGTTGTTAGTTGCAATAATTGTGTTGTTTTTTATGATTTTATGATGCCTTGTTGCTTTTGTGTTGCTATGATTTTTTTCTTCTCAACATTAACAGTTGTTGGTTGTTTGGTGTTATTAATATAAGTTATGTTTGTTTGGTGAAAGTAATAAACGTTAAGTAAGCTAAAACTTTAAAAAATAGTACAATACAAATTTTACAGCAATAAAAACATATATACTTATTCATCACTTCACTGACCACAAATTTAGTGGCTTAAATAAAAATTTAAATAGAATAAAAAAACAGATCAGCAGCAGCAACACTTTACTTAATATGATTTTTTTTTTGTAAGTTACCAACATACCAGATTAGGCCCTTTTGCGATTATTATTCGAATAGTAATATTAATAGAATAAAAAAAATATATTTTAATAAACGCTGAATTTTAAAACGATGTCACATCATTATATAAAAATCGATTACAGTATAGCATATTTTCAATTAATACCGATTTCTCTTTGCTTTATGTAAAAGTTCTTACATTTATATAAATTAAATAAAATTAACTTACCTAAAAATTTCCCTTTTATTCGATTATATATAATTTGTTAACATTAATTAAAATGGTTAAAAAACTCACATTTAAATTGTTTCTTATTTTTTTCGCATATTGCAAACTACCTCAGTCGAGCAAGAAAAATCATACCAAAATTTGATATTAAGGCTGGCTGTCAATCTTAAAATACTAAACATAATTTCAGCATAAACATTTTTATAAAAATTTGCCAACAACTGAAAAATACCATAAACAGGAAAATTTGTTTGTAGCAAACATAAATTGAAAATAAAACACAAACTGGAAAAAAGCATATAATCGATCACATATTGATTTTGCAGTTGGTACCCTATTAAAATATTTATATAGACCCGCTTATAAATTTTACTAAAATTATCATATTATCATAGCTAAAGACCACCATAGTTGTGGTTATAAAATCTTCTGATTTGATTAATAATTCAGATTGCAATCCCAGCAATAGACATCTGGCTAAAGACTCGACTATAATCCTGCTTATTAAATCGTCTCTAGAATTCATTATAATTCTAACTACAATTCAGATTATAAGTAATTCTGAATGTAGTACTTATTGTTGTCCTGACTATAGACGTCAGTCAATTTCTGACTATACTATACTTGACACTCTACTATGTCCGCGGCTCAACTATTGTCATAACAATTAATTATACTATATATGCATACATATGGGGAACTTCGTGTCAAGTGACCCAACTCGATGTCTTCCGATATGAATGAAAATTGCAAAAAGGTTATTACTATGCGTTAGTAGGTCAGACATTAGTTTTCAGCTTTATCGCTCAAGAACTGCTGGACTTAGAGGGGGTCTAAGTTGGTCATTTTAGTAATTTTTTATTAGTCAGGATTTTATTTAAATAAGTGTAAATTTTCACCTATTGGTCCTAGCAAAAATTGTACAAAAGGAGTTGAGATATCTATTCCTGAACTCCTTTGGAAAATTTGTGTCTGACCTACTACCCAATAGTACTAACGTTTGTGCAAATTTTGTCAAAATCGATTTTTTGGAGTATTTTAATGCCGTCACTGTAAGAGTGACGGCAAATAAGTCTGTTACCCAGACTTTACACTAAACTCTAAACTACAAACTTGTTTATAAAAAGATAATTAAAGTCCTGACTACACTTCGACAAAAGTCCTGACTTACAAAACATAAAAAAATCAATATAGTCTTTACTAAAGACGTGAGTAAAGTTCTGACATTACTATACTTAACTATAATCCTTGTCCATGTTTCTATTTAGTTGTCTTAATATAGCCGCCACTATATATACACGATTTTACTACTAACTATTGGCTGGTTTATATTTCAGGCTATAGACTGGGCTTTAAATTTGACTGTTCTCAACTGCATATCGTGACTATAGCCCTAAAGACTTGAAAAAAATTGACTATAGTCAAAATTATAATTATGATTGCTCTGACTGCAAATATTACTGCAGTTTCGACTAAAGACTCCACGCTTGCCCTAAGTATATATTTGACTTTAGTTTTGACTATACAGGCCTGTCACATAATTTCATTCCGATCGAAAGTGGAATTATAACTTGTAAACAAATCTATAAAAACTTTAAAAAATAACTTTACAATTTTGTCAATTTCGCGTTAAAAACGTGAAGTGGTTTTATTCCGAAAAACATGTAATTTTTCTTAATAGAAGAAGAAAATTAGAAAAGTTAATTCTACTTTCGATCGGAATGGAATTCTGTGACAAACCTGAAAGACTTGGCTATATATTCCTACATTCGATTACAGTTCTGACTATAATACTGTCTACATAATAAATTACAGTTGTGATTATCATCTGGATTACAATTCTGATTACAAACATTATTATTTTCTGACTATAGTCCTTTCTATATATTTGACTGTTTTAACTTTGGAACGTTAAATATTTTCGAGTTGAGTGCAAGATATTTGATAAGAATTTGGAAAAAAGCTTGTCCACTCATTAAAATTTTGCAAATTGACCTTTATCCTTAGTTTCGAGGAAGAGTTAAACAATTTCATTAGCTGTAATGTGGTACATTTCTTGTCATAGTTGTAGTTTTTTTTTTAAATTTTCTCGAATTTTTTTATGAGGGTGTTAGCACAAGAACCACACATACACGCAATTATTCCGTCATTTAACAGCCGTTTGTCTTTTGGTCTCTATGTGAACTTCCTTTTTACGTCATTCATGTCCAATTGTCGCGCGTTATAATTTAATATAAAAACAACAAAACAGTTGAATATTTATGACAAACCACACACCCACACAATAATCATTATTTTCTTTTTTTAATATAAGGTGCATGGGTGTGTGTGTGTGATTTTTTTTTTGCTAAACTGCAGACCATAATTTGCATACACGCTTATTAGCACAAACACATTAACATTAGAATGGTTCCAGTAAAAAAAGTTAGTTTACAAAGTGTAGACAATTTTTAAGCTCTTTAAAAGCTCCAGCAAAGTACAGAAAATATAATTTTCAAATAAGTTAGATAACCCCGATATCTGTTAAAATACAATGATAGTGTAGTATAATTTTCCGGGCAGCATAACGATAACACTCGCCCGTTGTGAAACAGGAATTGAACCCAAGACCCTCAGGCTGATAGTCCCGCTCACTACGAAGAGGGGAAATTTTAAATGTTCCGGTTTTTAGTTTTTTTTTACTTTAGGGTTTCACCCTAATATGAATACATGTGCATGTTTATTAAAGATAAAACCAACAAATAAATAAAGCTCATAAAGAAAGTTTAACAAACTTTATGAGCGTGTGCAGTAGTACACATAAACTTACATTTATTCATGGAAGTATGTGATTGAGTGTTTGTATGGACATTAGGGTAGTGTATAATCATTGAAATAAACATGTTACTCTATGAACCACTAGAATTTAATGGTCTTGTTAGAGGTATGGAGGCTAGGGTGAAATCAGGCAATATCATTTAAATCAGGCATTATCATTAAATATAAGCTCAAAATCCCTATTCGGGGGATACGATACGTGAAATCAGGCAATATCATTTAAATCAGGCATTATCATTAAATATAAGCTCAAAATCCCTATTCGGGGGATACGATTGTATGAGGGCTAGGTGAAATAATGGACCGATTTTAACCATTTACAATAGCGTCCATGGGCCTGAAGAAGAGTATTGTCAAATTTCGTTCACAAGCTTTAAATGGACACACAGACAGGCCAATAAACAGACAGATGGAAGGACATACAAGCTAAATCGATATAGAAAGTAATTCTATTATTAAGGTGGGTGTAGGACCAACTAATAAATTTTTCGAACCACCCTAATAGACATGTGTAAGAGAGCATTTAATTTTTCCTTTTATTTTTTAATTTAATCAACCAATTGTAAAAATGCAAAAAAAAAAGTGAAAAAAGAAAAATTATGTGACGACCTTAAAAGAAGAACCAATGTAAATAAATTCCTTATATTAAATGTTTTTTGTAATAAAAAATTTTGAAAAATAATTTTAAATTAATAATTTAATATTCAGCTTTAATTCAGCAGAAATAGAAAACATATTTAATTTAATGGTAA
Organism: Lucilia cuprina; assembly: GCF_022045245.1. Classification (NCBI taxonomy): domain Eukaryota; kingdom Metazoa; phylum Arthropoda; class Insecta; order Diptera; family Calliphoridae; genus Lucilia; species Lucilia cuprina. Next base: position 38,847,566 of record NC_060953.1, on the reverse strand, counting down.
AAAAATTAAAAAAAGTATTTAAATTAAATTTTATTTTTATATTATGCGAAAATAATTTAAAATTTAATAGAGTTTGTACTACGTTTGTCATTCCGTGTGCAACAATAAGAAATATTCATCTGAGACTCATCAAAGTACTAATGTTTCTAGTCTTTAGTAAATTCGATTTAGCTCTGTCTGTGTAAAAGTTAAACCGTCAGTGTAAAAAATCACTTAAACCCCTTATACAAAGTCCACTTCCAAAGGTCACTTAATACAATATAGTTCATAAATGTTTAAGGAAATCTGATCAGAATTCGACACTGGTATGATGTATGTGTAAATAAATTCTTTTTAAAATTGTTTTCCGGATTAATCTATATTCGTTAACAGTTCTCATATACCGCATACTGTAGTATTTTTACGCCGTGCCCGGTTAAATAGTTTGCAAAGAGTCTTACCAAGGTTTAGAATATCCCCGGTTACCCAGGGTTTCTCCTGAGCAAATCTTCGCTCTCGTAAAAGGGCAGCTGTCCTCGAACGATTCAACCAAGGCACTTGTGAGCATTTCTACTTTGGCGTCTGTGTCCTCTTTATTCCGACATTGAAAAGTGTCCTGACATAAACAATAAACAATCAAATTAGTTTTAGACTTATTCCGAAACTTTAGCAGCTTTGTTGGCGGCCGTAGTATTTTGAATCTTATGGAGTGCTCGCCCGAAACTCTCCAATCCTAAATTTCGTTTATAAGCTCTTCTGAACATATAGTTATATCTAATAATTCTTCTCTGATTCTATTGACGAATGTAGCTTCATTAACTAAGTTCGATATGTATTAAGACTTAAGGAAATCCATGAGGGCTTATCCTCTGCGATTGGTGTTTGTGCTACCCCAAACTACAAGGTGGGAGTTGGCATCATAACCTATTACAATTTTCTTTTTTTTCCTTTGTGCCTCTATGACCAGTTTCATCAGCTACGACGTTGGTGGTAGTGTCGGAGAATCGAAAGGCAGATAAACAGATGCAAGGTATATGTTGCCACGACCTTGCTTCAGCACCGATGTTGCATCCGATGTGGATATTCCTGTTCAGGGGAGAACACATAAGTTTTTGTGACATTGTGACATATCTTAGCTGTATTTATTTTAGCCATCAGAGCGTTGGTAGCCGTCTCACTCCGATGGATGTTTATTGTCATCCATTTAAATTTTCTTCTAGCGAGTTAGTGATCAACTCCCCGCTTATTAGATTTGACTCCTCCTTGTAACCTGAAGTGGCTGTTGATGCAGTGGATACCATTGATGGCAATGCGGAGTCCTTATCAGACATATGAAGAGCAGTCGTTTTAATCGACACTTTCCTTATTTTGGACAGCACTGCTCTTCTGTCTTTTGGCGAGTGGTGGTACCTTCCTCGCTTTTAGAATTTGGCTCCTTAACGTTATCAGTAGTTGCTACTGATGAAGTGGTCTTATGTATTTTAGAGTACTTTTCGAGGCTTGTTGTAACAGACCTTCCAATCGGCACCTTCCCAATTTTGAATATGAAAGCTTTAGAGGAGAAGTAACTCCTACCTTTATTCTTAGTAAGGCTAGCCATAGATTTCTGGTCGATACCTATTACAAATAAAGTTCTCTCAGGTTCTTCTTTCATGTAAAAGACGTCCCATTTTCCACGGCTAGCTCAGCATTTTGACCACCAAGAATTAACAGTATACGTTCATTACAAAGTTAACTGCCCATACCTTTTATGTAGACAGTGGACTTTAAGAGCACCGGAAGCTCGCATTTCTTTGCCAGTCCCAGCTTAGCGCCATCCTAGGGATTAGGTATACTTTCCATCATGTTCTTTTGGGTGCTAACACATTAGTGAGATCAACATCACGCTCATGTTGAAGTGGTAGCTCACGCTCTCAATTAGTTGTTTGCCCTTTGAAGCGATTGCGTGGTCCACTATCTTATTGTTCACCAGATCTTCTACATTAATCTGTTGGTCTATTGGAATTTTGCATGTTGGATTACAGGCATCGTAAACTGCATAACAGAGATCGTTCCGGAGTATTCTTCTGGCAACTTTGGCGTAAGATGGCTCTTTTCCATTTCCACTGTCTAGCCTCTCTTTCCTCGCTTTTCGGGGCTTTTTTGAGGTACCCGTATCTTCGAGGTTGATTTCGCCGACGTGGTGATCTTCGGAATATCTTTCTTGGCGTTGTCAACCTTACTCTCAGGATTTTCGACTAAGGTTATGATTCTGAGCCGATTGGTATACTTAAAGGTAGGTACAGGACCAATATTATTGTGCGTTACAAACATTAGCACAAACCCAATATACCCTACCCACTAAAGTGGTGTAGGGTATAAATACTAAAAATATCAAAGTTAAAAACCACTTAACAAAAATCTATAAAAATTAATACCTTCCTCAGCAGCTGTGTAAATATATATATTGACAATGTAATACATTTTACAATATCCTTTTAAAACATTGTAATCCTCTGCACACATATGTATATACATATATGAGGTATTAGATCAATAAATGTAATAAAAACTAAAAAATCTAATTTATAAAATTTTTATACACAATAAATAAAATCATATAAAAACTAATAAAACAAATAGAATAAAGTTCAAAAAGTCTATTAAAAAAAGTTATTTATTTTACTTTTTTGCACAAAATAAACCTCAAAATTAGCAACTACAAACAAACGAACCGAAAGACTCAAATTCCCTTTTAGATTTTCCATTTAGAAAAAAAAAAAACTGAATTTCAAATATAAAATAAATAAATGATAAATAAAATACAACAGCTACAAAACTGTGTAAGAGAGTTATAATATTAACAATATTTTAGTTACAACAACGACAGCAGGGCAGCAACAACATATTGTCTATGTGTCTAGACATAAAAAATCATAAAAATAAATTTTCAGTTTATAAACCAAAAAAAAGGCGAACGCACAAACTAACAGATACATCTATACATTTACACATACTTACATACCTTAACACACATATACAAAATACTATATACTGATACTGTTACCAAAATGCCTGTTGTTGTATTACAAATTCGATTATCAGATAAAACGAAATTTGAAAAAAAAAAATCTAGTGGTTTGAACTGATAAACGTTTTATAACAAATTCAATAATATTTATAACAAATACAGTTTTATAGATACATTTACTATATGTATCTGTGTTAAATCCCAGCAAACACAAAAAGATTTAATGTTAAATCTAAGAGTGAGTCTTAATAAAAGTTCCGACTGAAATAACAAACGTTTAATAATAGTTTTTCAATAATCTAGATCAATTTAAACTTAATTTGGAAAATGTGTTTTATATATATCAAGGGCCTGCTTTCAAATCATTCTCGAATTATATACAAGTATGATATATAAAATTTTTATTATATTTGCAAAACTTTTGTAAATAATAATTAAGATGAAATAAAAAATATATATATTTTTTAATAATATACACATGTACATATATACATATGCATTTTTGCATTTGCTGGGAAATATTTGGTTTTTAACATTAAAACTTAGGGTAATATACCAACCAACAAAACTAAAAAACAACTAATGGAAACTATTCGCGCATGAATAAAAGTTACAGAAAATTTTCTAAAATACATAAAACTAAAAAAGTAGTCGAAAAAATAACGTTGCAAATAAAATAGTAGTGGTAAGTTTTAAAAACCACAACAACATATTGTTTTAGTAAACATATTGTTGCAATTCTTTGGCAATTGAGGGGAGTGTAAATATGTAAATATAATAAATTTATATAAATGCATAAAAGGGATCCGGCAGAAACCGAAAAAAATATAAAATATTACTCTTTATGTGTCAATAAATGTTAAAGCTAATATATAAATGGAATAATTTAATCCATAGCAAATGCTTGTGAGATTTTCTTAAACATTTTTAGGGTAAAACTATAGAAAACTATAATATTTAATATAAATTTAGCATTAAAATGTATAAAACCTACCAGAATAGAACTGAACTAGAACTGAACTGAACTAGAACTGAACTAGAACTGAACTAGAACTGAACTAGAACTGAACTAGAACTGAACTAGAACTGAACTAGAACTGAACTA
>NC_060953.1:38816682-38843372 GCF_022045245.1 Lucilia cuprina | reverse complement strand
AGTTCAGTTCTAGTTCAGTTCTAGTTCAGTTCTAGTTCAGTTCTAGTTCAGTTCTAGTTCAGTTCTAGTTCAGTTCTAGTTCAGTTCTAGTTCAGTTCTAGATTAGTTGTCTTTCAATTCGGTTGATCAATTTCCTATTGACCTCAAAATATTTACCAGAACCATCTCTATTCAACATGACATGGATAATGGTTTAACTAGAGAGGATTGGTTTATACTAAATATGTATGTATGTTTATCATTGTATGCATAAATGTGGAAGTATGTATGTTTGTATATGCTAGTATTTATAACATTGCAAAATGTATATACTTATGTAGGTATGGATATGTGTTGGTGTTTTTACATACAGACGTACAAACATCGTCAAAAAACGTACAAACATACTTACATACCTACATATAACTGAATGTGCAGTAGTTATGGTCTTATGGGAATGCATTTTTGTTATGGTTCTGTTTATTTTTTCTATTTTTCAGTTTATTTTTTGTAAGTTTTGTGTTAAAAAAATAAAGAAAAAAATCACAATATTATGGGGATTTTATGCCACTATGAATATATACAAACATTAAAACTACATACACTCGTACCTACAAAAAATTGAAAAAAAGTTAGTAAATGTTTTTTTTAGTGTCAGCACAGTGGGTGACAAAAATCATTAAAATTAATAGTACTTGGTAATTTTTCTGAAAACTAAGATGTAAAAGTATTACATGACAATCTTTTTTGGGTTTACAGAGTTTTATTAGAATCAAGTATTTTTTATAACCAAATATGAAAGGAGTTTATTTCCCTCGGCCAGAGTCCACGGCCGAAAAAATTTCCAAAGCGAATTTTTTTTTATACAAAATATAAAAATGAGGGAAAAGAAAATAATTAAAAAGCAATACTTAAGTCCCCAAACACTAAATCCGCGGCTGCCCTCGGCTATATTCATATCTCGTTAAAGTAACATGTCCAAAAGTGTTTTACTTTAAAAGAGCTTAAATTTAATAGAACTGGTTATCATCCCCTAAGAACTAGTTAATCTACCAATTTCTTTTTTAAAACTTATATTATATTGTTACTTATAGCACCCACTGTATATTTCAATGCTCAACCTGACTGTTAGTCTGTGTCAACGAGCACAATACTTTTCTACTACAGTAAATTCAAAGTCTAGTAGTGCAAAAGCAACAAAAGCTAAAACAAGACACATAAAACTAAAACTTTACAAAAAAAGAAAACAGAAAGAAAGAAAAAGGTTCTGAAAAACTCTTATTTAAAGGCATTCATGTCAGGTCGTCTAACTTACAGTACGAGCAAGTACACATACATACATATATATACACATACAAATAAATAAGGGAAATGGTATGAAAGTGTATCTAAGTAATTGTCCAGTTGTTCCGGGTGATAGTCCAGATCTAATGAATTTAGTAAACATTTATTTTTTCACCTGATTACGGAATTGGTTATGTCAGAGAGGTAATTCATCAAAGATTGTAATGAACCTAAAAAGGTAAGATTTACTTTCCAACTTACTTTAGTGTTTTAAATAGCTACTCTTTCAGAAAAATGTCTGATCTCTAGATTTCTTTAGTCCTTTATGAAATATACTCTTAAAACAGTATATATATGACTCCATTTAAAACTACTGGCATCTAGATGTGTAAATATTTTAGGTATGTATTTATAAAGAGAGAAGAGCTGAGCGTTTCTATATGAAAAAAGCTTTACATTTTTTATTATGTGGAGGAGGAAAGAATTAAAAAAAAATAACTGATTTTAATATAATCCTTAAATAAGGAAGCAGACAGATCGTTTCTAAGAATGTGAAATATATAAGATTTTATGATTATGCAAAAACTTAAACAGACTTATATAGACTTTTCTCCTGTCCCGACTAAAGTCCTTTCTCTTGTCCAGACTCTTTGCGGTTAATGCTATAAATTTATCTGACCTTTAGACTACAGACTTCACTGTTATATTGAATTTTCTATACTCTAGTGTATCGTTTTCTCTATAGTGATAAGATTCCAGACTTTTGATCTCTATATACTTCTCCATTGACTATACTATATTATATTCCTTATTCTTGACTATATGACTTTTTTATTGTTTTGACTATATATAGTTAACACTATAGACTTCTCTAACGTCCAGATTATAAACATCCCTATAGTTCAGTCTTCTCTACAATTCAGGCTATGACCTGCTCTTTTGTCCAGACTTGTGTCTTTTCTATAGTCCCGACTACAGACTTTGCTATAGTTTAGACTATAGAATTTTATACAAGGGAAGACAAAAATTAAAACATATCATCCAGACTTTAGATTTATCCCTATTTTAAACTATAGTCCATACTATAGACTTCCCTATAGCCCAGACTATAGACTTCCCTATAGTCCAGACTATAGACTTCCCTATAGTCCGGACTAAAGACTTCTCTCTATTCCAGACTATAGACTTCCCTATAGTCAAAACTATAGATTTCCCTGTAGTCCAGTCTATAGACTTCCCTATAATACAGACTATAGACTTCTCTATAGTCTAGACTATAGACTTTTCTTTAGCACAGGTTATTGACTTCCCTATAACCCAGACTACAAACTGCTCCATAGTCCTGATTATAGACTTCTTAATAGCAATGAAAATTCAATACAGTCCAGTTTTAAGTCTGAGTTATAGAATTTACTATAGCTCAGGGTATAAAATTCAGAATAGTTCAGACTTTACTATAGATGGTACACTTCCTACTACTTCACATTTCCCTATAATCCAGACTATAGAATTCCCTATAGTGCAGACTATAGACTTCCCTATAGTCCAGACTATAGACTTCCTATAGTCCAGACTATAGACTTCCCTATAGTCCAGACTATAGACTTCCCTATAGTCCAGACTATAGACTTCCCTATAGTCCAGACTATGGACTTCCCTATAGTCCAGACTATAAACTTCCCTATAGACCGGACTATAGATTTCCCTATAGTCCGGACTATAGATTTCCCTATAGTCCAGACTATAGACTTCCCCATAGTCCAGACTATAGACTTCCCTATAGTCCACACTATAGACTTCCCTATAGTCCACACTATAGACTTCCCTATAGTCCAGACTGTAGACTTCCCTATAGTCCAGACTACAGACTTTCCTATAGTCCAGACTATAGACTTCCCCATAGTCCAGACTATAGATTTCCCTATTGTCCAGACTATAGACTTCTCTATAGTCCTGATGAAAGACTTCCCTATAGTCCACACTATAGACTTCCCTATAGTCCAGACTTCCCTATTGTCTAGATTATAGACTTCTCATTAGTCCGGATTATAGTCTTAATGGCAATGAAACTTCAACAAAGTCCAGCTTTAAGAATTTCTTATAGTTCAGAGTTTAAAATTCAGAATAGTTCAGACTTTACTATAGATTGTGCACTTCCTACTACACATTTATACAATCAAGTACAGTCCTATGAGTTAAGACCATGCACTTATTTATAGATCATACAACAACCTTGTTTATAATCGAGACTTTAAATTACCCTATGGTCCAGAAAATAAAGTACTTTATTGTACTAACTATTTTATTAAAGAGATTATGGACTTTTTCGTAGATATATTAAATTCAAAGTAAATTTGTAACTTACTCCTACAATTCTAAATTAAACAGTTTAAATCCTTGTAATTAGTTGCACTCAAAGTAAACTAAAATCAATTATAAATCTTACAAAAACAATATTTTTCAATCGTTAAAGTGGCTTCAGAAAAAAAATTATAAACAGAAAAAGAAACTCGAAAATAGCATAACATTGCCCACAACTGTCAAGCAATAAACAGAACTGACAACCATGCAACAATCTAACATGGAGCACAAATTAAAGATACAAATAGCAGAAGGAGCCACCAAAGGAATAAAAACAAAACTCCAACTTCAACTTACAACCAAACTAAATAAACGAAAACTTAGCAAGAGATTTAAAAGCAAACTAATAGAATGGAGAAAATAAAAGTGCGGGAATAATAATGACAACTTTAGGGTAAAATACAATATTGAAATGCATTTGAAGAGAATTAAAGGTGAGGAGGATCCCACAGTAAAAGCAACAACAAGGAAAAAACTCTAAATAAAGTAGACAACTGTAGACATTTTAGAGTTGTATAAAAAAAAATCTGAAATGAAATTGGAAAAATAAAACCTTTATTTAACAGAAATCTATAAACCAAAGTGCAAAAAAATCTAACCAACAAGGACAAATATAATCCACCACTATGTAAAGGCAATCGAAAAAAATGGAAAGAAAATATTTAGGAAAGTATAGTTATGTATAGGGTATGATCGGTCATATAAACGACTACACTAGTGAATTTCACCAGGTGGTTCCATATATTGGTGATAATATCAAAATTCTTGACCATAGTCTAGAAGTCTTTAGTCCAGACAATAGGATTATGAAGAAGTCGATAGTCTGGACTATAGAGAATCCTATAGGCTATAGAGAAGTATATGGTATTGAATACAAAGAAGTCTATAATCTGAACCATATAGAATTATAAAAGTCTACAGTCTAGACTATAGAGAAGATTGCAGTCTGGATTATACTGAAGTCATATTCTGGACCATAATCAAGAAGTGTATAGTCCATACTATATAGAAGTCTATATTATCGACTATAGAGAAGTCTAAGGAGAAATCTATAGTCTATATATATATATAGAGAAATCTAAAGAGAAGTCTATAATTTGGACTATACAAAAGTCTACAGTCTGGATTAAAGACTATAGAGAAGTTTAAATTCTGGACTATAGAGAAGTCTATAGTTTGTACTAAGGAAAAGTCTATAGTTTGGACTATAGAGAAGTCTACAGTTTGGACTATAGAAAAGAGTACAGTCTGAACTATAGTCCAGAAGTGTGTAGCCGAAACCATGTAGAAGTCTATAGTCTAGACTATACAGAAGTCAGTAGTCTGGACTATATAGAAGTCTATAATCTGGACTATAGAGAAGTCTACATTAAGGACTATACTGATGTCATATTCTGGACTTTAATCTTTAGTCTGGATGAAAGTTCAAGAGATGGAAAACTTACTGAAACTATAAAGTTTACGTGGGCATATAGAGAGACGGACAGACATTGATGCATTTATTTATAAAGTGAGTCTGATCAGATAAGATCCTGCTTTGATCAATAGTTTTTTGTGGGTTACAAACATTAGCATAAACACCTTATATCCTCTTCCTTATAGGGTACAACAAACATTTTTCATAGAAGTTGAGAAAAAAAAACAAAAAAAAAATATTGCAATGTAATGGTTAAAAAAACTATATACACTGCCAAAGCTAGACATTAGTAGCATGATGTTTATAACAACAACAACTACTACTACAGCAACAATGCAACAAAATTCTATTTTACCTTTCTACCTTTAACTAGAACACATAGCCAACGACAACAACAATAGTAGTAAAAATAAACGAGAATAAAGAACATTTTTATAAAACTTCAAAGGCAGAGTATTAAAGGATTAAAAAGTTCAAATGAAAACTTAATTATATTGTTTAATACAATAACTACAGTCCTTTAAATTCTGAACCCAATGATGTCTACTTTATACTTTTTAAGGCTTAAATGCATACAAACAAACAAATATGAGTGCAAACAAACAAACATGCACATTTACGTGCAACATTCAATTCCCATATACTGCAACCATACCACCACCCAGTTACTAAGTATATTGAGTATGAAATGCGTATCCTTGACACAACCTGTAAACTGCTGCTAAAGTACACATATACAAACACAGACACACACGAAAACACACTGGATGTGAACAGAGAGGAGTCACAGTCATTTTTGTATGTTTTGAGTCAATATTTCTTTTTCAATTCCTATATAGTTTTTTGTTTGTTTCATTTTGGGTGTTGTTTTGAGTTTATGTCTTTTTACTGGTTGCACTTTTATAAATTGTTGCACATTCCTCTTTTTTTCAGATTTTTTTTTTTTTCAACTTATGCTACAAACTTTTATACATATGAATACATATTGAAAACGAGCTTTATATTACGTACATACATAGATGCTTCAAATAAGTGCGACCGACCAAACGACCACCTTTTTGTATCCACCACATATTTTTAGAGATTTTAGATTGTATGTTTAGATGGAAATTGTTATTAAGTCTGCCTCAGATGAAATGAAAAAAAACAACGTAGAGTGGAATATCCTTAGTTATGTGGGTACGTATGTGATTTACCACAATATTGGTAAATTACAAAATGTTGTAAGTGACTTGTATATTGTAAGTACAAACATACATACATATGTATGTAGTTGAGTATGAAGTGGTAAGTTTGTTTGTATAGCCTTATTTAAACAACTTTGATTTAAATTTAAGTAAAAAAGTCAATAAAATTTAAAGACAAATTTATGTTAAAATTAACAAATAAACTACGGTGTAAGGTAAAGAAATTAAAAGTAAAATGTAAATAAATTAAAAAGTGCTATTAAAAGATAAAAAATAACTTACCGTTTGTAATATGTACACATATACATATGCAATGAACATACATACATATGTACATACACGCAGAGAGGTAAAAGCAACATCCCTGCAGTACGACGAACGAGTTCGACAATGTTATATACTGTTGAATTTAACATGGGGATGTCATTGCCGATTGACACCTTATGCATAACATGTTTCCATTAATATAACTATTTTCAAACAAAAATTAAAAACTAAAAAGAAAAAGTGAATTCTCAGACATGGTTTGAACTTGGGGTCTTTTAATTTGCAGTTAGAAGCTCTAACCACTGAGCTATTGATCTCTTTTTCAAACTAAGCTCTAATTGTTGTTTTGAATAGCATGTAATTTTTGTAAAAATGTCTCTGTGTGTATGTTATTTCTTATTGGAACAGACTTACTATAACTTTTGTCTGTTATTAGAAAATTTTGTGAAGATAACCATTTTGTAATGATGATGAGAAGTCTATAGACTAAACTAAAGAGAAGTCTATAGTCTAGACTACATAGAAATCTGGACTACTATAGAGACGTATATAATCTAAATTATAGTGAAGTCTACAGTCTGGACTAAAAACTATAGATAAGTTTATAGTGTCGACTATAGAGAAGCCTAAATTCCGGACTATAGTTTGGACTATGGAAAAGTCTATAGTTTGGACTATGGAGAAGTCTACATACTATAGAGAAGAGAACAGTCTAAACTATAGTCCAGAAGTGTATAGCCTTGCTTATTAGAACAGACTTACTAAAACTGATGATATGTTATCGTAAAAAACGTTGCCTTATCGATATGACAACGATGCGTTATCAGTATGAAACAATGCGTAATCGAAATGACAACAATGTCTTGTCAAAGAAATTATATGTGGGTGTTAGTAAAGTTTCATATCCAGTTGTTGTATAAATATTATCTGATTGTATCAATTTTAGTACTCTTCTACCGATTTTTTTCCCTCTGTAAGGAACTATTGAAGCCAAAAAATAATAAAAACATTTTTTTCTTTGTAAATTGCAAAAATCACAGATGTGCCAAACTTTGTATATGGCTTTACCGTACCATGTAAAGCAACATATTTAATTGATATTGATAGTTTTCGGAATAATTTACCTAATGTTGTTTTAGAGTGCAGAATCGAGTGATTTACATTAAAAACTTCAAGATTGTCTATTTGACGCTAGTACTATTTCAAACACCGGATACAACGCCCATTTGGTAATTATAAAGAAACAGGTGGCAATTTTCACTTTTGGCTTTACCGAAGAATTCTATCAAATTCTTAAACTATTTAATATATATTTATTGCTATCCTGTTGCGTAACTTCCGTTTACAGGCACCGAGAGTCGTTATTGGTAGACCAAAACGCAAATCCAACAAATAGACCAAAGACAAGTTCTTGCTCCCAGAGAATGCACTATGGTAGTTAGTTAGTTTTGAAGAGTGTATATACATCCGAACAGGGCCTCAGATGGAAATCGAACCCACAACCTCCGGTCTACTAGACTAGAACACTAACCTCTATCCTTTCGGAGGCCACTATGGTAAGTTAGGCCAACGCTGAAAATACCCTGACAAAAAGATAATTTTACTTCTCATTCTTTGTGAAGTGAAAATATTACACTCTCCTGACTTAATTTGCCATCAATTCATTATAAACATTATCATGAAAAAATGTTGTTGGTAAAAACAAAAAACCTTATTCACTGAATGTCATCCGATGTTTAGAAATTTTTTTCCTGAACGTAATTCTTAAGAATTTTCCAATCAGTGTTGGTGATGGATATTATGTACGGAATAAAATTACTCCAAAGATATTTCGATTTAATTGCAATGACAGAAAGTGCTCAAGAGTTTCACTGTCCTCTTTATATGTTCCACATTTACCTGAATCCGCACGTAGAAATTTTTGGTGGTTCTGCATGTAATCCTGTGTATCCATCATACAACCATTAGACTTGATCATTCTGTTTTCGTCAGGGTCCCCCCATAAAATCTTTGTGGTTCTAATGGCATCATTATTCCAAGAGCTCTCATGTGATTCTCTCATCCTCATAAATTAGTGCTCATTATGTCGTTATTGTTCGTTGTGTTCGTCAGATTAACAACTTCCCTTTAAAACTTGTACATTCGCTAGTTCCACTTACTTTCGAGCGACCTGGTACGTGTATGTATAAACCTTAGCTCTAGGGCAGTACTCGGTTAAAGCTTTCTTACAAAGTATACTTTAGAGCGACCTGGTACTTACATGTATAAACCTTACCTATTAGGGAGTACTCGGTTAAAGATTTTTTACTAAGTCTATACGGTCATAGATTTAGTTTTACTACCTGATATCGTACCATTGACCCCATATTTATTCTAATCCAATTTTACTTCTGCATGGAAGCTAATATTTTGTTTAGTTAAAAGGTAGGATATTTATGTCTACTAAAGAAGTATTACTACATCGTCTATATAGCAGACAGCATATGGAACATCTCTCAGAACATAGTTGATCCACTTATGGATCACTTGGTCTAAGGATTTAATAAGAGTATCAGGATTAGTAAGAGTATCAGTGTATACGATGAGATATCGAAGGACTATAAGTGATTAATTGTTATCACCTGCTTTAGCCTGGTATTGAAATAACTCCAATAATCAAGCATATATTCATATCATTTCCAGTTTTAAGGGAACCTCCTATTTGTATATAAAATACATTTAATCCAGTATTGAGAATCTATAAGACCGATCAATTTGGTTGTCATTTTGTAGTTCTTCATTTAAACGTTTTTTTTTAAATTCTACATTTTTCAAAATTCCTTAATATTAAAGTTGACAACTGATTTAATTATAAAAAAAACTTTTAGCTACAAAGTAATATTAAAATTTATTTGATTTTATATTCGATTTTCAGAATTTTAAACTAAATTAAACCAAAGGAATTTATTAAGGATTTATTTGTTTGATATTTTTTTAAAACAAATAAGAAATTTTAGTTTTGCATGCAGCAGTACTTATTCGTGTGATCAAATAAAAATTCCCTACTACTTGTATTTCATTTATAAAAAAAATCTTAAAAACAAAACGATGATTCTTGGAAAATTTAGCATAATTATATCAAAAAATAAGTAAAAAAATATCAAAAAAAAAAAAAACGACAGGGAAAAAACCTTTAAAGGGAACAACACCAGACTCCACAAAGAAACAACTTTATACAGAAAAAAAAAACCCACAAAAAAATTAAAACCGACCAACAACAAACAAAATTATGTGTACAAAGTATTAAAACAAAATCGAAGAAAAATTAAGCAAAAATACTCTGATCCCATCCATCCATCTATCCGTCCTTACCGGCCACAATTCAAAATTGAAGTTAAAAACCTATAAAAACAAATCAAGGAATATTTTTTTGATATAAAACAAAGAAATGAAAAAACAATTTATTGTGAGCTAATTTAAGCGAGGACGACACCTTAACACAGCAACACAATAATATTGGCAGCAGCAGCAGCTCCGCCATGCAGTACATGCAAGTCATCTTTACAGTCAAGGAAAGGAAGACTAACAACAACAAAAACCAACAACCAAAACAGTGCTAAATCAATGTGTCTTTGTGTCTGGCGGCATAATGCGAGGAGACTGAGACAGACAGTCATATGTACAAAAAAAAAATGAAAAAAAACTTATTAACGAACAGTGGGGTAGAGTGAAGATTTTGAAGTTTTAAGTAGATAATGACAACTGAAACTCAATGAAAAATTATAGACGGAAAGATCCGTCTAAATATAGAAACTTTTACATTGTCCTAGATCTTTTTGAATTTATGTAAACGCGGGATGTGTTTCAATGTTCTATCGATGGTATAATGGAATGTGTTCCTCTGATATTATGAAACTTGTTCCCCATATCCGCTCACGACTTTGTGATCGATTGGCCAGTAGACCGCACAAAACATTACAGGAAAAATTCATTCTTCAGCCGCACTGCTGAAAGTGACGGGGAAAATTTCCTGCAGCAGTATTACCCGTCACTTTCGATGTGAAAGAGTTAAAATCAAATGTCCACAAATACTAATCCATCTATCCCCCCTCTCATAAACTATTTTCCAAGTTCCAGAGCAATGCACTGCATGAGTAGGGGTATCCCCTGAGTGCTGGTCCAAGAAAAAAAATGTGTCATGACGTGGTTTCAGAGTTTTCAATGTATATCCGCATACTCGTTCTTTATCCCAGCTTCGATCCGTCCGAATCAATCAATCGACAGAAGAAACTTTCCAGATTTCTACTGGAGACTAATATACGGTAGTAAAAGAATTGGAATACGAAATGAATCAAAGCTCAACCCAACGGAAGAGCCAGTAGTCCTGGGTTATCGGAGCTCGTACCTTAGTTTCCAAAAACGTTTTTATGTGATGTAGCCAGGTCAACAGAGGTTTGTTTGTGTATTAATAGAGAGGAAAGCTTTAGACAGCATCTAAAAATTATCGGATCCGGGCGATGGTAAGATTATAGATAGATCAAGTATTTATACATGGATGGGCTTCCCGGGAGAATTGTTACATTGAAAATGTCTGCCGTGGACCATAAACTTTTACCGAGGGTCGAACCAGAGATCCACATTATCCACATTATCTTATGGAAACTTCCATAATTATCCACATTATCTTATGGAAACTTTTGGACTTTGGTTTGTTCTATATATTGAAGACATATCTTCGGGTTGCACAAGATAGCTGTCATTTAAATCCAATTTCGCTGAAAGAGAATGTTATTGAAAATTCGCTGCTGTTACCGACACAGAGGAGTAACTGTAGGAGCAAGGGTTGGATATGAGTTGGTGTAAAGTTTTTATGATACGACATGGATGTAGGGGTATTTGAACTTTTCCTACCATAATACCTAGATATAGTGGGGCCAATGAACAATGAAGTGTGTTGAATTGAATGGGTGAAATGTATTTAATACAAGTGAAAGCATTGAATGTTCCTCCCTTATCCGAGTATGTTTAGGGTTCACTCTGGTCATACGAGATTTACACAGTGTGTTCTCAGTGAGTAAGAACAATTCCTCGGGTTAGGTGATATTGCAGACAGACTGTCGATAGTTTTAACGTGAGCACCTGCCGTGTCGGCCTTATCTCACGGTGGTCTTTTTCATCCACTGGGTAGACTTGAGAACGGTCTACCATCGCCCCTTTGTCTTCAATGAAGACTCAGGTGGCAATTTTTGAACATTGACTATGACCGGTACCATGCGCAAGTACTTTGCTGGAGTACTCGAGCTATCTAATCTCTTGCCAAAGTAGTCACGTTGTAAGACAACCACACTACTATGGCTCTGTTGATTCGGCAACAGCACCTAGAGACGTAACCGGTGGACCGAAGCACGATACATCAATAAGCCGTAGACATCGTTCTTACTTACAGTGACACGCTGTGGCAAGTCTGATATGAACAGAGTAAACTCTGAACACATCTGGACAAGGAAGGAAAATTAATCGGTATCTCTTGTATATGATATCTTTCATCCATCATCATTCAACCCAGCACACATCTCATTTATTCGACACATTCATAGAGAAAAACATACGACACATTCATTTAGGTATACGGGTGGATGAGTCCCGCATACCTCTACATTCATTCTTTATCATATACATTTGACACCAACTCATTTTCAAAGCTTAGTCCCACAGTCACTCCTCTGTGGGGTATCTGTTGATTTTCGGCAACAGCACCGAAGCTTATCCCGAAATATTGACTATTATCATGCATCAGTCTTTTAACCGCCACTTATTCTCTTCCCGCGAATTTGGGTTCAACCAACAGCCACTATGTGGATCCCGAAGGAACCTCAACCAACTGACCAGCCAGGACATAGTCCTGCGGGCAACTGGCCACCCGTAGTACCAGATTATGCGGTGCTCTGGTCAAACCTCTGGCAATCTATGCAAGGACTAAGCCAAGCAGTAGACTGAGACACCAATTTTTCAATCCCGGTCAGATTGGAGGTATTGGGCCCTCTTTATACCCCGGGATTGCAATAACACCAAGGCGGAGGTCTTCACCAAGGCGGAGGTCTTCGCCAAGGTAACATGCCCCCGGGGGGATGATATTGCAGACACAAAAATGGCCCGTCTGCGCAATTGTAAGCAGAAGTGATGTTTTTACATTTCGAAAGATGAACAACGGGGCATAGACGGGTCACAGCCACATACAAAAATTGCCACCAGTGTCGTTTTACAAGTCTCTCGATGCCAAACACTCACGTTAAGTACTCATATTTCTGTCCCACTTATTTCCAATCAGCATGGATGCTGAAATCCCTTAAACTCGAGGAAGTTTACCTAAGAAATACAAAACCGTTCAACCATTCTATTTTAGCCTTGAAGAGAAAAAATGAAACAGTAGGTGGGACACTATGGTCTATTGGTGTAACCTTTTTTATAAATAAATAGATATTCACAGAGAAACAGTGAAAATCTAGATACACATTCTTTGGTATTTCCATGTTTTTTTTTTTTTTTAAATTAGATATAAATCCCCTGGGAGTGATGTTATTACAAAATGAACATTCTCCAGTATAATCGATTTACATCATCTCCTAAGACCAGGCTCACACTGGGAAACTCTTGTTGAGAAACTTTTGATTTTCTGTGTGGGAAATGGTTGATATTTCTTTCTCTTTCTCACACACACAAAACTCAAAAGTTTCCAAAAAAAGTTTCCTAGTGTGAATCAGGTCTAACCTAAAAAACACCATCTGCCCCACTGTACCAAAATGAAGAGTTATACAGATAAACAAAACAACACCCTGAAACAACCAAAAAAAATTGTGCTTCAAAAAAATTAAAATTTTTGTTGTTGCTGTTATTACGAGTTTAAGAAGTATCTGAACGAAAATAACAACAAAATGAGCAATTGACTAAACTCAACAACGACGACTTGATGGTTGTCATGAATGTGACCACAAAAGCCCAAGCAAACAAAAGCAACAGCAACAACTACAGTCTAAAGTGCGCAATGAAAAAGCTGAAAAATATCATAATACAAGCAAGAGTTAAGCACGACCGCCCATGAAAAATACAGCAACAAGAGCAATAAAAACAACAAAAATAAGCAGCAATATTGCAACAACTCAACGCATAATAAAGACTGGATAAATAAGTATGAAAGTCTTTATTATTGTTGTTGCTGCTGCTGTTGCTGATATATTAGTATGAAATGCAACGCAAAATACTCACACAATAGCAATACCCATGGCAAAGGAAGCCAACTAAAACATAATATTGTTTTTGTTGTTGTATTGTGTTGCACAAGCATTTAAAGAGACATTTTAAGCAACAACCTTAAACACAAAATAGACAACAAACAGACACTTACAAAAAACAAAGTGAATTGAAGCAACCAGCCAAAGAATGAGACAGACAGACAGACCGATCAGGCCGGACCGAACCGGACCCGTAAAGCAGTCAACCAACAGACCATTCAACCAACTACACATATAAACCAAACAGACAGACAAACAATAAAGTATACAGTACTAGACAGACAGAAAGCAGAATCATACACACATATGGTCACATTAAACTTAAACTCAGTTCATAATTTCTTGTTTTTTGTTGGTTCTGCTGGAACTTAAAACATTTAACACTCGGTTTTTCGTGGATGAACAATAGTCCGCATGCTTGAGGAGTGGGTTGGAGAGTCGACCGTAAAGAAGCATTTTTAAGGAAGCATGAACACAGCAACCAAACCGTAAAACAGTCAATAAAGTGACGACAACAATAAAGCGATAAACTCTGTCAAAAACACAACAACAAAAACTTTTTTAGCATTAAACACATGAACAACAATAACAAAACAGCGAAAAATTATTACTGAATAACAAATTAAAATGAAACCATTTAAAACGGGTTAAAAAGGCAGCAACAACAACGATAAAATTCTTAATATTAAATCAACAAATATATAGCAAAAAAAAAAAACAACAAACAACATAATCATCTTCATCATTGTCGTCCTCATTATGATTATCATTATCTTTATAATCCCTTTTTGCACTCGCACTTTATTTTTAACTCCAAATCTTGTATGCTCTTACTAACTCATATCTTTAAGACGGGTTGCCAGATGTACATTTTAAAATACTGAATATATTACTTATTAACGAACTGGAAATTAACTGGAATTGAACTAGAACTGATCTAGAACTGATATAGAACTGATCTAGAACTGATCTAGAACTGAACTGGAACTAGAACTAGAACTGAACTAGAACTGAACTAGAACTGAACTAGAACTGAACTAGAACTGAACTAGAACTGAACTAGAACTGAACTAGAACTGAACTAGAACTGAACTAGAACTGAACTAGAACTAAACTAGAACTGAACTAGAACTGAACTAGAACTGAACTAGAACTAGAATTGAACTAGAACTGAACTAGAACTGAACTAGAACTGAACTAGAAGTTAACTAGAACTTAACTAGACCTTAACTAGACCTTAACTAGACCTTAACTAGACCTTAACTAGACCTGAACTAGAACTAAACTAGAACTGAACTAGAACTGAACTAGAACTGAACTAGAACTGAACTAGAACTGAACTAGAACTTAACTAGAACTGAACTAGAACTGAACTAGAACTAAACTAGAATTGAACTAGAACTGAACTAGAACTAGAACTGAACTTGAACTGAACTAGAACTAAACTAGAACTGAACTGGAATTCAACTAGAAAAGAACTAAAACTTGAACTTAACTAGATCTGAAATAGAACTAAACCGCAGTAACAATCCACGTTTACTCATAGTCCCATTTCTATATCACTAATTCTTCCATTGATTGTCGACACTGCCCTCAATGTTGCTGTAGAAGTTTTACACAGACAATGTCATTTCTCAAACATTAAACCCCACTCCTCTGGCTTTAAGGATTTGCTACTTTACTTATCATGACTGCACCGCTTAACTTCTCTTGTCTTTTTATGAAAGCGAATACATCGAAGCAAGCGAAAAATGAATAAATGATCCATAAAAACACAGGCAAACAAAAAAACAAACGCAGCACATGATAATAACAACAACAGCAACGACAAGACAAAAAATCAATTGAGCGATCAAGTGTCTTGAGGCGAAACAGAAGGTGGAATAAATAAAACAATAATGATCATAATGAAGTTAAAGTGAATTTTTGATGAACGTTCATTCTTTTTTGCGTCTCAACTTTGGTGAGCCTTCTTCCTCATATTCTTGTCACTGGGGGGATCACTTTTTTGTAGCACCATCTTTATTTTTTAATAGTCTGGAGTGTGCAGCTGTATTTTTGGTTTTGTTGTTGCAGTCAGTCGTTCCATGTTGTTGTTCCTTGTTTTTTGTTGTTGCCAATAAAAGAGTTTTGCCAGAGAAGAGGAATGTGGCAGACATTTTAAAATGTTTATTTAAATTGTATTCAAAGAGATTTGTTTACTTTTTCATCTGCCTAATAAGCACTGACATGTCATTAATGTTATTAATATTTATTTGTTAAACAAATTTGTTATACTTTTGTTATGATTTGAAGCGACAAGCCGAGGACAGGACATGATCTGTGCAGAGTGTTTAAGTTTCAGTATTTTTTAT
Source organism: Lucilia cuprina (assembly GCF_022045245.1). NCBI lineage: Eukaryota > Metazoa > Arthropoda > Insecta > Diptera > Calliphoridae > Lucilia > Lucilia cuprina. The sequence continues at coordinate 38,827,255 of NC_060953.1, read as the reverse complement.
AAAAATCATTGACATGACAGCAAAGTTATTTTAAATTTAAATTAAAAATTAATTACCGACAACAGCTTCTCTACATTTTTTGTTAAAAATATGACAAAACTAGTCAAAGAAAACAAGTAAAAAGTTGCCACCATATAATACCCTACACCTGTATTCTAATAAAATGTGATTTAGTTTTCATGGGACCTAGGTGAAATAATGGACCGATGTTATCTATTTTCAATAGACTTCGTTTACGGTGCAATAGAAAATCATGTGCCAAATTTCATTGCATTATCTCCAAAATTGCGATCTGTGGTTTGATTACAAGGTTTTCATGGACGGAAGGACGGACATAGCTAATTCGACTGAGAAAATAATTCTGAGCCGATTGGTATACTTTAAAGTGGGTATAGGACCAATATTATTGTGCGTTACAAACATCAGCACAAACCTAATATACCCTCCCAACTAAAGTGGTGTTGGGTATAAAAACTTCATAAATGCTTAATCCAATACAAACATGCAGCTCTAGCAAAAATGAATTGTTAAAATATTTTAATATGCACGAACGAATTAAATCTAATTAGTCCAATTATTGTGATTTTAAACATATGTATAGCAATTAATTATAAAATAATCAATAATCAAGTTTAAGTTACAGATTATGAAATAAAAATCTATAGATCTAAAAAAGGAACAGAATTTTAAATAAACATGAACAAAACTTTTAATCTGGTTATACTAGAATTGAGCCGAATAGCACTAGAACTGAACTAGAAATGAACTAGAACTAAACTAGAACTGAACTAGAACTGAACTGAACTAGAACTGAACTAGAACTGAACTAGAACTGAACTAGAACTGAACTAGAACTGAACTAGAACTGAACTAGAACTGAACTAGAACTGAACTAGAACTGAACTAGAACTAAACTAGAACTGAACTAGAACTGAACTAGAACTGAACTAGAACTGAACTAGAACTGAAATAGAACTGAACAAAAACTGAACTAGAACTGAACTAGAACTGAACTAGAATTGAACTAAAATTGAACTAAAACGGAACAAGAACTATTTGTTATGATTTATTTATCTAAACTTTAATCATTTTTAGGTTATGTAAAAAAATCATCATTTATGAAATGTTAACACTGCTTTTCGATGTATACAAATAACTAAAGCTGACATGCAAAATCCTTGTAATTAGATTTTAAATTTAATATAAAACTTTAAAAACAAAGCAATTTTTTAAACATTAATATTTAAAGCAAATCAAGAATAAGTAATACAAATGCTTTACAAACTAATAACATTTGCATTTTTAGTCCGTGTGGTATATAAATCTATAAAATAATTTAATAAGTAAATAGATTTAATAAATTATTTTTTTATCATTCTTTTAAGTGGACAGCATTAGCTTACAAATATGAAGTTCAGTTCCGTGATGAGAAATTCTTTTTGCCATGTGAAAAATATCCGAATAATTCTCTAGACACAGTTATAAAGAGACCTGAAAATGTAACAGTCCTATCAGATTCTGCTACTTACTTTTACGGAGATGTTGTAATCATATATGATTTTGATCCATTACAAAAATATGAGGTAATTTGGAATTCATTTTAATTAGGAAAATAAAATTAATAAGTTTTTTTAGACCAACATGGAATTTTTTAAATTTAGTCGTGGCAGCTGGCAAAAAACACTTTACAGCATTCGTCGTGAGGACTTTTGTACCAGCTTTTTTAATCCTTCCGAATTGTGGTCCCCCTTTCTTAAGGAAATGCCAGCAGAACAACGTAAATGTCCGTTTAGAAAAGGGGTATGTGACATTACAATTACAGCTACAAAATTTTAACTAATTTATTTTTTCAGCAAATATTTTCCGTCAATGCTACTACGGATCAATCATTTGAAATGCCTACTGGTTCGTTGGAAGGTGATTATTGGGCTCATTTCGAGGCAGGCGATAGAAAGAATTTAGATATGTTTTTTTGCATAGATAGTTATTTTAATATCTATCGGGTTTAATGGTTGGCAAAGAGTAATATTTATAATAAATAACTTTTATAAAAATATATTATATTCTTTAATGTTCCACGCAAAGATTAAGATTTAAGATATATTAATTACTATTAGTTTTACATTACAAATAGTTTTGACAACTTTCGTGAATCGCAACTTTCCTTCATTTCGGCCAATTTTTATTTATTAAAATTTTCATTATTTATTTTTTGTTTTTCTTTATGTTGTCTCTTAAACAAGATCTAGTAAAAAAAAGAATTGACTTGTTTTAACTAAAAATTCTTGTTACTAAATCCTGTATATTATTCCAATATACAGGATCCTGACAGCATCCAGTAAAACATACTATGCAAATCACAATTATTTACCTAAATTAACGAGGGCGTTAAAATTTCAATTTTTCACTCAATCATTTAAAATTAACAACTAAAAAGCGAGATAAAACTCTAAATAAAAACAATAATAAAAGCAAACCAAAAAATCGACTGAAAAAAACTTTAATGACAATATCATTTCGTATTTAGTCAGTTTGTTTCTTTGTTTTTTTGCAAATCCTATAAAAGGTTTAAAAAGCACAAAAGAACGTACAACAGACAGACACTTTAAAGTCAAATGAATACGAGTTTGAGAATAAAGAATTTGTATCACGTACTATGGTTTATTCATTTCTTCATTAATATTTTTTATTCATTATTTTAAAGGTTTTAATTTTCTATATTGTTAAGAAGTGCACAAAAAATTAAAATTACATGACATAAATCCGATAGCTGTTAAGTAAGAGGATGAAATCATGATAAAGCCAAATCAAGTTTAGGTGTGTGTCAGTTTTCTAGTTTAGTTCTAGTTCAGGTCTAGTTGAGTTCCAGTTAAGTTCTAGTTCAGTTCTAGTTCTAGTTCAGTTCTAGTACAGTTCTAGTTCAGTTCTAGTTCAGTTCTAGTTCAGTTCTAGTTCAGTTCTAGTTCAGTTCTAGTTCAGTTCTAGTTCAGTTCTAGTTCAGTTCTAGTTCAGTTCTAGTTCAGTTCTAGTTCAGTTCTAGTTCAGTTCTAGTTCAGTTCTAGTTCAGTTCTAGTTCAGTTCTAGTTCAGTTCTAGTTCAGTTCTAGTTCAGTTCTAGTTCAGTTCTAGTTCAGTTCTAGTTCAGTTCTAATTCAGTTCTAGTTCAGTTCTAGTTCAGTTCTAGTTCAGTTCTAGTTCAGTTCTAGTTCAGTTCTAGTTCTGTTCTAGTTCAGTTCTAGTTCAGTTCTAGTTCAGTTCTAGTTCAGTTCTAGTTCAGTTCTAGTTCAGTTCTAGTTCAGTTCTAGTTCAGTCCCAGTTCAGTTCTAGTTCAGTTCTAGTTCAGTTCTAGTTCAGTTTTAGTTGAGTTCTAGTTCAGTTCTAGTTCAGTTTTAGTTCAGTTCTAGTTCAGTTCTAGTTCAGTTCTAGTTCAGTTCCATTTCAGTTCTTGTTCAGTTCTAGTTCAGTTCTGGTTCAGTTCTAGTTCAGTTCTAGTTCAGTTCTAGTTCAGTTCTAGTTCAGTTCTAGTTCAGTTCTAGTTCAGTTCTAGTTCAGTTCTAGTTCAGTTCTAGTTCAGTTCTAGTTCAGTTCTAGTTCAGTTCTAGTTCAGTTCAAGTTCAGTTCTAGTTCAGTTCTAGTTCAGTTCTAGTTCAGTTCTAGTTCAGTTCTAGTTCAGTTCTAGTTCAGTTCTAGTTCAGTTCTAGTTCAGTTCTAGTTCAGTTCTAGTTCAGTTCTAGTTCAGTTCTAGTTCAGTTCTAGTTTCAGTTCTAGTTCAGTTCTAGTTTCAGTTCTAGTTCAGTTCTAGTTCAGTTCTAGTTCAGTTCTAGTTCAGTTCTAGTTCAGTTCTAGTTCAGTTCTAGTTCAGTTCTAGTTCAGTTCTAGTTCAGTTCTAGTTCAGTTCTAGTTCAGTTCTAGTTCAGTTCTAGTTCAGTTCTAGTTCAGTTCTAGTTCAGTTCTAGTTTCAGTTTCTAGTTCAGTTCTAGTTCAGTTCTAGTTCAGTTCTAGTTCAGTTCTAGTTCAGTTCTAGTTCAGTTCTAGTTCAGTTCTAGTTCAGTTCTAGTTCAGTTCTAGTTCAGTTCTAGTTCAGTTCTAGTTCAGTTCTAGTTCAGTTCTAGTACATTTCCAGTCCATTTCAAGTTAAATTTTTGTTTTTTTTTAGTAGTAAACCAATACAAAAACATATTGACTTTATTCTTTTAAGGTTCTTTTAATATTTAGTATTAAGTATGTGCAGAAGAAAAATATCGTATGTACTGAAAAAGAGTACATTTGCAACGACGCACACGAGCGGCAATGCCAGTGCGAAAATGTTGGCTTTAAAAGTGTCCTTGAAATAATTGTAAATTATGCATCATTGAATGGAATTTGTTTTTATCGTTAATGTTACTGTCACTGGTTGTTGGTGCAGTTTTTTTCTTCATATCCCACTGGATACCCAATATAAAAGTGTGGTGTTGGAATTGTCACTGGTTTTGTATATTTATGTTTTTTTTTTATTTTACTTTATTTTGCTAATCATTGTATTTATGTCGTAATGAGTGGGGTGTTTGACAATAAGTTTACAAATTTAATATTTATACAAATATACATACATATTTATATATTTATATTTAAATAAAGATGGGATAAAAAATAATTTTAGAAAAAAATATTTTTTGAAGTTATTGTCAGACAGTTTTGGTAATTGGAATTTTTATAGAGGGAATTTTCAATATAAATGTGTATTCACGAAAATGCAAATTCATACTTGGGTGAGATTTAGGTTATTTAAGAAGTAAATACATTTTACAGTAAAGAATAAACATTTTGATTTAATTTGTAATTAAAAAAAAATAAAAATTACATTTTTTATGAATTTTAATATTTTGTGCAATTTTAGCATTAAAGGTTAAATATAAAACGATTAAAAATATATTTTACGAAATTCCTAAACTATTATTTACGTACATCTTAATCAAAAAATATAAGGAATAATTTTGCCAAAACAAAAAGACGCAGATAATTTAATTTTCGAGAAAGAAAAAAAAACTAAATAAAAAATTAAAAATTAAAATAAATTTTAATTAACAAAACTGTGAATATGTCAGTCAGTATGTATGTATATGTATGTATATAATAAAGAGTGTTTGGGTGTACATGATGAAAATTATTCGTTTATTTAGGTCTTTATTAAAAATAATGTTGCAAATAATAGAAACATTTTCAAATGTTGCTTCCACACACAAAAAGACGAATAAAAGCAAAACAATTTAAAAATGAAAACCTCCTCGAAATAAATTTATTATTATTTAAGATGCCAAAACAATTTTATTGAGCTGTGTGCACTTTTATTTATTTTCCTACAAAGATTTATACACCCCAAATCGAATCAAAATAGCAGCTCATTTGGTGGTCATACCGGCAGACTTACGTTTCGATCGACCGACACTATACATAAATGACCAATAGTCGAACTCGTAGCTAATAAAGGAGGCAAATACATACATATTAAGCTGTTGGAATTAATATTATATAGTATTATGTTGTCTATTCATAATTCAAAATAAAATTAGAATTTGTGTTTAATGCACTGCCTCGCTCGCTGCTGCTGCCACTGTTGTGTCTGCCTCTTACATTAAATACCTCTACATACATTTTTATATTATTATTTCTTCTTATGATCGCAATGTTGATGATCATCAAGAAAATTTCAAAAATGAAAAATGCGTCAATTTTTCAAATGCAAAATTACTCGCTAAATAATTTGCTTAAATTTAGATTTAGATACATTTACCTAACAACCAGACCCACAAATACAAACACATGTTCGAAAATTTACGTTGATTGTTTAAATTGAAAATATTGTATTTGCCTTCTTTTAGGAGGAAAATATTTTTATAAAATTTCTATTTTTTTATTGTGCTTGTTATTTTTGCTTCAGTTCAGAGGGAATTTGCTGCAATGATGAGAAATTAAATCAAGCAGATAATTTTATGAACACTTGAGATTTTAACAAGGTGTTTGTCTATTTTTTTTACAAAATGCCAAATGTTCCCTATATCGGACATTTTAGAACAATATTATATTTGTTTTTTCTCTTTATTAGGAAACTAATACTTTTTAAGCTTTGTTTTAGTTCTGTCCTAGTTCATTTCTAGTTCAGTTCTAGTAATAAGTTCTAGCTACAGTTCTAGCTAAGTTCTAGTTAAGTTCCAGTTAAGTTAAAGTTCTAGTTCTGTTCTAGTTCTCTTCTAGTTCTGTTCTAGTTCTGTTCGAGTTCTGTTCTAGTTCTGTTCTAGTTCTGTTCTAGTTCTGTTCTAGTTCTGTTCTTGTTCTGTTCTAGTTCTGTTCTAGTTCTGTTCTAGTTCTGTTCCAGTTCTTTTCTAGTTCTAGTTCTGTTCTAGTTCTGTTTTAGTTATGTTCTAGTTCTGTTCTAGTTCTGTTCTAGTTCTGTTCTAGTTCTGTTCTAGTTCTGTTCTAGTTCTGTTCTAGTTCTGTTCTAGTTCTGTTCTAGTTCTGTTCTAGTTCTGTTCTAGTTCTGTTCTAGTTCTGTTCTAGTTCTGTTCTAGTTCATTTCTAGTTCTGTTCTAGTTCTGTTCTAGTTCTGTTCTAGTTCTGTTCTAGTTCTGTTCTAGTTCTGTTCTAATTCTGTTCTAGTTCTGTTCTAGTTCTGTTTTAGTTCTGTTTTAGTTCTGTTCTAGTTCTGTTCTAGTTCTGTTCTAGTTCTGTTCTAGTTCTGTTCTAGTTCTGTTCTAGTTCTGTTCTAGTTCTGTTCTAGTTCTGTTCTAGTTCTGTTCTAGTTCTGTTCTAGTTCTGTTCTAGTTCTGTTCTAGTTCTGTTCTAGTTCTGTTCTAGTCTGTTTCTAGTTCTGTTCTAGTTCTGTTCTAGTTCTGTTCTAGTTCTGTTCTAGTTCTGTTCTAGTTCTGTTCTAGTTTCTGTTCTAGTTCTGTTCTAGTTCTGTTCTAGTTCTGTTCTAGTTCTGTTCTAGTTCTGTTCTAGTTCTGTTCTAGTTCTTGTTTCTAGTTCTGTTCTAGTTCTGTTCTAGTCTGTTCTAGTTCTGTTCTAGTTCTGTTCTAGTTCTGTTCTAGTTCTGTTCTAGTTCTGTTCTAGTTCTGTTCTAGTTCTGTTCTAGTTCTGTTCTAGTTCTGTTCTAGTTCAGTTCTAGTTCTGTTCTAGTTCTGTTCTAGTTCTGTTCTAGTTCTGTTCTAGTTCTGTTCTAGTTCTGTTCTAGTTCTGTTCTAGTTCTGTTCTAGTTCTGTTCTAGTTCTGTTCCAGTTCTTTTCTAGTTCTTTTCTAGTTCTAGTTCTGTTCTAGTTCAGTTCTAGTTCAGTTCTAGTTCAGTTCTAGTTCAGTTCTAGTTCTGTTCTAGTTCTGTTCTAGTTCTGTTACTAGTTCTGTTCTAGTTCTGTTTCTAGTTCTGTTCTAGTTCTGTTCTAGTTCTGTTCTAGTTCTGTTCTAGTTCTGTTCTAGTTCTGTTCTAGTTCTGTTCTAGTTCTGTTCTAGTTCTGTTCTAGTTCTGTTCTAGTTCTGTTCTAGTTCTGTACTAGTTCTGTTCTAGTTCTGTTCTAGTTTCTGTTCTAGTTCTGTTCTAGTTCTGTTCTAGTTCTGTTCTAGTTCTGTTCTAGTTCTGTTCTAGTTCTGTTCTAGTTCTGTTCTAGTTCTGTTCTAGTCTGTTCTAGTTCTGTTCTAGTTCTGTTCTAGTTCTGTTCTAGTTCTGTTCAAGTTCTGTTCTAGTTCTGTTCTAGTTATGTTCTAGTTCTGTTCTAGTTCTGTTCTAGTTCTGTTCTAGTTCTGTTCTAGTTCTGTTCTAGTTCTGTTCTAGTTCTGTTCTAGTTCTGTTCTAGTTCTGTTCAAGTTCTGTTCTAGTTCTGTTCTAGTTCTGTTCTATAGTTCTGTTCTAGTTCTGTTCTAGTTCTGTTCTAGTTCTGTTCTAGTTCTGTTCTAGTTCTGTTCTAGTTCTGTTCTAGTTCTGTTCTAGTTCTGTTCACGTTCTGTTCTAGTTCTGTTCTAGTTCTGTTCTAGTTCTGTTCTAGTTCTGTTCTAGTTATGTTCTAGTTATATGTTCTAGTCTGTTTCTAGTTCTGTTCTAGTTCTAGTTCTGTTCTAGTTCTGTTCTAGTTCTGTTCTAGTTCTGTTCTAGTTCTGTTCTAGTTCTGTTCTAGTTCTGTTCTAGTTCTGTTCTAGTTCTGTTCTAGTTCTGTTCTAGTTCTGTTCTAGTTCTGTTCTAGTTCTGTTCTAGTTCTGTTCTAGTTCTGTTCTAGTTCTGTTCTAGTTCTGTTCTAGTTCTGTTCTAGTTCTGTTCTAGTTCTGTTCTATTTCTGTTCTTGTACTGTTCTAGTTCTGTTCCAGTTCTATTCTACTTCTGTTCTATTTCTGTTGTAGTTCTGTTCTAGTTATGTTTAGGTTCTGTTCTAGTTCTTTTATAGTCTAGTTCTAGTTATTTTCTAGTTCTGGTTTAACTCTTTCTAGTTCTGTTCTAGATCAGTTCCAGTACTCTGCAGTTCTGTTCCATATCTAATCCAAATTCTGTTTAACATTTTTGAAACAAATTCTTCAATATTTAGGGTATTGGAATATTTTGCATTGCCTATTATACATTCCGCTTTTCAAAAAGTTGCCTATAAAGAAAATGTAGAAATATCGAGGGAACAGATTGAGGTAATTTAGGGGAAAAATTATCTCAAATAAAGATCCAATACAAAATTGTAGCATTTACAAGCTAATCAAAATATTTTTCACTTTTTTGTATTTTCCTCAAAAATTTCTTGAATTAAATAAACGAATTGTGTATGAAAATAATGAAAATTCTAATAATGATCGTTGTGATCATTATTGAAAATTTTGTTGATCATGTGAAATTGGGTGCCTAATGGGTGCTGGTAATGACGATGATTGTTGCTGGTGGTTGATGGCTGTGGTGGTGGCGGAGCAGGTGGTAATGGTCAACACAAAGTTTCTACGTTGTGTTGAAAATCAAAAATTGTGGCTAAATACATAAAATCTAAATAAGTTGAACATTAAACAGATATTTTGTTTTCGAAATACTCTATAGAATTGTGTTGTTTGTGTTTAGCGTATAAATAATACGAGTACAACAAACAATATTGAACATTTATTTTTAGCAACATTTACCTAAATATTCCAATTTTATTTGTGAATAAAAAAAATAAATAAATAACGAGAATAATTTGATGCCTGAAATTGTTTTTCTAACTATTTAAAGATGATGATGAAGAAGAACAACACACAAAAAAAAACTTTTTGGAATGCGGTAATAAATTAATGATTGACTACAAAATAAACTCTGCAAATATTTGTTTTAAATTAATTAAATATTAATTTTTAATTTTCTAGTTTTGGTGTTTTTTTTTTCTCTTCTCTCTGGTTAAATTTACTTAAAAACAAATTGATAATTTCATAATTATCAACGTGTTAACTGACTTATTTGTCATTTAATGATCGTTTTAATGGTTGTTTCGTCTCAATCGCTTTTTAATAGTTGTTTAGATTTGTTTGGACAGATAATAATAAAAAAACACGAAAAAACGCAAACAAATTGTTGTTAACAAATGTCAACCAACTACTTATTTGAGTGTTAAAACACGCACTTGGCTTATGTACAGTGGGAGACAAAAGTAAGAGTGGCAAAGAAGAGGCTATAATAACAAATGATCTTACTAGTTTCACAAAACTAAACTGATGTAATCAGTACTCATTACCGGATAATCACAACAGTCAGTAGGTTATAAACGGTATGTACGCTTTTGCAATTTACTGTTACTTTTCGGTGTGGTATATTTTTTATTGATTTTAAAATGATGTTTTTATGATCACCACGGTGGTATTTCTATTTTAAGTACTTTTTTATGATTGTTTTGAAAACTTATGTCTTGTATTTTCTTTTAATATTTATTTTATTTATTAATGTTTTTATCGAACACCATGTCGACATAAATATGTTTTGTTTAAAAGATTAATTTTTCAATATTTATTATTAGCAAATTAAAAAAAAAGTGTTTTTTATTACTACGCCTTTCTTATGTAAAAATAATGCAAAATCAATATCATCAATAAGATTGTCATAAAATATGAGATGAAATATAAATTATACATTTATGCCATCAATACACAAGTTATAAAACGAACTAGTTGATTTGTTTATAACTGAGGTAGTCGGTAGATTGGTTGTTTATTAGCCAAGTAAAATCTTATCTTGAAAATAATTTCTGATGATGAAAAACACATAAAAAGATTTAATATTAAGAGAGCAAATAAAATAGATTGCTTATTAAAGTTAACATAAAATATAACAAATATCATCTAGCAACTTTAAATAACATATTGTAAGCATTATTTTAAACAACCTGGTAATTACAAGTTAACACTAATAAACAAACTTTTCAAAGATTAATATATAAATTCGTTAGTAAATCTCTAAAATAGAAATCAGTTATATAATTAATTGTCTTTGGACAGTTCTAGTTCAGTTTTAGTTCAGTTCTAGTTCAGTTCTAGTTCAGTTCTAGTTCAGTTCTAGTTCAGTTCTAGTTAAGTTCTAGTTCTGTTCTAGTTCAGTTCTAGTTCAGTTCTAGTTCAGT
>NC_060953.1:38807350-38816582 GCF_022045245.1 Lucilia cuprina | reverse complement strand
ACAGAACTAGAACAGAACTAGAACAGAACTAGAACAGAACTAGAACAGAACTAGAACAGAACTAGAACAGAACTAGAACAGAACTAGAACAAAACTAGAACAAAATTAAGACAGAAATATGACATATTCTTCCAGTTTGTTGCCCACTGTATAAATTGTTAAATATTCCAATAATTTTTCCACCTTTAGTATGGGTTAGATGTTAGCGGTGGCCGTTTAGTTGCATCGAGTGTATGTACAGAATGTGTACTTTGCACACGTTGTTGCGCTTTTATTGCTTGAAATCATTATTTATTTATTTATTTAATTCATATGATCGTGTTTTTGTTCTTATTTATTTTTACTTTTGATGTTGTTGTTTTATTGTTGGCAATTTGTTATTATTTATATATATGTATGTATATATATTTTTGATTTTGGACCAACTAAAAATATGGTTCGTTTATATGTTTGTATATTTCAGATTTTTCTGTGAACAATTTTCATTGTTGTTTATGGATCAGTTTATTTATGTATATATTTATATGCATTTTATATGATTTTATTATGTATTCACCTTTGTGTGGTAGTGAAGTGTATATTTGAGGTAAATTGTTAATAATTTATTATAATTACAATAATTTTTGTAAGCTGTTATAAATACTTAGTCGAATATGTATATAAATGATTTTTTTGTGTTTTTCATGATATTTTTGCCAAGATTAAGATCTTAATTTCGTTTGTTTTTCTTCGTTACAGCGTTCGTGACTATGTATGAATGTTGGCTGTCATTTATGAGTAAGTACCGGTGTAAAAAAGTGGTGTTTAATATAGTAAGTGTTTTTAGTTTGTATTCTTTTTTAATTTATTTTTTTCATTTATTGTGTTGTAAATTATGGGTTTCACATGACGTATGATTAATTTCAATTTTTGATTGTTGATAATTCGAAAATGTACGATTATGTTGCAAGAGGTTTTTACTGCTTATAAATGATTTTGTATTAAGATAGTTTCCAATAGTTTAAAATTATATTATGACTCTAGTTTTGATGAAAAGTTAAATGTTGAAGTTACGTAACTAGAAATGGATTGAACTAGAACTGAACTAGAACTGAAATCGAACTGAAATCGAACTGAACTAGAACTGAACTAGAACTGAACTAGAACTGAACTAGAACTGAACTAGAACTGAACTAGAACTGAACTAGAACTGAACTAGAACTGAACTAGAACTGAACTAGAACTGAACTAGAACTGAACTAGAACTGAACTAGAACTGAACTAGAACTGAACTAGAACTGAACTAGGAACTGAACTAGAACTGAACTAGAACTGAACTAGAACTGAACTAGAAACTGAACTAGAACTGAACTAGAACTGAACTAGAACTGAACTAGAACTGAACTAGAACTGAACTAGAACTGAACTAGAACTGAACTAGAACTGAACTAGAACTGAACTAGAACTGAACTAGAACTGAACTAGAACTGAACTAGAACTGAACTAGAACTGAACTAGAACTGAACTAGAACTGAACTAGAACTGAACAGAACTGAACTAGAACTGAACTAGAACTGAACAAGAACTGAACTAGAACTGAACTAGAACTGAACTAGAACTGAACTAGAACTGAACTAGAGCTGAACTAGAACTGAACTAGAACTGAACTAGAACTGAACTAGAACTGAACTAGAACTGAACTAGAACTGAACTAGAACTGAACTAGAACTGAACTAGACTGAACTAGAACTGAACTAGAACTGAACTAGAACTGAACTAGAAACTGAACTAGAACTGAACTAGAACTGAACTAGAACTGAACTAGAACTGAACTAAGAACTAGAACTGAACTAGAACTGAACTAGAACTGAACTAGAACTGAACTAGACCTGAACTAGAACTGAACTAGAACTGAACTAGAACTGAACTAGAACTAGAACTAGAACTAGAACTGAACTAGAACTGAACTAGAACTTAACTAGAACTGAACTAGAACTGAACTAGAACTGAACTAGAACTGAACTAGAACTGAACTAGAACTGAACTAGAACTGAACTAGAACTGAACTAAAACTGAACTAGAACTGAACTAGAACTGAACTAGAACTGTACTAGAACTGAACTAGAACTGAACTAGAACTGAACTAGAACTGAACTAGAACTGAACTAGAACTGAACTAGAACTGAACTAGAACTGAACTAGAACTGAACTAGAAACTGAACTATAACTGAACTAGAACTGAACTAGAACTGAACTATAGAACTGAACTAGAACTGAACTAGAACTGAATAGAAATGAACTAGAACTGAACTAGAAGCTGAACTAGAACTGAACTAGAACTGAACTAGAACTGAACTAGAACTGAACTAGAACTGAACTAGAACTGAACTAGAACTGAAATAGAACTGAACTAGAACTGAACTAGAACTGAACTAGAACTAGAACTGAACTAGAACTGAACTGTAACTAGAACTGAACTAGAACTGAACTAGAACTGGACTAGAACTGAACTAGAACTGAACTAGAACTGAACTAGAACTGAACTAGAACTGAACTAGAACTGAACTAGAACTGAACTAGAACTGAACTAGATCTGAACTAGAACTGAACTAGAACTGAACTAGAACTGAACTAGAACTGAACTAGAACTGAACTAGAACTGAACTAGAACTGAACTAGAACTGAACTAGAACTGAACTAGAACTGAACTAGAACTGAACTAGAACTGAACTAGAACTGAACTAGAACTGAACTAGAACTGAACTAGAACAGAACTAGAACTTAACTAGAACTGAACTAGAACTGAACTAGAACTGAACTAGAACTGAACTAGAACTGAACTAAAACTGAACTAGAACTGTCCAAAGACAATTAATTATATAACTGATTTCTATTTTAGAGATTTACTAACGAATTTATATATTAATCTTTGAAAAGTTTGTTTATTAGTGTTAACTTGTAATTACCAGGTTGTTTAAAATAATGCTTACAATATGTTATTTAAAGTTGCTAGATGATATTTGTTATATTTTATGTTAACTTTAATAAGCAATCTATTTTATTTGCTCTCTTAATATTAAATCTTTTTATGTGTTTTTCATCATCAGAAATTATTTTCAAGATAAGATTTTACTTGGCTAATAAACAACCAATCTACCGACTACCTCAGTTATAAACAAATCAACTAGTTCGTTTTATAACTTGTGTATTGATGGCATAAATGTATAATTTATATTTCATCTCATATTTTATGACAATCTTATTGATGATATTGATTTTGCATTATTTTTACATAAGAAAGGCGTAGTAATAATAAAAACACTTTTTTTTTAATTTGCTAATAATAAATATTGAAAAATTAATCTTTTAAACAAAACATATTTATGTCGACATGGTGTTCGATAAAAACATTAATAAATAAAATAAATATAAAAGAAAATACAAGACATAAGTTTTCAAAACAATCATAAAAAGTACTTAAAATAGAAATACCACGTGGTGATCATAAAAACATCATTTTAAAATCAATAAAAAATATACCACACGAAAAGTAACAGTAAATTGCAAAAGCGTACATACCGTTTATAACCTACTGACTGTTGTGATTATCCGGTAATAGAGTACTGATTACATCAGTTTAGTTTTGTGAAACTAGTAAGATCATTTGTTATTATAGCCTCTTCTTTGCCACTCTTACTTTTGTCTCCCACTGTACATAAGCCAAGTGCGTGTTTTAACACTCAAATAAGTAGTTGGTTGACACATTTGTTAACAACAATTTGTTTGCGTTTTTTCGTTGTTTTTTTATTATTATCTGTCCAAACAAATCTAAACAACTATTAAAAAGCGATTGAGACGAAAACCATTAAAACGATCATTAAATGACAAATAAGTCAGTTAACACGTTGATAATTATGAAATTATCAATTTGTTTTTTAATGTAAATTTAACCAGAGGAGAAGAGAAAAAAAAACACCAAAACTAGAAAATTAAAAATTAATATTTAATTATTTAAAAACAAAATATTTGCAGAGTTTATTTTGTAGTCAATCATTAATTTATTACCGCATTCCAAAAAGTTTTTTTTTGTGTGTTGTTCTTCTTCATCATCATCTTTAAATAGTTAGAAAAACAATTTCAGGCATCAAATTATTCTCGTTATTTATTTATTTTTTTTATTCACAAATAAAATTGGAAATATTTAGGTAAATTGTTGCTAAAAATAAATGTTCAATATTGTTTGTTGTACTCGTATTATTTATACGCTAAACACAAACAACACAATTCTATAGAGTATTTCGAAACAAAATATCTGTTTAATGTTCAAATTATTTAGATTTTATGTATTTAGCCACAATTTTTGATTTTCAACACAACGTAGAAACTTTGTGTTGACCATTACCACCTGCTCCGCCACCACCACAGCCATCAACCACCAGCAACAATCATCGTCATTACCAGCACCCATTAGGCACCCAATTTCACATGATCAAACAAAATTTTCAATAATGATCACAACGATCATTATTAGAATTTTCATTTTTTTCATACACAATTCGTTTATTTAATTCAAGAAATTTTTGAGGAAAAATACAAAAATGAAAAATATTTTGATTAGCTTGTAAATGCTACAAATTTTGTATTGGATCTTTATTTGAGATAATTTTTCCCCTAAATTACCTCAATCTGTTCCCTCGATATTTCTACATTTTCTTTATAGGCAACCTTTTGAAAAGCGGAATGTATAATAGGCAATGCAAAATATTCCAATACCCTAAATATTGAAGAATTTGTTTCAAAAATGTTAACAGAATTTGGATTTGATATGGAACAGACTGCAGAGGTACTGGAACTGATCTAGAACAGAACTAGAAAGAGTTAAACCAGAACTAGAAATAACTAGAACTAGACTATAAAAGAACTAGAACAGAACCTAACATAACTAGAACAGACTACAACAGAAATAGAACAGAAGTAGAATAGAACTGGAACAGAACTAGAACAGTATACAAGAACAGAAATAGAACAGAACTAGAACAGAACTAGAACAGAACTAGAAACAGAACTAGAACAGAACTAGAACAGAACTAGAACAGAACTAGAACAGAACTAGAACAGAACTAGAACAGAACTAGAACAGAACTAGAACAGAACTAGAACAGAACTAGACAGAACTAGAACAGAACTAGAACAGAACTAGAACAGAACTAGAACAGAACTAGAACAGAACTAGAACAGAACTAGAACTAGAACAGAACTAGAAACAGACTAGAACATATAACTAGAACATAACTAGAACAGAACTAGAACAGAACTAGAACAGAACTAGAACAGAACTAGAACAGAACGTGAACAGAACTAGAACAGAACTAGAACAGAACTAGAACAGAACTAGAACAGAACTAGAACAGAACTAGAACAGAACTAGAACAGAACTAGAACAGAACTAGAACAGAACTAGAACAGAACTAGAACAGAACTTGAACAGAACTAGAACAGAACTAGAACAGAACTAGAACAGAACTAGAACAGAACTAGAACAGAACTAGAACAGAACTAGAACAGAACTAGAACAGAACTAGAACATAACTAGAACAGAACTAGAACAGAACTTGAACAGAACTAGAACAGAACTAGAACAGAACTAGAACAGAACTAGAACAGACTAGAACAGAACTAGAACAGAACTAGAACAGAACTAGAACAGAACTAGAACAGAACTAGAACAGAACTAGAACAGAACTAGAACAGAACTAGAACAGAACTAGAACAGAACTAGAACAGAACTAGTACAGAACTAGAACAGAACTAGAACAGAACTAGAACAGAACTAGAACAGAACTAGAACAGAACTAGAACAGAACTAGAACAGAACTAGAACAGAACTAGAACAGAACTAGAACAGAACTAGAACAGAACTAGAACAGAACTAGAACAGAACTAGAACAGAACTAGAACAGAACTAGAACAGAACTAGAACTGAACTAGAACTGAACTAGAACTGAACTAGAACTGAACTAGAACAGAACTAGAACTAGAAAAGAACTAGAAAAGAACTGGAACAGAACTAGAACAGAACTAGAACAGAACTAGAACAGAACTAGAACAGAACTAGAACAGAACTAGAACAGAACTAGAACAGAACTAGAACAGAACTAGAACAGAACTAGAACTGAACTAGAACAGAACTAGAACAGAACTAGAACAGAACTAGAACAGAACTAGAACAGAACTAGAACAGAACTAGAACAGAACTAGAACAGAACTAGAACAGAACTAGAACAGACTAGAACAGAACTAGAACAGAACTAGAAACAAGAACTAGAACAGAACTAGAACAGAACTAGAACAGAACTAGAACAGAACTAGAACAGAACTAGAACAGAACTAGAACAGAACTAGAACAGAACTAGAACAGAACTAGAACAGAACTAGAACAGAACTAGAACAGAACTAGAACAGAACTAGAAACAGACTAGAACAGAACTAGAACAGAACTAGAACAGAACTAGAACAGAACTAGAACAGAACTAGAACAGAACTAGAACAGAACTAGAACAGAACTAGAACAGAACTAGAACAGAACTAGAACAGAACTAGAACAGAACTAGAACAGAACTAGAACAGAACTAGAACAGAACTA
The DNA here is from genome assembly GCF_022045245.1 of Lucilia cuprina. NCBI lineage: Eukaryota > Metazoa > Arthropoda > Insecta > Diptera > Calliphoridae > Lucilia > Lucilia cuprina. Next base: position 38,809,960 of record NC_060953.1, on the reverse strand, counting down.
AAACAGAACTAAAACAGAACTAGAACAGAACTAGAACAGAATTAGAACAGAACTAGAACAGAACTAGAACAGAACTAGAACAGAACTAGAACAGAACTAGAACAGAACTAGAAATGAACTAGAACAGAACTAGAACAGAACTAGAACAGAACTAGAACAGAACTAGAACAGAACTAGAACAGAACTAGAACAGAACTAGAACAGAACTAGAACAGAACTAGAACAGAACTAGAACAGAACTAGAACAGAACTAGAACAGAACTAGAACATAACTAAAACAGAACTAGAACAGAACTAGAACTAGAAAAGAACTGGAACAGAACTAGAACAGAACTAGAACAGAACTAGAACAGAACAAGAACAGAACTAGAACAGAACTAGAACAGAACTAGAACAGAACTAGAACAGAACTCGAACAGAACTAGAACAGAACTAGAAGAGAACTAGAACAGAACTAGAACTTTAACTTAACTGGAACTTAACTAGAACTTAGCTAGAACTTAGCTAGAACTTAACTAGAACTGAACTAGAAATGAACTAGGACAGAACTAAAACAAAGCTTAAAAAGTATTAGTTCCTAATAAAGAGAAAACAAAATATAATATTGTTCTAAAATGTCCGATATAGGGAACATTTGGCATTTTGTAAAAAAATAGACAAACACCTTGTTAAAATCTCAAGTGTTCAAAATTTATCTGCTTGATTTAATTTCTCATTGCAGCAAATTCCCTCTGAACTGAAGCAAAAATAACAAGCACAAAAAAATAGAAAATTTTATAAAAATATTTTCCTCCTAAAAGAAGGCACATACAATATTTTCAATTTAAACAATCAACGTAAATATTCGAACATGTGTTTGTATTTGTGGGTCTGGTTGTTAGGTAAATGTATCTAAATCTAAATTTAAGCAAATTATTTAGCGAGTAATTTTGCATTTGAAAAATTGACGCATTTTCATTTTTGAAATTTTCTTGATGATCATCAACATTGCGATCATAAGAAGAAATAATAATATAAAATGTATGTAGAGGTATTTAATGTAAGAGGCAGACACAACAGTGGCAGTGCAGCAGCGAGGCAGTGCATTAAACCAAATTCTAATTTATTTTGAATTATGAATAGACAACAAAATACTATATAATATTAATTCAACAGCTTAATATGTATGTATTTGCCTCCTTTATTAGCTACGAGTTCGACTATTGGTCATTTATGTATAGTGTCGGTCGAAACGTAAGTCTGCCGGTATGACCACCAAATGAGCTGCTATTTTGATTCGATTTGGGGTGTATAAATCTTTGTAGGAAAATAAATAAAAGTGCACACAGCTCAATAAAATTGTTTTGGCATCTTAAATAATAATAAATTTATTTTCGAGGAGGTTTTCATTTTTAAATTGTTTTGCTTTTATTCGTCTTTTGTGTGTGGAAGCAACATTTGAAAATGTTTCTATTATTTGCAACATTATTTTTAATAAAGACCTAAATAAACGAATAATTTTCATCATGTACACCCAAACACTCTTTATATACATACATATACATACATACTGACTGACATATTCACAGTTTGTTAATTAAAATTTATTTAATTTTTAATTTTTATTTAGTTTTTTTTTCTTTCTCGAAAATTAAATTATCTGCGTCTTTTTGTTTTTGGCAAAATTATTCCTTATATTTTTTGATTAAGATGTACGTAAATAATAGTTTAGGAATTTCGTAAAAATATATTTTTAATCGTTTTATTTAACCTTAATTGCTAAAATTGCACAAAATATTAAAATTCATAAAAAATGTAATTTTTATTTTTTTTAATTACAAATTAAATCAAAATGTTTATTCTTTACTGTAAAATGTCTATTCTTCTTAAATAACCTAAATCTCACCCAAGTATGAATTTGCATTTTCGTGAATACACATTTATATTGAAAATTCCCTCTATAAAAATTCCAATTACCCAAAACTGTCTGACAATAACTTCAAAAAATATTTTTTTCTAAAATTATTTTTTATCCCTTCTTTATTTAAATATAAATATATAAATATGTATGTATATTTGTATAATATTAAATTTGTAAACTTATTGTCAAACACCCACTCATTACGACATAAATACAATGATTAGCAAAATAAAGTAAAATAAAAAAAAACATAAATATACAAAACCAGTGACAATTCCAACACACACTTTTATATTTGTATCCAGTGGATATGAAGAAAAAAACTGCACCAACAACCAGTGACAGTAACATTAACGATAAAAACAAATTCCATTCAATGATGCATAATTTACAATTATTTCAAGGACACTTTTAAAGCCAACATTTTCGCACTGGCATTGCCGCTGTGCGTCGTTGCAAATGTACTCTTTTTCAGTACATACGATATTTTTCTTCTGCACATACTTAATACTAAATATTAAAAGAACCTTAAAAGAATAAAGTCAATATGTTTTTGTATTGGTTTACTACTAAAAAAAAACAAAAATTTAACTTGAAATGGACTGGAAATGTACTAGAACTGAACTAGAACTGAACTAGAACTGAACTAGAACTGAACTAGAACTGAACTAGAACTGAACTAGAACTGAACTAGAACTGAACTAGAACTG
>NC_060953.1:38804541-38807250 GCF_022045245.1 Lucilia cuprina | reverse complement strand
TATCTATCTATCTATCTATCTATCTATCTATCTATCTATCTATCTATCTATCTATCTATCTATCTATCTATCTATCTATCGCTCCTCCGATCTAGATATCTATTAATCTCACTCCAACATTTCTAAACATTTAATACCTTCACCTCTCTGTATTAAGAGGCATTTTACATTTCTACATACAATTATTTTTTTTTAAGTACAATAAGTTTTTGTTTATGTATTTTTGTTCAGCTTACTAAATGCAAAATTATCCGTGAGCCCATAATGAACTGGGTACGCACACATTCGTTCAGGCGTTGCATGATATATGACAAGATTTTGCCAACTTGTATTTCAAATAAAACTGATTTTTCTTCTTATATATACTTGGTAAAACATTCAAGTATTTAAATGAGTGTTTATTTGTAGGTATGTAAGCTGTGAGTTACTTTATGTTTTACTTAAAAAAAGTGATGATGATTTAATTGGCAATTTGTAACAAAAAGGGGGGTTAAAAATCTTTTAATAATATTTACCAAAATTGGAATACACATCCACACTTATTAAATTTAAATAATAAGAGTTCTCGCAAACATTTGCAGGGCGTGGCAGTTTTTAATTTAAGGAAAATTTTAAAATTTGGCTATAAACTTTTATTTACTTGAATAAAGTGATCTTCTTAATTCGTCTTATACTCTACATGTACTTATTTCCCTTCTCCACTTATTTAATATTTTTTTTTGTTTAAATACACATTTGTTCTTCCTCTATTTTACTTTTGTGTCATTATTATTAAACTGAGGGTGTGGTATTTGTGTTGATAGTGCTAGACTATTTGTTGTTGTTGCCATTTAAATTTAACTATTTATTTTTAGCAAATAGTTTTTTTTTATTTTTTTAATTTTATTTTTAATTACAACTAATGAATTATGGGTAATTTTTTCTTCTATAAATTACTACAGACATTGAGCAAAACATTTGATGAAATATTTATTTTTAAATAAGTTGTCTGCAAAAACAAAAATGCTGAAAATGAGAATTTTTAATTTAATTATTTTGTTGTCGTCTGTCGCAGACGACCATTTTAAATAGATTTTAAATTATTAAAAATTTTCGGATTTTTCAAGAACTTAAAATGAACTAGAACTGAACTAGAACCGAACTAGAATTGAACTAGAACTGAACTAGAACTGAACTAGAACTGAACTAGAACTGAACTAGAACTGAACTAGAACTGAACTAGAACTGAACTAGAACTGAACTAGAACTGAACTAGAACTGAACTAGAACTGAACTAGAACTGAACTAGAACTGAACTAGAACTGAACTAGAACTGAACTAGAACTGAACTAGAACTGAACTAGAACTGAACTAGAACAGAATTTGAACGGAACATTTATTTAAATAGGAAATCATTAAAATTTTGGATAATTTTTGTTATATTTTACTTTTTTTTAACGAATTTTTGCTTCTAAATAAAAGAATATTCGATGGATTGAAAGGTATTTTTCCTGTTTACCTAAATATGTATGTATGTTTAACAACTAATTCATTATTTTCTAAATTCAGTAAAAGTAAATTTGTTGTGTAAACTTTTCTAAAATTTTAACAAACAGTTTAATATACTTTGTTTGACTCAATAAGTGTTTGCAATCGATCAAATCAAAGATATAAAAACTACAGAAAAACGATACAATTCAATGTAATTTATAAGTATTTCTATATATTACATCATCACAGAGCAACAGCACATACGTTAGCAATTTCAACATATATGATATTTTTAATGTTAAAAAAATTATAAAAAATATAAAACTAACAGCAGCATAAAATCCTATATACCACCTCATATTATTTTTAATAAATCAGTTGCAAACTGCAACTGATTGAAATGTTTATAAAGTATTTACTACATACATACATTCATATATATGAGAAGCATATATAAATTTATATCATAAACCATTGAACAGACGGACAAACCAACAACAGATAGACATTTAAAACTGCCACAACACTCACACATTTACGTTGTAGTTATACGTTCGAATACGTATTTTGTGGCATTCCTTAAAGATCTAATTGAAATCATGATTAAAAATGATAAATTTCATTTTTATTTTATAAAATGCGCCAAATTGTTTTGGCACTTGCCACCGTTACCGCCATCGTCGACAACGTCGTCACCACTATGCTGCTGCGGAGTACTCCACACACACAACTGTACCTAGACAATCGAAGCAATTGCAGGCGGCGGCAAATTGTGGCACTAAATATACAAACACATATGTATATCTTTTAATATAAAAAAAATCAAAAAACCACCATCATCAAGAGAAAATAATAATAATATTACAATAATAATAACAACAAACAGCATTACCCAAAACCGAATTAAATAACCAAAAATAAAACAGACAAATTCAGAAACAACAATAAAAAAGTATCAACAATTTTAAAATCATATTTAACACATTTTACAAGCTGCTACACCAGTAGCCTTTGGCTGTAACAAACTAATACATACACATATAATTACCAATGACAATTTACAGTAGTGTCCTTTCTTTCAACTAGAACGAAAGTAGGAAAGAACTAGTACAGAACTAGAACAGAACTAGTACAGAACTAGAGCAGAACTAGAACAGAACTAGAACAGAACTAGAACAGAACTAGAACAGAACTAGAACAGAACTAGAACAGAACTAGAACAGAACTAGAACAGAACAG
>NC_060953.1:38801960-38804441 GCF_022045245.1 Lucilia cuprina | reverse complement strand
AATAGTCTATAGTCTGGACTATAGAATAGTCTATAGTCTGGACTATAGAATAGTTTATAGTCTGGACTATAGAATAGTCTATAGTCTGGACTATAGAATAGTCTATAGGCTGGACTATATAACAGTCTATAGTCCATATTGTAGAACAGTCCATACAGAACAGAACAATGTAAATTCCATTAAAATTCATTACATTTTTAACACAATTATTTAATTATAATTATATTTTTTTCGTTTCGTACATTTATTTTTATGTAAAATATTTTGAAATTGATAAATCTGCCGTAACATTTGTAAATTATTTATACTTTGCAAATGTTGCACATACGCAATAACAACAAATACAAAACATGTGTGCAGCATAAAAAACCATCCATACAAATATATTTTCACACTATTTATACGGCAGTTTAGCTGTTCTGTTTTTTTTTTCTTTTTTAACATTTGTTGACAGTTTTGTCAACAATGCGTTGAAAATTAGCTTAAATACATACAATAACAACAATTGCTTTGCTTACAACAAGTACTCGAACATATAAAGTAAATATGTATTGTTTGACTATTGGCCTGTTTTGTTAGATATTAGTCGCTGCTTGGTTGACTACATGTTGCTACAACATAATTTAAAATTAGTCACTCTTCCTTACTCTCTTTCTCTCTGTCGGTGTTTATCTCTGTGTTTTATAGAATTTTGTGGGGATTTTAAGGGAGTTCAAGATTTAAACTGGCGATGACTAAAATTATTACATACTACCTATTAAATCACTGCAAATTGTACAGCAGAAAGTAAGAGAGATTTTTGGACAGACATCTTTAGTATGCATATCAAGATGGATAGACAAAGTGTTATTTAGATAGTAGACAAAATACAGTGCAACATCATTATTATAATCACAATCTAAAATAGATGTATGGAAAATTTATATATATTTAGATATAGTATGTAGATCTAATTACACTTGCAAAAATTCTAGAGTGTAAAACAGATAATAGAAAAGTATATACAAGGTATGCAATTAACAGACTATAGTATAGAGTATAACCCAGTCAGTAGTGCGAAGTTTAGAACAGACTATAGTGCAACAGACAATTATTTCTACTTTTAAACTTATTATAAACTGGACCATAAAACGGTTTATAGAATTGGCTATAGTTTGAACAATTAGATATATTATAATCTGGACTATAGTCTACATTATGGAACATACCATAGTCTGGACTAAAAAACATATAAGTAGTCTATAGTTACTATAGTTTAGACTATAAAAACAATATATAGTTAAGACTATAGAATAGACTATAATTTGGATAATAAAACATTTTCGAGTCTGGACTATATAATAGACTACACTACACTTAACGTTGTTTAATCTGAAAGGAAAGATCGTTATACGATCACTAATATTTCTAAACATAAGATACGAAATGTGTACGAAATGTTAAACATTTAACCTACAAGTGTAGAAATTTCATTTAAAGTATTTAAAATTGGAAAATAAAACAATCACAGCAAAATGCAATTGGTATGAAAGAATAACACAAGGCCTATAAGTTTCATAAATAACTGCAACAAAATGAGAGGACAGACACACTTACAAACTACCATCAAACTACAAATTATTTACATAGATACACATGTAAATTTCTATATGTAGTATGTTTCTTCAAAAAGTTATTTATAAAATCTTATATTGAAGAAGTTTTCAAAAGGAAAAACATTTTATACAAAATATTTAATATAGCAAAAGTTGCAGCAGCAGAAGTTCGAAATGCAGATGAAGAAGTATCATCTTCATCTTATATTTTCTTGTTTTTTTCGGAGTTGAAAAACTTCTTTAAGACTTTTTAGATCATTTATATGAATGTTGATTTCTTGACTTCTTTCGTTGCTGTTGTTGTATTTTTTTGCTGCTGCTGCTGTAGTGTTTAATATGTATGGCAATTTGCTTTGGCATCAGGCAAACAGCATGAATTTGTAAATATTTTTATGTTAAGTATCTGGCAAAGTGCAAAATAGTTTGTTGTATATGGATGTTGCATCTCTTTATCATCATCAACATTATTTTCTTCTGCTTCTTTAGTTTTTACTCACACATATAGACAAGTAGACAGACGGATAGATAGGCGGACCGACAGACGGACGGTTTATTTTGAATAGATAAATAGTTGTCTGAAAAGGAAAAAAGAAAACTTTTTTTGCCATGCCTACTACTGTTCTCTTCTTCTTTCTCTTTAAAAGTTTAATGAAATTATCAGGGATGTGAAAGGATAGTTTCCTTTGTAAAGAAAAAAAGGGCGATGGATAATAGTTGTTATTCTTAAAGTTTATCACTGATCATGAAAGCTAATTAGGTTTTTCAATTAAATGTGTTTTGTTTGTCTATCTATCTATCTATCTATCTATCTATCTATCTATCTATCTATCTATCTATCTATCTATCTATCTATCTATCTATCTATCTATCTATCTATCTATCTATC
>NC_060953.1:38785050-38801860 GCF_022045245.1 Lucilia cuprina | reverse complement strand
TATTCTATAGTCCAGACTATAGACTATTCTATAGTCCAGACTATAGACTATTCTATAGTCCAGACTATAGACTATTCTATAGTCCAGACTATAGACTATTCTATAGTCCAGACTATAGACTAGTCTATAGTCCAGGCTATAGACTATTATGTAGTCCAGACTATATAATATTCTATAGTTTAGACCATTGACTATTCTATAGTCCACACTATAGACTCTTCTATGTCCAGACTATAGACTATTCTATAGTCCAGACTATAGACTATTCTATAGTCCAGACTATAGACTATTCTATAGTCCAGACTATAGACTATTCTATAGTCCAGACTATAGACTATTCTATAGTCCAGACTATAGACTATTCTATAGTCCAGACTATAGACTAGTCTATAGTCCAGGCTATAGACTATTCTATAGTCCAGACTATAGACTAGTCTATAGTCCAGACTATAGACTATTCTATAATCCAGTCTATAGACTATTCTATAGTCCAGACTATAGACTATTCTATAATCCAGTCTATAGACTATTCTATAGTCAAGACTATAGACTATGCTTTAGGCTAGACTGAAGACTATTCTATAGTCCATACTATAGACTATTCTGTAGTCCAGACTATATGCTACTGTATAGTCCAGGATATAGACTATTCAACAGTCAAGGCATATAGGAATGTAGTCTAGTCTTCGTTCAGACTACGATCTGTTCTATAATCCGTACTAAGTTATAGTTTGAAGTTAAGCACATTGTTGTAAATATTTTTATTAAATTAAATGATAAAGACAAAAGCAATAACAATAACAATAAGAAAAACAACCTTAACCAATAAAATTAGTTTCCTCAAAACCTCAATATGTCAATCAGTTTTTATTTAATTTATTTAATTTTTATTGCAAAGATTTTTCTTTGGTTTTTGATTGTCTTATATTTGAGTGTCTGTTTTGACTTTTAGACACTGGTTAAAGTGAAAATAAATATAAAAGAAACAAAAACAAATTGCCCACAACTTGTAACAATGGAAATAGTGTCCTCCAGTTCAGTTTTAAGTATTCTAGTGATATTTCTCAAAAGTTTTGAAAGTACTTCTATATTATTAAAAATCGTTAGATCAAGTTTAAAGTTTTTAACTTTTTTACACATCCGTTTCATTTATCTTGTATTTCTCTGTTTAACTTAAATTACTACTACTATTCATTTCAATTGTATGCTTTTGTACTTAGTGTGAACACAGTATGATGCAATTTTCATTTAATACCTTCTTGTTCTTTTAAGTCAAACAAAAACTGAAATAAGAAACAAAAAACTAAATAAATAAATAAATACTTAATACCTTTTTATGTGTTTTTTGGTTCTTAACTATATAAACAAAGAAATCTTTTATTATTTGTTTATTTGCTTGATTTTTTTTTCATTTATTGCCAAAATTGCAGATTTTTTATTCTTCAAGTATTTCAAGCTTGTTTTTGCCACTTGATTATCTGGGGTTTTGAAATCTTTAAGAAGTAGTTGGAGTAGTAATGGAAGAAAAAAAGGTGTTTAAATTTTAATGTTGTAGATAATCGAGCAAATAGACAGACAGATGGACGTACTGTATTTCCACATCACATCTTTTTTTTAACAAAATTATGATGTTGTTATTGTTTTATGTTGAACTTTATATAATTACATTTGTTTGTAGTGGTATAAAAATTCAAATAAAATTTGCCATTAAAGTAAAAAAAAGTTCATTGAACTGCTTATTTTCATTTATTGTTAAGGTAGGTTAATTATTTTTATCTTACAAAAAGTAAACAAATAGAAAAGAGATACACTGAATAAGTTTTTATAAAATAGTTTATGGCAAAAAACTTATAACTAGTAAATTTTAATAAATTATTTAAGTTTAACAGGAATTAATTTATATTTTTAATATCCTTTCAATAGTATCTAATGCAAAACTAACCTCTTTTTGTTTTATTATTAATTTCTTATCAAACTATTAAAAACATCCATTAAATCGTTAATTTTACCATTATCATAAATTTTCAACCACAAACAATAACAAACAAAGTCACAATAATACGCCCGAAACTAAGAAAATTAACATTTATAATCCTTTTTAGTTTGAAAATCTCATAAAAACGAACATGAATCAAAGAAATGAAAAACCCCTACTCTATCAATGTGAAACGCCTTATTGGACAATTAAAACGCCAACCTCTCTTATGCATATGTAAATACATACACACATACGATTATGAATAAATAAAATTTAAGTCAAATCCCATAGATCCATGTGTGTGTGTTTAGTAGGGATGCGATTTTCAAAATTTTATAAAAAGTACCTATTTTAGTAAATTGTACTTTTTATATCCACCATCAAACAACAATGGGGCTATACTGTTGTTGTCATTCCATTCGTATCATATCGAAAAGTATATATGTGTGTGTATCTTCTGCGTCCTTATTAAATCCTAAGACGATCTAGCCAGTCCTAGACGATCTAGGACAGAATGTGAAAGAAGATGTAAGGAAGTTGAAACCAGAGAGAAACAGGAGAAGGTAGTTAGAAGTGGATCACTGTCACACAAGGAATAAGTTGGTCCGATGAAGATGACGTTGTTTACGAAATTACTAAATTCATATGGCTTATCGTGTTGAAGAATGGCTTAAATGAATTAGTTAGATAGTTCGTTAGTTAGTTAGTTAGTTATATATAGATAGATATATAGATAGATAGATATATAGATAGATAGATAGATAGATAGATAGATAGATAGATAGATAGATAGATAGATAGATAGATAGATAGATAGATAGATAGATAGATAGATAGATAGATAGATAGATAGATAGATAGATAGATAGATAGATAGATAGATAGATAGATAGATAGATAGATAGATAGATAGATAGATAGATAGATAGATAGATAGATAGATAGATAGATAGATAGATAGATAGATAGATAGATAGATAGATAGATAGATAGATAGATAGATAGATAGATAGATAGATAGATAGATAGATAGATAGATAGATAGATAGATAGATAGATAGATAGATAGATAGATAGATAGATAGATAGATAGATAGATAGATAGATAGATAGATAGATAGATAGATAGATAGATAGATAGATAGATAGATAGATAGATAGATAGATAGATAGATAGATAGATAGATAGATAGATAGATAGATAGATAGATAGATAGATAGATAGATAGATAGATAGATAGATAGATAGATAGATAGATAGATAGATAGATAGATAGATAGATAGATAGATAGATAGATAGATAGATAGATAGATAGATAGATAGATAGATAGATAGATAGATAGATAGATAGATAGATAGATAGATAGATAGATAGATAGATAGATAGATAGATAGTTAGTTAGTTAGTTAGTTAGTTAGTTAGTTAGTTAGTTAGTTAGTTAGTTAGTTAGTTAGTTAGTTAGTTAGTTAGTTAGTTAGTTAGTTAGTTAGTTAGTTAGTTAGTTAGTTAGTTAGTTAGTTAGTTAGTTAGTTAGTTAGTTAGTTAGTTAGTTAGTTAGTTAGTTAGTTAGTTAGTTAGTTAGTTAGTTAGTTAGTTAGTTAGTTAGTTAGTTAGTTAGTTAGTTAGTTAGTTAGTTAGTTAGTTAGTTAGTTAGTTAGTTAGTTAGTTAGTTAGTTAGTTAGTTAGTTAGTTAGTTAGTTAGTTAGTTAGTTAGTTAGTTAGTTAGTTAGTTAGTTAGTTAGTTAGTTAGTTAGTTAGTTAGTTAGTTAGTTAGTTAGTTAGTTAGTTAGTTAGTTAGTTAGTTAGTTGGTTAGTTAGTTAGTTAGTTAATTAGTTAGTTAGTTAGTTAGTTAGTTAGTTAGTTAGTTAATTAGTTAGTTAGTTAGTTAGTTAGTTAGTTAGTTAGTTAGTTAGTTAGTTAGTTAGTTAGTTAGTCAGTTAGTTAGTTAGTTAGTTAGTTAGTTAGTTAGTTAGTTAGTTAGTTAGTTAGTTAGTTAGTTAGTTAGCTAGCTAGTTAGTTAGTTAGTTAGTTAGTCAGTCAGTCAGTTAGTTAGTTAGTTAGTTAGTTAGTTAGTTAGTTAGTTAGTCAGTTAGTTAGTTAGTTAGTTAGTTAGTTAGTTAGTTAGTTAGTTAGTTAGTTAGTTAGTTAGTTAGTTAGTTAGTTAGTTAGTTAGTTAGTTAGTTAGTTAGTTAGTTAGTTAGTTAGTTAGTTAGTTAGCCAGTTAGTTAGTTAGTTAGTTAGTTAGTTAGTTAGTTAGTTAGTTAGTTAGTTAGTTAGTTAGTTAGTTAGTTAGTTAGTTAGTACATAGTTATTAGTTAGTCAATTAGTTAGGAATATTCCTCGATCCATATAATGTTATAAATAAGTTATGTCATGGAAGGTGTTGGTAGTCTGAGTTATATTGTCCTCCGAAGGGTGGACAGTAGTTGACCCATACTTACACATGACGAGAACAGACAGTGCTTATAGACATAAGTCAACAAATTTTGTAACCCAGGGCCCAAGTAAACGCCTTTAATATTTCAGCTGCGTTTAATACGAATATGGGCTTAAAATTTCTCCATCACATTTGAGATTCGAGATATCGTACCATTCTGATGATAACAGACAATGTTAAGAGCTTTTGAGATTCTTACAATATCTTCAGGTAGGTGTGGATCCAATATTTTTGTTCGGTGTAAACAATATTTACAAAACATTTAAAATTAAAGATGATGATCTCAAAGATGGAATAGCCAATAGACTCGATCAAAAACTAGACAAGTAAAGAGAACAGCCAATTGTCTTTTCTATAGACTGTTCCGTCACTGGACTTGTCATAGATTAAGTTCTAGTAGACTATTTAATGACCTAGTTAATATACTTGATCATAGACTAGTGTATAGATTTATCTTCCGATTAGTTCCTAGAATATTTCATAGATCATATTTTCATCATAAAAAGTATCCCTTTTCAAAAATAAAAGTACCAAACTATTTTCTTTATCATTCCTAACATAAAACCCAGAATAAAAACAACAAATTCCACAAAAAAAAAAAACTATTAAGATCTCTAATGTTCAACAACAGGCAGTAAGCGCATGCTTAACAGTGTTGCTGCATGATCATACTTGGCAGCAGGCAAATACAAGGAGGTGCCAAGTTTGTGTCGCATTAACGGTAATTAATATGCGCATTAATAAAACAAGAAAAACAACAAATACAACAATAAAAAGAGGGCGTAACTGTAAAACACTTATCAAATCAACATATATGTACGAGAAGTATGATTTACATTTTAAATTTAGAAAACAACAACAACAACCACGGTGGCAACAATACCAAAAATAAACATTATATGCACAAGGGGCCTTAACTGACGATTGCACATTTTGATCTTTATTGTGAATAATACCAAATGAATTATGGCGCATTTTGAGAACAACTTTTGATAGCTATAAACTAGTTGGAAATTAATTTTGTCAGTTATGACCATTTAAAGTTGTTTGTAACTATGTGAGTTTTAAAATGTAACCATTTTAAAGCAAATGCTCGTAATCATGCAGCGGCTACTGCACTGATTTTAATCTATTCAATATGTGTAATTAATTACAGTGAAAAAAAAATAAACTTAATAAATTAATTGTGGTCTAAAGGGGGAGTTTTTATTTAGTTTTAAAACAAATGAATATACATGGTTATAAATAATTATTAATGGCCGTATAGAGTTTCAGAAGCAAATCCCATTATATATAATGTTGAGGGTGATTGAAATGTTGTTTGGACAAATGATCAAGACAGGTGAAATATAAATATTTAGATTATTTGCATTAAATGACAAAAACTATACCGGGGTTTTGCTCTAAAATCTGAAATATTAAGTGGAATTTTAAGGAAATGATTCTTTAACAAGCGAAAGGGGACCATTCACTATATATATCGATTGCTGTTTCGAAACCTAAAGATCTACAGCTGACAGTTTCTAACCCCCTAGAATACAAATAATCCAAAATTGTAATAACTACATTATTCATATTCTACTGTTTTTGATTTCATTCACAATTTATTTTCAAAAAAGGTAATAAATAACCGCCTAATTTTCCTCTTATTAATTTCATTCAACACATATTAAAATATAATTTACGATTTATTAATTTTCATTATTATTATTAAACAAAGCTAGCCGAGAAACACGTAGACAAAAAAAGGGGAATTAATTTGACTTTAATACAAATGCTAATTCAAATTTAATACTCATTTACACGCTTAATGTGTCACACTACAACTTAAGATCTTAACGCCCAACCAAAGAAATTAAGTCTACAGAACGAACGAACACAAAAACACACAAGATCATTTTTATATTACCACTTAATATGTATTAGACTCAGTAGCCTTTTAGCATTTCGTATAACAACCCGAAAAAAATCGTTTAGTTTCAGGCCAAAAACTCACAAATTTTTCTTAATCGAATAAACAAAAAACGACAACGAGAGAACGAACCACCCAAACGGCAAGACCAGCAGACTCATAAATTTCAAATGCTTTGTAGCAGAACAAAAGCAAAAACATACAAAAAGGCTACACCAAAAAAATATTAGAAATACATGTCTAACAGACAGCATGAGGAACCGACAGACAGAGCTGAAAGAATAAACACATTAAAGCCGCTCAAGTCGTAAACTTGAAGAATGATGACAAAGAACAAATTAACAAATTAATAAATATGAAATTGATTTCTTCTCTACATATGTATGTACGTAATCACACACAGAATAATTGAAATATAAACGCAAATTTATAGATGATTTGGAAAAAATTGTTTTCAGAGATAAATGGAAAATAAGAGGGAGGAAGGGAATTCTAGTTCAGATCAGTTCTAGTTTAGTTCTAGTTCAGTTCTAGTTCAGTTCTAGTTCAGTTCAAGTTCAGTTCTAGTTCAGTTCTAGTTCAGTTCTAGTTCAGTTCTAGTTCAGTTGTAGTTCAGTTCTAGTTCAGTTCCAGTTTAGTTCCAGTTCAGTTCTAGTTCAGTTCTAGTTCAGTTCTAGTTCAGTTCTAGTTCAGTTCTAGTTCAGTTCTAGTTCAGTTCTAGTTCAGTTTTAGTTCAGTTCTAGTTCAGTTCTAGTTGAATTCTAGTTCGATTCTAGTTCAGTTCTAGTTCAGTTATAGTTCGATTCTAGTTCAGTTCTTGTTCAGTTATAGTTCAGTTGTAGTTCAATCCTAGTTCAGTTCTACTTCAGTTCACTTAGTTTTAGTTTAGTTTTAGATCAGTTTTAGTTCACTTTTAGTGCAGTTGTAATTCAACAAAAAAATGGGAAAATTAATATGAGATTACATAATACTTAAGAACTGAGACGATTAAATAAAATAAAACAAAG
Source organism: Lucilia cuprina (assembly GCF_022045245.1). Classification (NCBI taxonomy): domain Eukaryota; kingdom Metazoa; phylum Arthropoda; class Insecta; order Diptera; family Calliphoridae; genus Lucilia; species Lucilia cuprina. The sequence continues at coordinate 38,794,522 of NC_060953.1, read as the reverse complement.
GAAGATCTTGTTAATAGTTTAGTTAATATTTGTGTATATGCTAAAATCGAATGTGGGGTTAAATCTCAAAATCAAATCATCCAACATTAGGCATAGTGCATAAAACCCCCCAAGTTCATTTTATTTAATCTCATTTACTTTGTTTCAACCGAATACCGTTTTAAGTTTATTATTATTAAAAAATAAATAGTTTTTTCTGTCTTAAAATGGAATTTTTATCGCTTCATATTAAATATTACTTTGTTTTTTCTTCATTATTTATTTAACAGAAAAGAAATGCCGACAAATGTTCTAATGCTCTCAGACATCAAACATGATTTCCACTAACTTTTTTCTGAAATTGTTCTGATGTTTTTTGTTTGTTACAGGTGATTAAAATTGTTTGATTTATGAGCGTATAAACTTCAAGTTGTAGATTTTAAAAGATTATTTTGATGCTGTTGTCTGTTGCTGTCTGACCAAGATGCTTAATAAATGAGGAAAAAGTTAATAGATATATTGCAAAAAGGCGGTTTGTTAATTAATTGAACAAAAGTTAGAAATAGAGAGATAGAGAGAAAAAATGCAAGAAACAAGGTAAATAAAGAATATACATATTAGTAATTAAATGAAATTGTAATAGAGTTAATTATAGAAAAGTTTGTTACAAGGAAGTGTTCAGGAATCTTAAGAAATAGAAATTTAAATTTGCCATTAAGAGTGAATATGGAAGCGGAATAGCTGTCAAAAGATGAGCTTATACTACTAAATAAATTAAAAACTATAAATAAAATTTAACAAATTAGCTGGAAATCTTCCATTTTTTGTAACAGCTATAAAACCAGCCTACAAGATAAATCTTCTAGATAAATCTTCTAAATCTTAAGATTTCAATCAATTAATTTTGAAAGACAACAAATGTTGTCTAATTTGCCATCATCATTTATTTTAACAGTAGTTTTCATAGATCAATGACCATTTTGATAAAATAAAAAAATAACAAGAACTTAAAAATTGTGCAAAAAAAAATAAAAGATCCGCATCACTTTTAACGTACACAACCTAACAACTTGAAATAGATACAAAATTTAAATAATTTAAGATCGATGACCTAAAACACGGGTGGAACACATAAAATATCAAAATAAATAAATTTATAAAAAAAATACCGAACAACAAGTACAAGAACTTCTCACAAATTGGTAAAAAAAAATTGATTTGAACTTTTTTTTTCGAAATTTTACAAATATAAAGAATGAAGATCAATCGAGGTAATAGAAACTTTAACAAGTAAGAGTGTTATATTCGGCTATGCCGAATCTTATATACCCACCATCAAACCTCGTTTGAATCGAATGAAACTTATGTCGAATTTCATCTCTAAAGTAATTTTCTGAAGGGAATCTTATGTAGGGGGATAGGGCCAATTATGGGTCCATCCTCATAAATTTGGTAGACAGAATTCGTATTAAATTTGTTTGTGTAGGATTTCATCGATACGTAATTTTAAGCCATTAATGAGCATTGCAATCATTTTCGAAGGGGACTTTATATGGGGGGTAGGGTCAAGCATGGACCGATCCTCATATTATTTTTTAGAAAGATTTTAACTAAACTTATGTCAAATTTCATCTATATACTAGTATTTTTAAGCCAGTAATGAGCGTAAAAGTCATTTTCTGAAGTGGACCTTTTATGAGGGGTAGCAATTATGAACCGATCCTCATAAAATTTTGCATAGTGATTTTGGATCATAAGAAACTTACTTATGTCGAATTTCATAGCTATATTCGTATTTTTAATCAAGTTATGGCTTTTAAAGCTGCTTTTCGAGGGACCACTTGTATAGGGGCCATCCGAAATCGTGGACCGATATTGCTCGTTTTCAATACCTATCAAACCTTACCAATAAGAAATATTTATGTGAAATTTCAACTCATTAGCTCTTTCCATTCGGACTCTATCGTGCTTTCAACAGACAGACAGACAGACAGACGGACGGACAGACATGGCTAGATCGAATTTAATGAGGACCCAGAATATACATACTTTTGTGGGTCTATGACCAATATTTCGATGTGTTACAAACGGAACGACAAAATCAATATACCCCCCATATTTTTTTAATGGCGGGTATAAACATACAGAGAAATGAAAAAAAACACACATACACTCACAAAATGTCTCCAAGAAATATCAAACCAAAAGTTATAAATAAATTGACCGGATATCTAATCAAATCAAGTAAAAGTCGAATATCTTGGTTGTGCTTAATCGGATATATCGTCCATGTAAATATAGATAGTTCTTTATGGATCGAATATATCGTCCATCGTTCCTCTATATTGATATGAACATCTGGGTAATTTTTAAAAGAAGTCATGAGGACTTGGGCCGAACTCTTTAAAATCTGGTTCATAATTTGACAAAAAATAATTTTTATCGAATTTTATGTGAAATCCTTTATTTCGGAATGATTTGTAGACAATATACAAGTTTTTTTTTAAAGGTTCTTATGGGGGCTAGAATCAATTATGAACCAATTCGATCCCTATAAAATTAGTTAACAAGATTCCGATTTATGTGAAATTTTATGGCTATAGCTACATTTTAAAGGCAGTAATGATCGTTAAAGTTATCTTCCTAAGACTACCTTAAATGAATGATAAGGTCAAAAGGTGACCAGATATCCGCTAAACTTTACAGCATTACTTGTGGTAACATCTTAAGCAAAATGTTCTAAATATCGGGGACTTTGCCCGAGTGCTTGTTAGCTTGGTGAACTGTTCTTAATTTGGTGTTATTGCAATTTTTAATGTATGTAGATTGCAACAGTAGCTGTTTTCAGCCTGAAACATAAAATCATGAATGCATTTGACTTGTGGTCGGATCAGAGAACAGAACCTATCTGGTATTACGAGAATCCACACCTAAAAGTGTTGTTTACAATACCTATGAATATTGCAATTCCTATGTATATAGATCGCAACAGCAGCTGTTTCCAGCCTGAAACATAAACTCATAAATACATTTAACTTGTGATCGGACCAACGAACCTAACCTATCTGGTATTACGATAATCCCACACCTAGAGAGTATTGTTTTGGAGTTTGTACATTGTTTCGTACTTTGTGCTCTAACTTGTGGTGAAGAGGACTCATCGGAGTGTACGTTGCAGTGGTTTTGGAGTGAGAGCTCTAAAATTAACTAAATTTAGTGTTGATGGCGAGACTTTAGAACCTCTCAAACATTGTCTCAATATTGTGTGCCTTAATGTTAAGAATGAGTTTATATTAACCTACCCGCAGACTCTAGTAGTCGCTCTTTATCTTATGCCGTTTTTTGTATATGTTCCTTCGGTTGGTTTATAGGAACCCCGGGGGCATGTTATCTTGATGAATGACCCCATCTTAGTATTATTGCAAATCCGGAGATAAGAGGTGCTACCAGTACCCCTAGTCTGCCGGTACTATATACATGTGATGTCATTTATTTTCTAAGCTGTTAGTACGGCTGGCCAGTTTCTCGCCTGGCTGGTTAATTCCTTGAGGTTCTACGTGTGGCTATGGTTTAAACCCAAATTAAAAGTGTACCGGATGAATGAGCAGTGTGCTAGGTAAAAAGACGATGGATGAAAGGTATCAAATATAAGTGATATCATTAAATTATCCTTCCTTGCCCAGCTTTGTTTAGATAAAACTCTGTTTATATCGGATTTATAACAGTGTGTTCTCTTCGGCTTATTTGATGGATTTGTATAGCGGTCTCTAGATGCTGACTCAACAGAGGCCATCCTATCTACATGATTGTAAACTTATGTGATGTTTTTGCATCTCAGAAAAGCTAACCCAAAGGTTGAAAAAGATCTCCGAGAAATAAAGCCCACACGGTAGGTGTTCACGTAAAGCACTTCGACATTAATTGATTTATAGATTGATGTGCAGTGAAACTAATAAAATTAAATAATCAGGATAAGTTCGGTACCTTAGACAAGGCAACAGAAATCCTCAGAGGAGTCATTGTGAGACTTAATGGAGAATGCATTGATATTACCAATAGTGAAATAGTTATGTGTTTAGTTTAATGGTGATGGATGTGCGATATCATTTTCAAGTGTTATCGATAAAGTTTTCTTCTTTATCAAGGTATGTTTAAGGATTTACTCTGATCATACCAGATCTTTCACAGTGTGTCCGCTGTGTGTCCTGGTCTCAAAGGTTATCATAGCATTCAAGATTGTCGGACATTAAGCTTAAGTTCTTTTAAAGAAAATGTTCGTTAAATTTTCTTTTTATAGAAAATTTTTGTTAAATTTTCTTCTTAAGTTCTTTTATAGAAAATGTTAAATTTTCTTTAATTTTTTTTTTTGTTAAATTTTCTTTTCAAATAAAATTTTCATTGAATTTTCTTATTCAAAGAAATTTTTTATTAAATTTTGTTAAATTTTATTTTCATAGAAAATTTTTGATATTGATTTTTGATTTGATAAATATTGATGAATTTCTAAAATTTTATGAACTTTCTTCTTAAGTTCTTTTATAGAAAATGTTAAGTTTTCTTTAATTTTTTTTTCGTTAAATTTTCTTTTCAAATAAAATTTTCATTGAATTTTCTTTTTCAAAGAAATTTTTTATTAAATTTTGTTAAATTTTATTTTCATAGAAAATTTTTGATACAAGTTTCATTAAATTTTATTTTTATAGAAAATTTAAGTTGATTTTTTTTTAAAGAAATTTTTTGTTAAACTTTCTTTTTATGAAAAATTTTTAGTTAAATTTTCTTTTCATAGAAAATTTTTGTTAAATTTTCTTTTTATAAAAATTTTTGTTAACTTTTCATTTTATAGAATAATTTTTGTAAAATTTTCTTTTTATTCAAAAATTTTCGTTTAATTTTTTTATGGAAAATTTTTATTTTACAGAAAAATGTTGTTAAAATTTCTTTTTGTGGAAAATATAATTTTTTATAAAAAAATTTCGTTATATTTTCTTTTTTTTAGAAAATTTTTGTTAAATTTTCTTTTTATAAAAAGTTTTGTTAACTTTTATAGAAAATATTTGTTAATTTTTTTATACAAAATTTTCGTAAAATTTTCGTTTAATGTTTTTTTAGGGAAAATTTTCGTAAAATTTTCTATTTTACAGAAACATGTTAAAATTTCTTTTTGTGGAAAATTTTTTTATAAAAAAAATTTCGTTATTTTTTTAGAAAATTTTTGTTAAATTTTCTTTGTATCGAAAATTTTTGTTAAATTTTCTTTTATAGAAAATTTTCATAAAATTTAAATTTTTAAAGAAAATTGTCATAAAATTTTCGTTTTCTTAAAAATTTTGTTTAGATTTTGTTTCATAGAAAATTTTCGTTTGATTTTCATTTTATAAAGAATTTGAATAAAATTTTCTTTAAAAAAGAAACATTCCGTTAAAATTTATTTTTATAGAAAAAGGTTAATAAATTTAAATTTTAGAGAAATTTGTCTTTAACTTTTTTTAAAGAAAATTTTTCTTAATTTTTTTTATAGAAATTTTTTTTTAAATTTTTTTATAAAAAATTTTTCATTAAATTTTTTCATAAAATTTTTTTCCTAAAAACAATTTTTAATAAATTTACTTTAAATCAAACATTTTCATTAATTTTTCTTTTTTAAGAAGAAACTAAATTGTCTTAGAATTTTGTCAGATTGTAGAGAATATATACTTTTGTAGCTGTGTGACCAATATTGTTACAAACGATATGACCAAATCAATATACATACATACTTCCCTTCCTGTCACTTCTAATAATAGATATAAAATAACCCAAAAGACACTACTAAATAAAAAGAGTAGCTTAAACAGCTTAAAAAAGACGCAAATAAAAATAAAAACACCGAAAAATAAAAAATCCATCTTAATATCAAAGATTCTATACTAAACTCACACCTATTTGGCCAAAAACAAAAAAAAAAAACAGTTTAAAGACAGTAACAGCAACAACAGAAAGCAATAAAACAACAGCAACCGACAACAAACCATAAATATAAACAACACATTACGATTCTACATTTTTGTTTAACCACAATAGAAAAACGTTAGAATTTCATCAATAACTCTTTACGAGCCAGCTATAGACATACATACATATGTATGTTTGTATGTACATAACTTCATACTATTTTACTCTACACATCTAAGTATTCCTCTAACATTCTTAACAACTTTAGCATAAAGTATCTATAAAATTTCATCTATAAACAGAAAATACTTCAAAAAAAAAACTCTATTTGAAAATTTGAGCCTCTGTTGTTTGTGACGCTGCTGTTGCCTGTGATTTCTTTGCTGACATGACTTTGATGAATTGATTTGAGGTTGTCATGATTTCTTTAAATACAAAAATAAAACCAGAATTTTAAAGACAAAATTGAAAAGAAGTTTAACATGTCGTCATTTTTATATTATAATAAAATTAAGAAAAGAAGAAAAAAAAAACACATAACATGAAATAAATCTTACACAAATCTATATAAAACTAATTTAACAAAAAACATACTTGTTCATTTTCTTCTTGGGGATTTCTATTTTGGAAAGGCTATTCAAAGTGTGGATTATAAAAATTTTAAAGCTAATTTTTAAAATTTGATTTTAAGCGATAAACAAAACAAATAAATAAATTAATTTTATTTACTATAAAAATTTTGACTTAATGAACTGTAACTGATCTTAGGCATATAATAGAAGCAATAAATTTGTATATTTTTTATTTTTAAACTTTTCTAAAGTTTGGTTGAAATGAGGACTAGGGTTCTATAAATCGACTTTCGAATAATCGAACAATGGACTTTTTGTCAAAAAAAAGTGGAAAAGTCGAAGTCGATTATTTTAACTCGACTATCGTAAATAAAAAAGTCTACATTGGATATAAAAGCCGGAAAGAGTCGAAAAGTCGGAAAGGTCAAAAAAGTCGAAAATAGCCAAAAATCGTTAAAAAGTGGCAAAGTCGAAAAGTATAAAAAGTCGGAAGAAGTCGAAAATAATCGAAAAGTCGGTAAAAGTCGGAAAAACTCGAAAATAAGCGAAATGTCGTTATATATTTATAAAAAATAAAAAGTCTACTCAGACTCAGTACTTTCCGTCCAAAATTTCTTTCCTTTGGAAAAAATATGAACAAAATCATAAAAACCTCAAAAAGACTGTTTTAACCTTTGATCCAGCTCGTTAAATATTGACCCCAGGACAAAAATTTTGAGAGAAAAAGTCAAAAACTCTAAATTAGTCTGAAAAGTCAAAAATAGTTGAAAAGTCGAATATTCGAAAAACAGCGGAAAAAGTCGATAATAGTCGAAAATTCGAAAAAAAATCGAAATATCGAAAAAAGTCAAAAGTCGACTATTTATAAAATACTAATAGTCAAAATATCTAAAAGTCCACTTTTAATTAGATGAAAAAAGTGAAAAAATCGACTTTTCATAAAATGAAAAATGTCGAAAGGTCTAAAAGTCGATTTTTAACTAAATGCTAAAAGTTGAAAAGTCCAATTTTCAATTATAGAAAATCAGTTAATATATGCTTCTTATATAGTGCTCTATGATGATATCATCTATTGTTTAGAAACACGTAATCCTTAACGTTGTTTCTTAGAAATTTTCTATCGGAGTTCCTGAGGTAATCTAATAATAATATACACACCGTTTCATTATTCTAAGTAGTTGTATTGAGAGATCCCTTCTCTTTATTGAAATACATTTCGCTTACGTCTAGTATAATTCAGTTAAGGCTTTCTCAACACCAGCTGCTGTGTTGAGAAAGCACACTACTGAGATGGTTTATGTTGTTCCGCAGTAGCAGCTAGGTGACGTAATTGGCGGTTCGAACACACAGTTCTATATTAAATTAATAATGGCCAGAAGGACCTATTGTGAAAAGTTGAGCATGTTCTATATTAAATGCGCATATGTAACCGCGAAGGAAAAAAACAGTTTAATTTACGACTCCGTATCGACTTTAATCATGCTTCCGACATCTTGACAAATGCAACTCTAGATCTATCTCGTCCATCGCTCGAATTCGTGTCTAAAATCTCTGCCCGATGGTGATGTGACAGAGCTACCAATGTTGGATTCCTGTTGTCTTATTCTTCACGTAGTAAGACCTTATGATCTTAGAATGAAAATGCTATAAATGATGGTGAACTATCGGGAAAATGTCCTTTCCCCACCAAGAGACTAGTACTGATTATGTATATTTTTTACTTTAGGGTAATTCTCTGTTGCTGTTACCTTCTCAACAGGATGCATAACGTTTCACTCTACGTGACTTGGTTGAGAACTGCTTCACAACTTGTTATGGCCATTATTGGGTTTGAATTATCTTTGGTGATTTCAATACCCTTTGTCAAATATTCTCGACATAAAGAGTTATCCTGATTTATTTACTGGATATATCGGACTTCTAAATACGTCTATAGGTGTTGTTACCAAAACAACAGGGCCATCTCAGTAAAGTGGTTGCACGGACTTTATGAGAGTAAGGAATGCATTGGAATGAATCATTGGTTGAAGGAGATTGCACTCTTGAAAATGCAATATTTCTTGTCATCAAAAGGTTTACCGGAAAATTGATTTCATCTGATATAACAATCGATCCAATATTTCACATAACTCCTATACAAAAATATCGGTATAGCAACAAAATCATAGGACGTAGTATCATACAGAAACAATGTACATCTGTATCGGTCTATAATTGGTTCTTGCTTCACTTCAAAAAATCTATTAAATTCACATATTAAGTAATAAAGATATTGCAATAACAAACGTCTTAAATGTGTATCACTCTGCAAAATAGTTTCTTACATCGGTCCATAATTTGTCATATCTCCCATACAAGGTACAACTCCGATAACTACGTAATCATATATATTTGATTATCTAATTAAGATATCGGTATTAAATTCGTCACAAATCTGTTTAAAATACACATAAACCACTTTTATACTCTGGTTTTCATATCGGTCTATAACTGATCATGCCTCCAATATAAGGTCCACGAAATTCCCATTAAATTTATACACGTTTTCATGTTATATTTGAAATAACCCGAAAAACTTATATTGAAAAGTAATGAGTTATAATGCTAATAAAACCTGTTTTCACTAATTCTTTATTAGAATCAAGTACTTCTACGCTCGCTTACAAATAGGGAGTTAAAGAAGTATATTTTCCTCACAAAAAAGTTGTTGAGTAAGTTGTTTTGTTTTTAATAATAAAACGTAGCCAGTGAGAATACGAAGTATTTCTCTTTCAGATTAAAAGAAAGTCATTACTCGAGTACTTCAAAGTAATGCAGACGACAAGTAAATCATCATTAAAAAGTAAGTGGTTATAGATGCACCAAATTTTTGCTGGAAAGATTCTTTATAAACGAAATTAACTTGCTTATTTTTTTACTTACGTAGATTTAATTAAACTTTTAATTGAAAGTACTTTAAGAGCGATTTGAGCAGAGTAACTCAAAAG
>NC_060953.1:38775050-38777550 GCF_022045245.1 Lucilia cuprina | reverse complement strand
TGCTGCTGTTGTGGTGACTGTCAATGTGTCAAATTATTTATTTTTAATTTTTTAACAAACAAAAAACACAATCATTTCAATAATAATTCATTAAAGTGAAAAAATATTGTCACATCAGTCATGACACTATATTATAATAAGATTCATACATTAAACAACAGAAAGAACAGATCGTACGTCTGAACTTCTATTCTTGAGTTTGCAAATAGAAACATTACAATGGTATAGAGTATAAACTGTCTAGTATAGTCTTGACTATAGTTTAGCCTTTAGACTAGGCTATAGAGTAGACTATAGACTTGACAATAGACTAGACTATAGACCTGAAAAGAGACTAGACTATAGAGTAGATTATAGACTTTTCTACAGACTTAACTAAAGACTAGACTATAGAGTAGACTATAGAGTAGACTATAGACTAAACTATAGACTAGACAATAGACTTGACTATAGATTAGTCTATAGACTAGACTATAGACTAGACTATAGACTAGACTATAGACTAGACTATAGACTAGAATATAGACTAGACTATAGACTAGACTAAAGACTAGACTATAAACTAGACTATAGACTAGACTATAAACTAGACTATAGACTAGACTATAGACTAGACTATAGACTAGACTATAGACTAGACTATAGACTAGACTATAGACTAGACTATAGACTAGACTATAGACTAGACTATAGACTAGACTATAGACTAGACTATAGACTAGACTATAGACTAGACTAGACTATAGACTAGACGATAGACTAGACTATAGACTAGACTATAGACTAGACTATAGACTAGACTATAGACTAGACTATAGACTAGAGTATAGACTAGACTATAGACTAGACTATAGACTAGACTATAGACTAGACTATAGACTAGACTATAGACTAGACTATAGACTAGACTATAGACTAGACTATAGACTAGACTATAGACTAGACTATAAACTAAACAATAAACTAAACTATATACTAGACTTTAGTCTAGACTAGGCTAAAGACTGAACTATAGTCTCAAATAATGAGAAAAATTGATACAGGCTTGAACATCAATAAGGTTTGTATTTTTAAAATAAACTAAAAACAATCCAAATAAAATAATACTTAAATATAAAATTCTTTGGATTTTTAATCATTTCTGTCTTCTTTATTTGTAATCACAAATGTTTGTATATATTCTCCTAAATAATTTTGTTAAAGTAGAATATTTCAAATGACTCTTGAGCAGCAAACTGAAAATAATATTTTCATATTTAAAATAACTAAAAACATAATTTGACTAATTTTGTTATTAAAAAAGACAAACAAAGAGTCAACAGAAAAACCCGCATCAATTTTTTTTTCTAAGTTTATTTTGTTCACAATGCAGCTAACACTGCTACAAACACAAATGTCCGTCCATCCCATTGGACGGAAAGACAGACATCATGCTGTGTTGTCACAACATAAATTTTAGTATTTCTTTTTTTTCTATATACTTATAGTTAAATATGTTTGTATTGTTGCTATATTGTAGTAGATTTAAAATATCAAAACGACACAACAACACAATAATATTTAAACATATAAAAACCGCAAAATCCTAAAATATCTTACGTTTTGACAGCATAAAACGATCATAAAGCTACGAAAAAAAACAACAAAAAAAAACAAAAAAACAGAGACATTTCAACAATTTGTTAAAGAATCTGTGAAATTGTTAATATACACATAATTAATAATGTCATCATTTCATTTCATGTCATTATAATATCTCGCTTGTTGTGTATGGTTGATTCTCACTAAAACGAAACGTAGAAAAAACAAAAAAAATATGATTGAAGTTTTTTATTTTATTAAAAAATAACACAAATTATTTAAAATTTAGTATAAGAATATTTTTCATTTAAATTTTTCTCATAGAGATCATTTGTTTTGATTTTTGTATTTTATTTGGTTTTTGTTTTGACCTAAATAAATCTTTTTTTAATCGTAGATATTTGGTTGTCACATTTGAAAATACTGCTGTTTTATGCGAATATACATACATCTGTATGTATGTCTATATGTATTTCAGCTGTGTTTTTTGTGATGAAATATTATTGTTTTTTACACAATAAATTAGTTTAGAAATGTATTTAATAAATATTTAAAATATTTGAATTATTTGTTTTTAATAAATGCTTAATTTAAGTTCATAATTTTTAACTGAATAAAAGTGTTTTATGTTTCTGTAGCAGTTTGACAAATTGTTGTGGAATAAAGATTAATGTTTTTTGCTTGGTGGAGGAAACATATGCAGGAGCATTAAGAAAATTATTTGGTATAGTTAGTATATAGTCTAGCCTATAGTCTAGTCTATAGTCTAGTCTAAAGTCTAGTCTTGTCTAGTCTATAGTCTAGTCTATAATGTAGTCTATAGTCTAGTCTATAGTCTAGTCTATGGTCTAGTCTATAGTCTAGTCTATAGTCTAGTCTATAGTCTAGTCTATAGTCTAGTCTATAGTCTAGTCTATAG